>NC_140992.1:137067021-137610390 GCF_052327205.1 Somniosus microcephalus | reverse complement strand
AGGGGAATGGGTAGGTACTCAAATTAGCAGGATGTGACTAGTGGTGTCCCACAGGGATTGTGTTGGGGCCTCAACTACTCAGAGTATTTATTAACAACTAGCTGAAGTGCCCGGCGGTGCCGAGGGTCTTTTGAGGGCATGTTGTTGTTGGAAGAGAGAGAGCGACTGGGGGGGGGGGGGGGGGGGGGGGAGAAAGAGTGGGGGGAAGAAGAGGGGGGGGGAAAAGGAGGGGGGAGAAGGGGGGGGGAAAAGAGGGGGGAAGAGGGGGAGCGGGGAGGGGGGAGAAGGGGGGGAAGGGGAGGAGGGGAAGGGGAGGGGGGGGAAGGGGAGGGGGGGGAAGGGGAGGAAGGGGAGGGGGGGGAAGGGGAGGGGGGGGAAGGGGGGGAAGAAGGGGAGGGGGGAAGGGGAGGGGGGGAGGAAGGGGAGGGGGGAAGGGGAGGGGGGAAGGGGAGGGGGGAAGGGGAGGGGGGGAGGGGAGGGGGGGAAGGGGAGGGGGGAAGGGGAGGGAAGGGGGGAAGGGGGGGGAAGGGGAGGAGGGGAAGGGGAGGGGGGGAAGGGGAGGGGGGGGAAGGGGAGGGGGGAGGGGAGGGGGGAAGGGGAGGGGGAGGGGGAAGGGGAGGGGGGGAAAGGGGAGGGGGGGAAGGGGGGGAAGGGGAGGGGGGGAGGGGGGGAAGGGGAGGGGGGGAAGGGGAGGGGGGGAAGGGGAGGGGGGGAAGGGGAGGGGGGGAAGGGGAGGGGGGGGGAAGGGGAGGAAGGGGAGGGGGGGAAGGGGAGGGGGGGGAGGGGAAGGGGAGGGGGGGAAGGGGAGGAGGGGAGGGAAGGGGAGGAGGGGGGGAAGGGGAGGAGGGGGGGAAGGGGAGGGGGGAAGGGGAGGGGGGAAGGGGAGGGGGGAAGGGGAGGGGGGAAGGGGAGGGGGGAAGGGGAGGGGGGAAGGGGAGGGGGAGGGGGAAGGGGAGGGGGGAGGGGAGGGGGGGAAGGGGAGGGGGAGGGGGAAGGGGAGGGGGGAGGGGAGGGGGGAAAGGGGAGGGGGGGAAGGGGAAGGGGGGAAGGGGAAGGGGGGAAGGGGAAGGGGGGGAAGGGGAAGGGGGGGAAGGGGAGGGGGGGGAAGGGGAGGGGGGGAAGGGGAGGGGAAGGGGAGGGGGGGGGGAAGGGGAGGGGGGAAGGGGAGGGGAAGGGGAGGGGAAGGGGAGGGGGGAAGGGGAGGGGGGAAGGAAGGGGAGGGGGGGAAGGGGAGGGGGGGAAGGGGAAGGGGGGGGGGGAAGGGGGGAGGGGGAAGGGGAGGGGGGAAGGGGAGGGGGGGGAAGGGGAGGGGGGGAAGGGGAGGGGGGAAGGGGAGGGGGAAGGGGAGGGGGGAAGGGGAGGGGGGGAAGGGGAGGGGGAGGGGGAAGGGGAGGGGGGGAAGGGGAGGGGGAGGGGGAAGGGGAGGGGGGAGGGGAGGGGGGAAAGGGGAGGGGGGGAAGGGGAAGGGGGGAAGGGGAAGGGGGGAAGGGGAAGGGGGGGAAGGGGAAGGGGGGGAAGGGGAGGGGGGGAAGGGGAGGTGGGGAAGGGGAGGGGGGAAGGGGAGGGGAAGGGGAGGGGGGGGGGGAAGGGGAGGGGGGGAAGGGGAGGGGAAGGGGAGGGGAAGGGGAGGGGGGGGGAAGGGGAGGGGGGAAGGGGAGGGGGGAAGGAAGGGGAGGGGGGGAAGGGGAGGGGGGGAAGGGGAAGGGGGGAGGGGGAAGGGGAGGGGGGAAGGGGAGGGGGGGGAAGGGGAGGGGGGGAAGGGGAGGGGGGAAGGGGAGGGGGGAAGGGGAGGGGGGAAGGGGGGGAAGGGGAAGGGGGGGGAAGGGGAAGGGGGGGGAGGGGAGGGGGGAAGGGGAGGGGGGAAGGGGAGGGGGGAAGGGGAGGGGGGAAGGGGAGGGGGGAAGGGGAGGGGGGAAGGGGAGGGGGGGAAGGGGAGGGGGGGAAGGGGAGGGGGGGAAGGGGAGGGGGGAAGGGGGGAAGGGGAGGGGGGGGAAGGGGAGGGGGGGGGAAGGGGAGGGGGGGGAAGGGGAGGGGGGGAAGGGGAGGGGGGGAAGGGGAGGGGGGGGAAGGGGAGGGGGGGAAGGGGAGGGGGGGGAAGGGGAGGGGGGGGGAAGGGGAGGGGGGGAAGGGGAGGGGGGGGGGAAGGGGAGGAGGGGGGGGAAGGGGGAGGGGGGGGGAAGGGGGAGGGGGGGGGGGAAGGGGAGAGGGGGGAGGGGAAGGGGGAGGGGAGGGGGGGAAGGGGAGAGGGGGGGGAAGGGGAGAGGGGGGGAAGGGGAGGGGGGGAAGGGGAGAGGGGGGGGAAGGGGAGAGGGGGGGAGGGGAGAGGGGGGGGAAGGGGAGAGGGGGGGAAGGGGAGAGGGGGGGGAAGGGGAGAGGGGGGGGAAGGGGAGAGGGGGGGAAGGGGAGAGGGGGGGAAGGGGAGAGGGGGGGAAGGGGAGAGGGGGGGAAGGGGAGAGGGGGGGAAGGGGAGGGGGGGAAGGGGAGAGGGGGGGAAGGGGAGAGGGGGGGGAAGGGGAGAGGGGGGGAAGGGGAGAGGGGGGGAAGGGGAGAGGGGGGGGAAGGGGAGAGGGGGGGAAGGGGAGGGGGGGAAGGGGAGGGGGGGAAGGGGAGGGGGGGGAAGGGGAGGGGGGGAAGGGGAGGGGGGGAAGGGGAGAGGGGGGGGAGGGGAGGGGGGAAGGGAGGGGGGGGAAGGGGAGAGGGGGGAGGGGAGGGGAGAGGGGGGGAAGGGGAGAGGGGGGGAAGGGGAGAGGGGGGGAAGGGGAGAGGGGGGGAAGGGGAGAGGGGGGGAAGGGGAGGGGGGGAAGGGAGAGGGGGGAGGGGAGAGGGGGGGAAGGGGGGGAAGGGGAGGGGGGGAAGGGGAGAGGGGGGGGAAGGGGAGAGGGGGGGAAGGGGAGAGGGGGGGGAAGGGGAGAGGGGGGGAAGGGGAGAGGGGGGGAAGGGGAGAGGGGGGGAAGGGGAGGGGGGGAAGGGGAGGGGGGAAGGGGGGGAGGGGAGGGGGGGAAGGGGAGGGGGGGAAGGGGAGGGGGGGAAGGGGAGGGGGGGAAGGGGAGGGGGGGAAGGGGAGGGGGGAGGGGGGGGAAGGGGAGGGGGGGAAGGGGAGGGGGGGGAAGGGGAGGGGGGGGAAGGGGAGGGGGGGAAGGGGAGGGGGGGAAGGGGAGGGGGGGAAGGGGAGGGGGGGGAAGGGGAGGGGGGGAAGGGGAGAGGGGGGAAGGGGAGAGGGGGGGAAGGGGAGAGGGGGGGGGGAAGGGGGAGGGGGGGGAGAGGGGGGGAAGGGGAGGGGGGGAAGGGGAGGGGGGGGAAGGGGAGAGGGGGGGAAGGGGAGAGGGGGGGGAAGGGGAGAGGGGGGGAAGGGGAGAGGGGGGGGAAGGGGAGAGGGGGGGAAGGGGAGAGGGGGGGAAGGGGAGAGGGGGGGAAGGGGAGAGGGGGGGGAGGGGAGGGGGGGGAAGGGGAGGGGGGGGAAGGGGAGGGGGGGGAAGGGGAGGGGGGGGAAGGGGAGGGGGGGAAGGGGAGGGGGGGAAGGGGAGGGGGGAAGGGGAGGGGGGGAAGGGGAGGGGGGGGAAGGGGAGGGGGGGAAGGGGAGGGGGGGAAGGGGAGGGGGGGAAGGGGAGGGGGGGAGGGGAGGGGGGGAAGGGGAGGGGGGGAAGGGGAGGGGGGGAAGGGGAGGGGGGAGGGAGGGGGGGAAGGGGAGAGGGGGGGGAGGGGAGGGGGGGGAAGGGGAGAGGGGGGGAAGGGGAGAGGGGGGGAAGGGGAGAGGGGGGGAAGGGGAGAGGGGGGGAAGGGGAGAGGGGGGGAAGGGGAGAGGGGGGAAGGGAGAGGGGGGGGGAGGGGGAAGGGGAGAGGGGGGGAAGGGGAGGGGGGGAAGGGGAGAGGGGGAAGGGGAGGAGGGGGAAGGGGAGGAGGGGGAGGGGAGGAGGGGAGGGGAGGGGAGGGGGGGTGAGGGTGGTGTGGGGAGGGAGGGGAAGGGGGAGGAGGGGGGGAGAGGGTGTGGGAGGGGGGGAAGGAGGGGGAAACTGAGTAAGGAACTTGTGCTATCCGGCAGGGACCGAGCTGATGCCTTGCCTAAAGTACTCTCTAGAGTTAATGTTGAGAAATACGGAGATTCTTATATCTCTGTATTTAACAACAAACACTGTTGCTTAGCAACAGCTTCAAAACACTCAGGTGTGGCCCTGAAGCTCTGTAGCTAAAGCTGTTGCTATAGCTACAGGCCTTGCACAGCTACACAGTCGATTGTCTGTCACAGACACAGATTTGGAGCACAGAAGCCCCACCCACTCTATGTTCCTGTACTAAGATGGCCGCACATGCACTCTGTTACACACTGAATCAAAATGGCGTCGCACTGAAACTTTTTGCCCTCCATGACAAACATGGCTGCCGTTAACCGGGGGCTGTCTGCAGAAGAAATTTCCTCAGCTGCAAACACAGGATCTTCAGATTATTATTTGGGGCTTGCGACCTACCCCAGTTGCTTATGAAGCCTCCCCACCTACTGACCCCGGGAATGGAGCTGAGGCAGCACACCCTCTGCCTGTGTTTGTCTCTGTCTAGGCCGGGAGCCTGGGTCTAGAGTTGCACTGCTGGCAGTTGGAGAAGCCTAGGCCCCGGGCCTGGAAAAACGGTGAAAGGTAGGAGAATTATAGAGGTTAGAGAAAAGATTTACAAATTAATTAACTTTTTTAAAAAACAATTTGTGTTTTAAAAGCAACTTTTTTTTTTGCTGGAAATGTATATTTGAAAAGAAAGACGCAGAAAGCAGGAAAAAGAATGGAAGCAAGATGGCGGCTACTCACCTCGGTTCAGAACGATAAGGCCCGCCCACACACGCACCAATTGGTCGACAGTCAGGTGACCAAAGCGTAGGATTGGTCAATCGTCCTGTCACTCGACCGTAGGAGGGCCCGGCCGCACGCGGCAGCAACCCGGCGTACGATTGGTCGACCTCGAGGTCACTCTGTCGCTAATGAGCGGATAATGAGATGCTAATGAGCAGAATGTTAAGGTTTTTCGGATACCGCGGGCGCGATTTTAGCCCGGCCGAAACGAAAATACGCTTAAAACCGTTTTGGAAAGGTAAGCTTTCTTTCGACGTAACGCACGCGTAGGTACGCCCTGTAACTTTCGAGCGCGTAGCCGCCCAGATGCACACGTGCAGACAGACAGAAGGACAGACAGACAGAAGGACAGACAGATCGACCGATTTATATATATAGAGTAGCTAAAGTGCCCGGCGGTGCCGAGGCTTTTTCGAGGGCATGTTGTTGTTGGAAGAGAGCGAGTGAGCGAGCGGGGGGGAAGAGAGCGAGCGGGGGGGAAGAGAGCGAGGGGGGGGGGGGAAGAGATCGAGCGAGCGGGGGGGGAAAGAGCGAGCGAGCGGGGGGGAAGAGCGAGCGAGCGGGGGGGGAAGAGCGAGCGAGCGGGGGGGAAGAGCGAGCGAGCGGGGGGGAAGAGCGAGCGAGCGGGGGGGGGAAGAGCGAGCGAGCGGGGGGGGGAAGAGCGAGCGAGCGGGGGGGGGGAAGAGCGAGCGAGCGGGGGGGGGAGAGAGCGAGCGAGCAGGGGGGGGGGGGAAGGGAGGGCGGGCGGGGGGGGAAGGGAGGGCGGGCGGGGGGGGAAGGGAGGGCGGGCGGGGAAGGGAGGGCGGGCGGGGAAGGGAGGGCGGGCGGGGAAGGGAGGGCGGGCGGGGGGGGAGGGGAAGGGAGGGCGGGCAAGGGAGGGCGGGCGGGGAGGGCGGGCGGGGGGGGAGGGGAAGGGCGGGCGGGGGGGGAAGGGAGGGCGGGCGGGGAAGGGAGGGCGGGCGGGGAAGGGAGGGCGGGCGGGGAAGGGAAGGGAGGGCGGGGAAGGGAAGGGAGGGCGGGGAAGGGAAGGGAGGGCGGGCGGGGAGGGGAAGGGAGGGCGGGCGGGGAGGGGAAGGGAGGGCGGGCGGGGAGGGGAAGGGAGGGCGGGCGGGGAGGGGAAGGGAGGGCGGGCGGGGAGGGGAAGGGAGGGCGGGCGGGGAGGGGAAGGGAGGGCGGGCGGGGAGGGGAAGGGAGGGCGGGCGGGGAGGGGAAGGGAGGGCGGGCGGGGGGGGAGGGGAAGGGAGGGCGGGCGGGGGGGGAGGGGAAGGGAGGGCGGGCGGGGGGGGAGGGGAAGGGAGGGCGGGCGGGGGGGGAGGGGAAGGGAGGGCGGGCGGGGGGGGAGGGCGGGCGGGGGGGGGAGGGGAAGGGAGGGCGGGCGGGGAGGGGAAGGGAGGGCGGGCGGGGGGGGGGAGGGCGGGCGGGGGGGGGGAGGGCGGGCGGGGGGGGGAGGGCGGGCGGGGGGGGGGGAGGGCGGGCGGGGGGGGGGGAGGGCGGGCGGGGGGGGGGAGGGCGGGCGGGGGGGGGGGGAGGGCGGGCGGGGGGGGGGGGAGGGCGGGCGGGGGGGGGAGGGCGGGCGGGGGGGGGGAGGGCGGGCGGGGGGGGAGGGCGGGCGGGGGGGGAGGGCGGGCGGGGGGGGAGGGCGGGCGGGGGGGGAGGGCGGGCGGGGGGGGAGGGCGGGCGGGGGGGGAGGGCGGGCGGGGGGGGAGGGCGGGCGGGGGGGGAGGGCGGGCGGGGGGGGAGGGCGGGCGGGGGGGGAGGGCGGGCGGGGGGGGAGGGCGGGCGGGGGGGGAGGGCGGGCGGGGGGGGGAGGGCGGGCGGGGGGGGAGGGCGGGCGGGGGGGAGGGCGGGCGGGGGGGAGGGCGGGCGGGGGGGAGGGCGGGCGGGGGGGGAGGGCGGGCGGGGGGGGAGGGCGGGCAGGGGGCGAGGGCGGGCGGGGAGGGCGGGCGGGGGGGAGGGGAAGGGAGGGCGGGCGGGGGGGAGGGGAAGGGAGGGCGGGCGGGGGGGAGGGGAAGGGAGGGCGGGCGGGGGGGAGGGGAAGGGAGGGCGGGCGGGGGGGAGGGGAAGGGAGGGCGGGCGGGGGGGAGGGGAAGGGAGGGCGGGCGGGGGGGGAGGGCGGGCGGGGGGGAGGGGAAGGGAGGGCGGGCGGGGGGGAGGGGAAGGGAGGGCGGGCGGGGGGGAGGGGAAGGGAGGGCGGGCGGGGGGGAGGGGAAGGGAGGGCGGGCGGGGGGGAGGGGAAGGGAGGGCGGGCGGGGGGGAGGGGAAGGGAGGGCGGGCGGGGGGGAGGGGAAGGGAGGGCGGGCGGGGGGGAGGGGAAGGGAGGGCGGGCGGGGGGGGAGGGGAAGGGAGGGCGGGCGGGGGGGAGGGGAAGGGAGGGCGGGCGGGGGGGAGGGGAAGGGAGGGCGGGCGGGGGGGGAGGGGAAGGGAGGGCGTACGATTGGTCGAGCTTGAGGTCACTGTCGCTAATGAGCGGAATGTTAAGGTTTTTCGGATACCGCGGGCGCGATTTTAGCCCGGCCGAAACGTAAATACGCTTAAAACCGTTTTGGAAAGGTAAGCTTTCTTTCGACGTAACGCACGCGTAGGTACGCCCTCTAACTTTCGAGCGCATAGCCGCCCAGACGTGCACCTGCAGAGAGACAGAAGGGGACAGACGGACGGACGGTACAGGACAGACAGAAGGACAGGACAGACAGACAGGACAGACGGACAGACAGGACAGACGGACAGACAGGACAGACGGACAGACAGGACAGACGGACAGACAGGACAGACGGACAGACAGGACAGACAGGACAGAAGGACAGACAGGACAGACAGGACAGAAGGACAGACAGGACAGAAGGACAGAAAGGACAGACAGGACAGAAGGACAGACAGGACAGACAGGACAGCAGGACAGACCGGACACAGAAGGACAGACAGACAGGACAGACAGAAGGACAGACAGACAGACAGGACAGACAGACAGACAGACAGACGGACAGACAGACAGACGGACAGACAGACAGAGACGGACAGACAGACAGACGGACAGACAGACAGACAGACAGAAGGACAGACAGACAGAAGGACAGACAGACAGACAGGACAGACAGACAGAAGGACAGACAGACAGAAGGACAGACAGACAGAAGGACAGACAGACAGAAGGACAGACAGACAGAAGGACAGACAGACAGAAGGACAGACAGACAGAAGGACAGACAGACAGAAGGACAGACAGACAGAAGGACAGACAGACAGAAGGACAGACAGACAGACAGGACAGACAGACAGAAGGACAGACAGACAGAAGGACAGACAGACAGAAGGACAGACAGACAGAAGGACAGACAGACAGAAGGACAGACAGACAGAAGGACAGACAGACAGAAGGACAGACAGACAGAAGGACAGACAGACAGATTTATATATATAGATTTAGATGACAGAATAGAGAGCCACATATCCAAGTTTGCCAATGGCACAAAGATAGGCGGCATTGTAAGCAGTGTAGGTCGAAGCATTAAATTACAAAGAGATATTGATAGATTAAGTGAATGGGCAAAACTGCAGCAAATGGATTTTAATCAAGGTAAGTGCGAGGACCTAAAAAAGGATAGATCAGAGTAATTTCTAAATGGTGAAAAGCTAGAAACAGTGGAGGTCCAAACAGACTTAAGGGTCCATGAACATAGATCATTAAAATGTCAGACATGTACAGAAAATAATCAAAAAGGCTAATGGAATGCTGGTCTTTATCTCTAGAGGACTATAATATAAGGGGGTAGAAGTTATGCTGCAACTATACAAAGCCCTGGTTAGACCACACTTGGAGTACTGTGAGCAGTTCTGGGCACCACACCTTAGGAAGGATATAATGGACTTGTAGAGTGTGCAGCGTAGGTTTACCAAAATGATACCTGAAATCAAGGGTTAAATTACAAGGAGAGCTGACACAAATTAGGGTTGTATTCCCTGGAATTTAGAAGGTTAACGGGTGATTTGATCAAAGTTTTCAAGATATTAAGGGGAACTGATAGGGTAGAGAGAGAAACTATTTCCACTGGCTGGGGACTCTCAGACTGGGAAACATAGCCTAAAAATTAGAGCCAGACCTTTCAGGAGTGAAGTTAGGAAACACTTTCACACGCAAAGGATGGTAGAAGTTTGGAACTCTTCCGCAAACTGCAGTTGATGCTAGATCAATTGTTCATTTTACAGATCGATAGATTTTTGTTAACCAACGGTATTAAGGGACATGGGGCAAAGGAGGGTATATTGAGTTAGGTCAAAGATCAGCCATGATCTCATTGAATGGCGGAACAGGCTTGAGGGGCTAAACGGCCTACTCCTGTTCCTATGTCCCAATTTAAAAGGAATTTCTTACGATCTATTGTAACCAGTGCCTTTCTGTGTCATGCCACGCTGAGAAACTGGACTCTACATAGACAGGAGATCAGAGTTTCCAAAAATGTGGTTTTGAAAATACTGCCGCACAGTGCATTAGGGAAAGAAAGAGTAAGTGTGCGAGACTGGGCTGCCTCATACTGACATGGGAAACACACTATTTGCTCCCACCTCAGAGATCCAGACTCAGGCAGCAGCTAAGGAGGTGTAACTTTGTCAAATCTCTCACATTCCAGAGCCCCAGGATTTTTAACCTGCACATACTGGAATATTGTACAGCACCAGTCACAAAATGCAAGAAATGTCAATTTTATTCTTCTACATAAAAATAGCAAATTGATGCCTTGCTGGTTTCATTACTGAAAATGTCTCCCTTCCTCACCTCCAAGTCACCCACCGTGCCGAATTTATCATCACTTGTTCAATATCCTGGAATTCCCTATAGAATACCATCATGGGAACAATATCACAAGGACTGCAGCAGTTCAACTAGAAGGCCAAACACCTTCTCAAGGCAACTAGGGATGGACAATAAATGTGGCCTTGCCAGGGTCACCCACATCTCGAAAACAAACAAATAAACACCTACCCTGCACTGCTAATGCCCCATTCCTTGCATGGAATCAGCATGGTCAAGAATTGCAAGTAGGAAAGGCTTGGACTAGAATCAGAGACTCCCAGCTACCGCAATAAAGCTTTTTCTACAGCCCTATGGCCTTTCAGGGTTGACTGAAGCTAATCCTAAAAGCAACAAGCTCAACGTTTATCAGCAACATGGATGGCCAGATTTTGAGCTGGCATAGGCAGGAAGAACTGTATGCGTGTTGAGTGTTTTTCTAATTCACTTGCCCAGATTTTAATAATTTGCTGGACCATCTGTCAAGCAAACAGAATGTTTGGTTACCCAGAGGAAATGTGTTGCAACCCAAGCAAACAGCAACAGCTAATGAGGAACTCAATGTTTCTCTAGGGCAAGTAAACACAATAGATTCGATAGCGTCAAAGGTTTTATAGTTTTAATGTTGAGAGGGAAAAGGCATTATGGGATTGAGATGCTAGCTGAAGATACACTTTGAGCTCTGAAGCAAAGAACCCGGCATACTTGCTGCCCCTACACCAGACAGTGCATTATGGACACGAGAACAATGCACAACAAAAGTAAAAGGAAGCAAAGATCTTCTAGCGCATAGTCAGAGGAATAAAGCATACATCCCAGGAAATGCCAATTTGTGCACAGCATTACAGAGCTCACCCTACCTAAAGTAATGTGTATAACAGTAGGGATATCTTGGCTTTGGAGCGACCACAGTAAAGGGATACTAAGTCAGTAAATGTGATGGGCACCTGAACTATGAGAAGTAGTGAATGACATGGAAAGTGTTTACATTGAAGAGAAGATACCTTGGGGGAGGTGTTACTGAAGTACAGGAAACTTTGGTTTATCCGGAGGTTATATGTCCGGAATACTCGATCTAACGGCAAAAATCAGGAGCCGTTTTCTATAAGGTTTTTAGTTCTCGTTGCTTTTTTTTCCCCCCAGTCAGGCACTGCAAGGTCTGTAGCTATAGCAACAGCTTCAGCTAGAGACGCTTGCAGCTGCAGCCGACTGTTTAGAAGCTGTTGCTAAGCAACAGTGTTTGTTGTCAGATACGGAGATGAAAACTCCGTATGCTTCAACATTAACTTTGTATGTCCGGCAGTTTTGATAGATCGGCAACAGCTCGGTCCCGTAGGTGCCGGATATAACAAAGTTTCCTGTATTCAAGATCCTGTGGGTTACAGGCAAATTGAATTCTTGTGGTTCACAAAGCATCACATTGCACAGGAAGCATAAACTCAAGTTGAAGGAAAGGTGAATAGGCAGCTTAGATTTAATGATTTTACAAAGGTGGTGGTGAATGCGCGAAATGGACTGTCTAGTGAGGCAATGAAGATAGACAAAGGGAGTTGGGATAGATATTTGATGACAGAAGATTGAGTGGTGAATGCTTTCATGACTGGCATGATGGATTGCAATGACCTTTTCTGATCCTGTACATTTCTATGTATCTATGAAAAAGTTCGACCCAGTCAACATCGACTTCAAATAAGTTAATGAGGCATCAGTTAAGTGTTGGTGGAAAGAGCCAGACGCAGCAGGCTAGAGAATGTCCCGTGTTTTTAAATATGGAAGGCCCAGTGAAGCATTAGGTCACTGAGGGAATATTTATGGACAGATTGAAAACAGTGATAAAATCCCCCAACTTCAACCTCTACTGGCTTAGAGGTAATGAGGTGAGAGGGTGATGTCAGGAGGGGCACTAGTTTTGGCAGGTCGGAATTGGGAGAGCTTCCGTTGTATGATGTGGAGAAGGTTCTATTCTAATACTGTATCAAATCCAAATACAACTGTATAGGAAAAAGGTTAACTATACTCTTACAAAACATTAACTAAATGTTGATATATATCTATACTCGGCTTTAGCAGAAACATGATCTTGGAGACTAAAAGGGAGACATACAAGCAATAAACTGATGCAACCGTCCAATATAAACACAAAATACCTCTGATAAGGAGTAGTCTTAACCACACTCTCTCGCATGTAGTCGACGAGCTGCTTCTGTGTCCTCCCACTGTGGAGGAAAATGTAGGAGATTAACCACTACACTTTCAATACCACTCATTTCACCATTAGAATTCAGCTTCAACATGCTGCCATAGCTCAGCACACAGGTGGTCTAAAGCACTTTGCCATGAATGGCCAGGGTGTGACAGTGTAGACTCCATGTATGACAAACGCCTGATCTCAGCTGTGCTGCTGAAAACATACGAGAGTCCAAGTCCAGCAATGCCCATTTTCTCACACAAAATGTTAACTGTGCATTAGGAAAGCTGTAAAAATTCTTGTGAAACTCCTTTCTCATGTTTAGACATAGCAATATTCACTGTTTTGCTCTCACTTTTAGTGCTTCAATGGGATCAATGATATTTGTGGTCGGTAATGGCAATGATTATTACAGTAATAGAAATACAACATGGAAACAGGCCAATCAGCCCAATCAGTCTGTGTCAGCATTTACCTCCCATGCGAGCAAACAGTTCTAATTACATTTAGCCGCCCTGCTCCCATATCCTTTCATCCCCTTTTCCTTCATCCACCTATCCAATCTAATCCTGAATGTTGACACAGTTTCTACCTCAACCATTAACCCTGGAAGTGAATTCCACAGCTTCACAACTCCGTGGGAAGAGGTTTATCCTTCTCTGTGCCAAATCTCATGTTTAAGGTCCCTCATTTCAGACCTCAAACAACTAGAAAGTCTGCTTCTATCTACCCTATCCCATTCTTCTTTTTTTTAACACTTAGATTATTTAATAGAGATGGTCAAAATTATGAGGGTTTTTGCTAAGAGTAGACAGGAAGAAATGGTTTTCATTGTGTAATGTTTACAACATTAAAGGGACTACTTTGTATTGCGGATGTATATCCTTAGTTGCGAGCGTATATAACAGACGCGGATCGATTTGTACAGTCAGTGCCGAAGTTCCAGTTACCCAGTAAAGATCACTTGAAGTTACTCTGTCTCTGCTGCTTTATTATTTATGTAGTTGTGTATAGCGGTACAAACACAACAAATTGGCGACGAGAATTATGAACCTACGTCTTCCTATTCTGGCATCGCATCCAGAGGACACTGAAATTTGGAAGAAAGGAGCGAGAAGGTAGAGAAAACGGAGCACGCTTGCTAAGCTAGGCAGGGGATACGTAAGTCAAGTGAAAAGTGCACAGGACTTGCATGACGCTAGCTAACTAGTAAAGAAAAACGGGTTTGGAAAAAAAAAATGGCAATGATTGGCACGATTGCAGCATTTGATAGCAGCATTGAAGACTGGGCAACTTATATTGAAAGAGTGGAGTTGTACTGTGAGGCTAACGGAGTGGAGGTAGAAAAGAAAGCCACTGTTTTGCTGAGTGTTATGGGCGCAAAGACATACGGGCTACTACGTAGTTTATTAACCCCTGAAAGCCAGCAAACAAAACATTCAAACAAATAGTGGACACACTCCAAGACCATTTAAGCCCCAGACCACTGCTCATAGCCGAAAGATTTAAATTCCATAAACGGAACCAGAGCAAAAATGAAAGCATTTCTGAATATTTGGCAAAGTTGCGCAAATTATCAGAACATTGCCAATTTGGAGTGGGCTTATCAGACGCATTGAGAGACAGATTTGTGTGTGGCATGCAAAGTGAAAGCACACAAAAGAAGCTCCTGTCTGAAAAAGATCTCACCTTGGAGAAGGCTCTGAGTATCGCAATATCAATGGAAGCAGCAGCACGTGGCGCTTTAGAAATTCAACAAAAATCCCTGGAATATTCCACTAACAAAATGTCACAAACAAGAAAAGAAGTGCTATCGCTGTGGTAAAATGTCACATGACCACAATGACTGTTGGTTTAAAGACAAAGATTGCAGACAATGTGGCAAACGAGGGCCCATTGAAAGGGTCTGCAAAGCAAAGAAGCAGAAAACTGATACAATAGAGCAAAAAGGCACACCAAGTGACTGAAAGGTTTCTTGTTTTCAAAGATAGATACAAGGTGGTACACTACGTGACTGGAGACAGTTCAGATAAAGGAAAAAGTGACAGACTCAGAGGAAGAGGGTCTGGCTTGTCTAAAACCGCACAGTGTGAAAGAAACAGAGGATCACAGAATAATGTGGGTTACTCCAGAAGTTGCAGGAGTTAGGCTGAAAATGGAGTTGGACACAGGCTCAGCTTTAACAGTGATCTGTTGAGATACCGCGGCAAACGTGGGAGTCGAGACCAGAGTTGATGGAACACAACTGCTTTAATTTACATCATGGCAAAACAAGTGCTTAAAAAGCCCGCGCAACCACTTAAATACTCCCGACAGGAAGTGCTCCCGGCAGCCTGTCCCTGCGGGAAACAAGTTGCCGGAGGAAAGGGCCCATGGCTGGGGGCGGCTGCTGCCGCCGGCAGTGCGCCTGCGTAAACTGTCCGTGCCGCCGTGAGCGGATTATGTCCAATGGTGGCGTGTCGCCACAGAGCTCCCCCCAGAATCCGCTTAGGAGGAGTGGACGAGTCGTGACGGTGGTCTAATGGTTCTGCCGGAGCAGCTCTGAGTGACCGCCGGTCTAGTTGGTGGGGCCGGGCGGTTCGCTGCCGGCTGTGCTAGCTTGCTGGCGGGACGGCCTCTAGTTGGAGGTCGGGCCACAGGGACCTGTTCCCCTGGTTCTGTGTGCTGGTTTGAGTCGGTCGATGGAGACCGTTTCGACCCTGTCGCCGAGTCGCAGCTTGAAGACCTTGTCCCCGGTTTGTAGTACCTCGTACGGTCCGTCGTACGGGGGTCGCAGGGGTCCGTGGTGTGCGTCGTGTCGCACGAAGATGAAGCGTGCCTGCTGTAAGTTTGGCGGAACGCGAGGTGAGAGTTCGCCGTGTCGGTTGACCGGAAGTGGGGCGAACTGTTGAGCAGAAGAGAAAGAGTTGAGCCGCTGCTGTTCGGCCGACCAAGGCGTGGTAGCCTCCGGGAGGAATTCGCCTGGTACACGCAGCGGTTGTCCGTAGACTAACTCCACTGCTGAGGACTGGAGGTCTTCCTTGACCGCGGTGCGTAGGCCTAGTAGCACCCACAGCAGGCGGTCAGTCCAGGTACTGTTCTGCAGGCTGGCGCGGAGTGAGGCCTTGAGTGACCTATGGAAGCGTTCACACAGCCCGTTGGCCTGCGGGTGGTACGCCGTGGTTCGGTGGAGTGTCACCCCGAGGTTGCGTGCTGTGGCCGTCCAGAGTTCAGAGGTGAACTGGGCGCCTCTGTCGGAGGTTATATCGGCCGGTACGCCGAACCTCGCGACCCAGGTGTTAACGAACGCCCTGGCGATGTCGGCTGTGGTGGTGGAGGTCAACGGCACTGCCTCAGGCCAGCGTGTGTAGCGGTCGACCATCGTGAGAAGATAAGTTTGGCCTTGCGATGGCGGCAGAGGACCGACGATGTCGACGTGTACGTGGTCGAAGCGGCGGCTGGGTACCTCGAAGTCTCCCAGGGGTGCTTTTGTGTGCAGCTGCACCTTAGCCCGTTGGCAGGCGAGGCAGGAGTTGGCCCAAGTCCGAACATCTTTGCTGAGGCCACGCCAGAGGAAGCGCTGGGAGAGGAGTTTAACAGATGCGCGGGAACCCGGATGGGAGAGCCTGTGGAGCGCGTCGAAGATGCGGCGGCGCCAGGTTGCAGGGACGACCGGCCTGGGTTGGCCGAGTGAGACGTCGCAAGTGACTGCCGTAGCTTCGGGCCCGTGCGCGACCTTGGCTAGGCGTAGCCCTGGCAGGCTGGTAGCCGCCGAGGAGGAGGTCTGGGTCCGTGAGCTGGGCCGCTGCTAGTTGCGCGTAGTCGACCGCTAAGTGATTCGCGCAGATGGCGGGACGGGAAAGGCAGTCGGCGACAACGTTGTCTCTACCGGAGACGTGCTGGATGTCCGTGGTAAACTCGGACACAGCCGCGAGTTGGCGTTGCTGCCTAGCGGACCAAGGATCGGTGTTCTTGGCCATCGCGTATGTGAGCGGCTTGTGGTCCGCGTACGCGGTAAAGGAGCGGCCCTCCAGGAGGAACCTGAAATGGCGGACCGACAGGTGGAGCGCGAGGAGCTCGCGGTCGAAAGTAGAGTATTTGACCTCCGGGGGGCGCAGTTGGCGGCTGTAGAAGGCAAGTGGCTGCCACGCGCCATTGACCCACTGCTCGAACACGGCTCTGACCGCATGGTCGGAGGCGTCGGTGGTGAGCGCGACCCGGGCATCGGCCCTCGGGTGCGCGAGCAGGGTGGCGTCGGCGAACGCGTTTTTGGTGGCGTCGAAGGCGGCTGACGTGTCAGCGGTCCAGACTACGGCCATCTTGCCGGATTTACCTCGAAGGGAATCGTATAGGGGGGCTTCATGAGGGCTGCAGCTCTGGCGATGAACCTGTTGTAAAAGTTCACCATCCCGAGGAACTCCTGGAGGCCCTTGATGGTTTTAGGGCGGGGGAATTGCTGGACGGCCTGCACCTTGTTAGGCAGGGGGACGGCTCCAGCAGGGGTGATGTGGTGGCCGAGAAAATCGATCTCGGCTAGGCCGAATTGGCACTTCGCCGGGCTAAGGATAAGCCCATGTTGGGCTAGGCGCCCGAACAAGATGCGAAGGTGTTCGAGGTGTTCTTGTTTGGAGGAGCTGGCCACAAGAATGTCGTCTAGATAGACGAATAGAAAGTTCAGGTCCCGGAGGACTGAGTCCATAAGGCGCTGGAAAGCCTGGGCTGCATTCTTGAGGCCAAAGGGCATCCTCAGGAACTCGAACAGGCCGAATGGGGTGATGACGGCCGTTTTGGGGATGTCCGCAGGGTGTACGGGGACTTGGTGGTAACCGCGCACCAGGTCGACCTTGGAGAAGACGGTTCTTCCGGCCAGTCGGGCCGAGAAGTCCTGGATGTGCGTCACCGGGTATCGGTCGGGGGTGGTGGCGTCGTTGAGACGGCGGTAGTCCCCGCAGAGGCGCCAGCCTCCGCCGGGCTTGGGGGGGCGATGTGGAGGGGCGAGGCCCAAGGGCTGCTGGAGCGGCGGATGATGCCGAGTTGCTCCATGGTGGTAAACTCGGCCCACGCGATTTCCAACTTGGCCGGGTCGAGTCTGCGGGCGTGGGCAAAGACCGGGGGCTCAGAAAGACCAATAGCCTTTGCGTCAAGATCATTGACTACCGCTGAACGCAATTATGCACAGATTGACCGAGAGGCCCTCGGCTTTGTGTGGGGAGTCAAGAAATTCAACCACTATTTGTATGGTCAACAGTTTACACTGTTAACTGACCACCAGCCTCTCGTTTCAATCTTCAACCCAAGGAAGGGCGTTCCAGTGATGACAGCACAACGGCTACAACGATGGTCACTCTTCCTAGGGGCTCACCTGTATGACATTGAATACAAGGGGACCAAGCAACATGGCAACGCCGATGGTTTGTCACGTTTACCACTGCCGACCTCAGAGAGAACTACAACAGTTGACTCAGCAGAGGTATTTCACACAACAATAGTTGAGCAGCAACCCGAACAGCAGCAGCAGCCACAGCCCGCCAAGCCCAAATCCCCCGGGGAGAAGAAAGTCATCGCAACAAAGGTTCTTGGAACAGTAAAGTGGTTCAACGTACGAAATGGCTATGGATTCATCAACAGGAATGATACAAAGGAAGATGTATTTGTACATCAGACTGCCATAAAGAAGAATAACCCACGGAAATATCTACGCAGTGTTGGAGACGGTGAAACTGTGGAGTTTGACGTAGTGGAAGGTGAAAAGGGTGCAGAGGCGGCAAACGTCACTGGTCCAGGTGGAGTTCCAGTTCAAGGAAGCCAATATGCCACGGACCGAAATCGTTACCGCCGCTACAACCCTCGCCGCCGAGGGCCACCACGTAATTACCAACAGAACATTGAAGGTGGAGAGAAGAGAGTCTGGAGAGACGTTATCCAGAGAGGCAGAGGAGGCCTCCCCAGAGACTTGACTTGTAAAAGGGCTGTTGACAAAATAAAATGTTATGTTGGAATTTGAATTTTGTTACTGTAAAGACAGGCTCTGTATGTTATAGAAATTTTGCATTAATATACTATTAAACTAAAAGGGGGAGGAAGTGTAATGTATACAACATTGAAGGGACTACTTTGTATTGCGGATGTATATCCTTAGTTGCGAGCGTATATAACAGACGCGGATCGATTTGTACAGTCAGTGCCGAAGTTCCAGTTACCCAGTAAAGATCACTTGAAGTTACTCTCAGTCTCTGCTGCTTTATTATTTATATAGTTGTGTATAGCGGTACAAACACAACACATTGGAAGGGTCAGTAACCAGAGGACACAGATTTAAGATAGTTGGCATAAAAGTGAGCAGGGAGAGGAGAATTTTTTTATGCAGCAAGTTATGATAATCTAGACTGCAGTGAATGAAAGCGTGGTGGCGGCAGATTCAATAGTAACTTTCAAAAGGGAAGTGGATTTATACGTAAAAGGAAAAATTTGCTATGGGGAAGAGCAGGGGATGGGACTAATTGGATAGCTCTTTATAAGAGTTGGCACAGGCATGATTGGCCAAATGGCCTCCTTCTATGCTATATGATTCTATGACTTCCACATCATCTTGTAATCTAAGGATTTATATAGGCTCATCATTGACTTTTGGTTTTTATATTCTATACCTCGTGATAAAAAAAAACTAATGGAATTCTAGGTTTTAACAGCCTTACCAACCCAAGGTGCTGCCTTTAATGTCCTGTGAACCTGCCCCCCAAATCCCTCTGCTCCTCCACAGCACCCAGCCTACTTCCATTCAGAATATAATTGTGGCTTTTTGTTTTAAACCAAATGGCATCACTTCACACTTACCGACACTGAACGCCATCTGCCACTTTTTAGCCCATTCCCCCAGCTCAACAGTACCACTTTTCAGTTTCCTTTGGTTTTCTGGAGCAGAGGTTCCCAAACGTCTTTTGCTGAACCCCCCTTCGGCGATTCACGTCATGTGTGCTCCCCCCTCCCACACCTGGTTCTAAGAAACAGTATTTTTGCAGTCTTACACGAACAGTAATTTCCAGACTCTAATTAATGGAAGATTTGACATGTGTATTAAATACAAATGATTAACCAATAAATTTAATTTTAAAAGTTTTTTGCTGATATGATTTGGTAACACTGTTTCAGGATGACACACTCCCAGGTTAAGTATAGCAAAGCCTCTCTAACTCCTTTCTGTAGCCTTTCGAAAGAAAATCACCAATTGAGTGCCAGTTATGTTTTGTAGGGCCGATGCCAACTGGGAACTGATTTGAGGCTGGCCAAATTCATTTATAGCTTTATACCCAACCATCAACCTGGGATTTAAACCCAGGTACTCGAGGCAAGAGGACAGTGTGTAACCCACTGCACCCCCTCCCACCCTCCCCGCCTCCCCTCATCAATGAACTCGGTACTTTATTAGTTACAGGCAGGTTACACAACTCATTCATTGTAGGCAGATACTGTTCTAAAGGCATTAAACAAGCAACTGTTAACATACATAAGTAATGAAATCAGTTTTGACCTTTAGTTCATTCATTTGCCCATTGGCATTATATTGGTTGAAAAGTAATCTGAATGAGTTGGCACTGGTACAGTACAGGTTGACTTACTTATAATGAACTCAATCATGTAACAAGGAGGCAGCACAGTCCAGGGATGGTCTAATTATGTAAACATTTTAATCTGATCAGCAAAATAATTGGTGGGCACAACTCTATTTAATTGTTCACTTTAATGAATGGACAAAAGATACTGCAACTTTTAACCCTTTGCCCTTCTCATTCAACAAAATTACTATCCTATTGATGCACGAAATAAGATTTAAATGTTCAGAAACAATTCCTCCATTTGCAGCGATCGCAGTGGTTATGTTATAATATAATGAATTAAAACCACTAAAAAAACTAACTTTATAGTCACAATATATGTAGATATAGAATGTACAAGGGAGTTTCCCTGCTGTCTGCCACAGGGAAAGTCATCGCAAGAATTCTCCTCAATCGCCTTCTCCCAGTGGCCAAAGAGCTCCTCCCAGAGTCGCAATGCGAATTCCGCCCACTAAGGGGCACAATGGACATGATCTTCACCGCACGTCAGTTACAAGAGAAATGCAGGGAACAGCACCAACCGCTGTACATGGCCTTCTTTGATCTCACAAAGGCCTTCGACACTGTCAACTGTGAAGGATTATGGAGTGTCCTCCTCAAATTCGGCTGCCCTCAAAGGTTTGTCACTATCCTCCGCCTGCTTCACGACGACATGCAAGCCGTGATCCTGACCAACGGTTCCACCACAGACCCAATTCACATACGAACCGGGGTCAAGCAAGGCTGTGTCATCGCACCAATGCTCTTCTCGATCTTCCTTGCTGCAATGCTCCATCTCACCCTCAGTAAGCTCCCCACTGGAGTGGAGCTAATTTACAGAACAAACGGGAAAATGTTCAACCTCCGTCACCTCCAGTCCAGATCCAAGGTCGTCCCATCCTCCGTCGTCGAATTACAGTATGCAGACGATGCTTGCGTCTGCGCTCACTCGGAGGTCGAACTCCAAACCATCGTCAACACCTTCACCGGAGCATACGAGAGCATGGGCCTTACACTAAACATCCGTAAGACAAAGGTCCTCTACCAACCTGCCCCCGCCACACAGTATTGCCCCCCGATTATCAAAATCCACGACAAGGCCTTGGACAACATGGACCACTTTCCATACCTCGGGATCCTACTGTCAACAAGGGCAGACGTCGATGACGAAGTCCAACACCGCCTTCAGTGTGCCAGTGCAGCCTTCGGTCGCCTGAGGAGGAGAGTGTTTGAAGACCAGGACTTCAAACCCGGCACTAAGCTCATGGTCTACAGAGCAGCAGTGATACCCGCCCTGCTGTATGCCTCAGAGACATGGACCATGTACAGCAGGCACCTCAAAGCACTGGAGAGGTACCACCAACGCAAGATCCTGCAAATCCATTGGCACCGTCAGTGTTCTTGCTCAGGCCAACATCGACGCTTTGACCACGCTCGATCAACTCCGATGGACGGGTCACATGGGCATGCCCGATACGAGACTCCCAAAACAAACGCTCTACGTGGAGCTCCGGCACGGCAAGAGAGCCCCAGGTGGGCAGAGGAAACGCTTCAAGGACACCCTCAAAGCCTCCTTGAAAAAATGTAACATCCCCACTGACACCTGGGAATCCCTGGCCCAAGACCGCACAAAGTGGAGGAGAAGCATCCGGGAAGGTGCCAAACACCTCGAGTCTCTTCACCGGGAGCAAGCGGAAGCCAAGCGCAGGCAGCGCACGTCAACCCAAGCACCCCACCCACCCACCCCTTCAACCACCGTCTGCCCCACCTGTGACAGAAACTGTAGGTCCCGCATTGGACAGTCACCTGCGAACTCATTTTTAATGTGGAAGCAAGTCATCCTCGGTTCGGAGGGACTGCCCAAGAAGATATATAGAATAGGGAGCCATGGTGAAAATAAATAATCGTGGGACTCTGGTTATGCCTGCTTCATACTGACGTGTGTGTTCAGTGCATACTTCTTGCATGTTCATTTTTAATGATAAAACACCAGCAGGACAATGTTTTTAAAATACTTTTTAAAAATAAGCATGACAGAAACATGCATTAGCCTTAGGTGTGATAAACAGGAATCCTTGGAAGATATTATGCATCAGTAGTGGGCTCGTCAACAACTTGCTCATTTAAAATCGTATGTAGAGCTACATCCCACCTGGCTCCATAATTTCTACAATTAACAGAAATATTCTAAATTGGCAGAAATGTTAAACCGTTAAAACATGGTTAACATCTACCTGTATCTGAAGGAGGAGCCCCTGCTGAATAAAACTGGCTTGGCCTTTGGTTTGGGTTGGTCCATGAGTCTGAAAAAGGTGTGGTACTCGACACAGTTCTTCCAGAAGATCTTACACAGGTCACGATCAGCCAGCAGAAACTCCAGCGTATCCTGGTATGAATCCTGTAATCAGAGCACTGTGTTACTGGCATTACAATTGTCTCTCAAAAACAACTACAACTTGCGTCCATAACATAGAAAGGCATACAACAGGAATAAATGGACACCAAGTCAAAGGAGGAGATATTAGGGGGTGCTGACCAAAAACTTGGTCAAAGAGGTGGGTTTGAAGGAGGGTCCTAAAGGAGAGTGAAGTGGAAATGCTGAAAGCATGGCTGCCAAAGGGAGAGAAGAAACACAAGAGTCGAATCAGAGAAATGGAAAGTTCAAGTGAAAGGGAGGGTTGTAGGGCTGGAGGAGGTTACAGAGACAGGGAGGGGCAAGGCCATGAAGAGACTTACATACAAGGATGAGAATTTTAAATGCAAGGCATTAGGGGACCAGGAACCAATGTAGGCCAGCAAGCACAGGGGTGAGGGGTGAACGAGACTTGGTGCAGGATAGGATACGGGGAGCAGAGTTTTGGATGAGCAGGTTTACAGAGGGTATAGGATGAGAGGCCGGCCGGGGAGCATTGGAATAGTCGAGTCTGGAGGTAACAAAGGCATGGATGAGGGTTTCAGCAGCAGATGTGTTGATGCAAGGGTGGAGACAGGTGATGTTAGAGATGTAAGTAGGCAGTCTCTGTGATGGAGAGGACATGATGTCGGAAACTCAACTCTGGATGGAATAGGACACCAAGGTTGCGAACAGTCTGGCTCAACCCGAGCAGGTGACAGGGAGTGGACAGAATTTATGGCGAGGCTAAGGAGTCCGAGGTGGGGCCAAATGTTCAACTGGAGGAAATTGCAGCTCATCCAAGACCAGAAAGGCAGTGAAGGGTCGAGAGAGGTGGTGGAGATAGAACTGGATGTCTTCTGCATAAATGTGAAAACTGACTCCATCTCTGTGGAGGATGTTGCCAAAGGGCGTTATGTAGATGAGGAAGAGGGGGCCATGGGTAGAGCCTTAGGGGACTCGAGAGGAAACGGTGCAAGGGCGGGAAGAAAAGCCAATGCCAAAGCTATGATTAGATAAATAAGAAAGAAACAACTTGCATTTAGGATTTGGAATGCACTGCCTGATAGGGTGGTGGATACTGATTCAATAGTAGCCTTCAAGGGGAATTGGATAAATACTGGAAGGAGAAAAAATTATGGGGATATGGGGAAAGAGCGGGGGAGTGGGACTAACTGGATTGCTCTTCGAAAGAGCTGGCGCAGACGTGATGGGCCGAATGGCCTCCTTCTGCGCTGTACTATTCTGTGATTCTATATCATGCCTTTTATGACCTCAGGACTTCCCAAAGCACTTTACAGCCAATTAAGTACTTTTGAAGTGTAGTCATTGTTGTAATGTAGGAAAACATAGCAGCTAAGTTATGCACAGCAAGGTCCCACAAACAGCAATGAGATAACTATCAGATAACTGTTTGTGATGTTAATTGACAGATAAATATTGGCCGGGACACCGGAGAGAACTTCCCCGCTCTTCTTCAAATAGTGTCATGGTATCTTTTACATCCACCCAAAAGGGAAGGTGGGATCTCAGTTTAATGAGTCATCCGAAAGATTGCATCCGAGTGCAGCACTCCCTCAGTACTGCACTGGAGTGTCAGCCTGGATGCTGTGCTCAAGTCTCTGGAATGGGACTTAAACCCACAACCTTCTGACTCAGACACTACCACTGAGCCACAGCTAACACCCGAGGGGTGAGAATGCACAAATGGCCAGAGTCTGAGAACAGGAGGGGACACAAGGTTAGAGGAAGTTAGAGGTGTGGGGACAAGCTATGACGTTCTGAATTAATGCGGATTGTAGAGGAAGGATTTTGGCAGTTGATCATAGAAATTTACAGCACACAAGGCCGCCATTTGGCCCATCGTGTCTGTGCCAGGATGCAGGATTGCATTTAAATACTTTAAGGTGCTGCGAAATCTTGAATACTGAATCTTTACAATCCTTCATCTTCAGGTTATTGCACATGACAGGTATTTGACTTTGAACTGTAGAGTGTGAATGAACCAGTATTCAGTGCCATTATCTAATTTCCCCTCGGGAGTGTTTGCACTGGTGCTTGTTTTGGTCAGATTCCAGGGTGCTGGCGTCTGCGAGATGGCTCGCTGTGTTCATGGCCTGCAGAAACCTCTGCCAAATTCTCAAAACTCCCCCCTTTAAAAACAAAACTTTTAAAAAACCCATCATGATTAAGCTTTCAGTCACTTCTCTCAACTGCCCCGCCACTTTCTCACTACTGAATACTTTAACAGATCTAACGGGAGTTTTCAAGCTTCTAGATACAAAAACAGTGAGCAGCAAACGATGAACTCTTCCCAAAGCCTCAAACCATACATGGACTTCTGGGTGGAGCTTGATGAGGAATCTTTTCCTCTTGAAGCTAAGTTTCCGAATCTTCGCCCAGTTGAAGGTGTTAATTTTTGTATTGCCCTGTAAGGGTAGAGAAAGAGTAAAAATATTACGAGTTTAAATCTATTATCCTGCGGTTGGATTTAACTGTAGAGCTTCCAGAGGCAGGCGCTCGAGCGCTAAACTACTACTCCTTACACAAACCGTTCCAATAGCACATATGGATTATCAGGCAAATACAGTAGCATAACCTGCCAATGCTGCTCTTTAAGGCAGTTCACAGCACTCTAGATGACTCCCCCATCCCTACTGAGAAAGGAATTAACCGGGAAAAATTGCTAACTAGTATATCTACAGACCAACAGTGGAATCTATTCAAAGGATTGCAAAACAAACATATACTCTTGAAAGGCAAAGAGGTATTTCTAGAGTGATGCAACCATAGTACAGGAAACTTTGGTTTATCCAGAGGTTAACTGTCCGGAACGCTCGAGCCACCGGCAAAAATCAGGAGCCGTTTCGTTAGGTTTTTTTTCTTTTCGTTGCTTTTTTTTTTTTCCACCAGTCAGGCTCTGCAAGGTCTCGCTGAAGCTGTTGCTAAGCTACAGAGACGCTTGCAAGGTACGGCCGACTGTTTAGAAGCTGTTGGTTTGTTGCCAGATACGGAGCTCAAAATCTCCGTATGTTTCAACATTAGCGCTGGTTTGTCCGGCAGTTTTGATGGGACGGCAACAGCTCGGTCCCGTCGGTGCCGGATAGCACAAAGTTTCCTGTACAAGAGTGCTTCGGGCCAGCATTAGACAAAACAGTTCAGAATGGTCACAGGAAAGATGACAGGGAGGATTAGAGAAACCAATGAAAGGTGACTAAGAAAATGATTCAAGGAGGCAAAAAGGGATAATGAATAGACTGACAATTGGTACTTTCTGCTCACAGCAAATTAGCAGCTGCCATAAGCACAGTCTCCTCTGAGCCCACACCCTTGCACGTCTCATTGTATGAGCTGCGAGAACCAATTATAGTTAATTTAAAGCTCATATCTCTACCTGAAACACCAGCACTCCCATGTGGGCAACAGCCAGATTGATTTTTGTCCCTTCCCTGTCAGAGGCCGGGTGAAAACGAATTCCATACATCTCAAGCTTCCGCGCTATCTCCAGTACCTGGAAATCGGACTCAGCTGGAGTCTGGCCTCTAGAACACATACAGAACACGGTTACTAAGAATACAGCTCAGAGCAATTTGCTACAGTTGTACATCAGCATCTGTCTTCTGAGAACTTCCACAGTTCCCACTTGTAAATGCGAATTATGCAGACCTCAGGGCCATCAGAACACCCAGTGGCCCAGGGATCCAGTAATGAGCAGCTCATCTGTTTTGCATTTGAAGAGATTTTTTTGAACTCAAGATTTTTCTGTTAAAAATGACACACCAGGACTTCACAGGGTGGTGGATGTAGGTTCAACACCGCCCCCCCACAAACTCTACCTATCTTCCTGATAGGTATAACCTCTCAGTTCTGGTATCATTCCAGTAAATCTTTTTTTCACCTTCTCCAGTGTGTCTATATCCTTTTTATAATATGGAGACCAAAACTGCTCACAGTACTTCAAGTGTGGTCTAATCAAGCTTCTATCCAAGATTTTCAAATCTATCCCTCTAGAAATGAACCCCAATGCTTGGGTTTGCCTTTTTTTTTTTATAAATGGCCTTATTAACCTGCGTCGCTACTTTTAGAAATTTGTATCTAACCCCAAATCCCTCTGCTCCTCTACCCCATTTAGACACTTATTATCTAAGGAATATGTGGTCTTAATCTTTCTACCAAAAAGTATTACCACACACTTATCTATATTGAAGTTCACTTTATTATTCGTTCCTGGGATGTGGGCATCGCTGGCAAGGCCAGCATTTATTGCCCATCCCCAATTACCCTCGAGAAGGTGGTGGTGAGCCGCCTTGAAATTCTGCAGTCCGTGTGGTGAAGGCACTCCCATAGTGCTTTTAGGGAGGAAGTACCAGGATTTTGACCCAGCGACGATGAAGGAACGGCAATATATTTCCAAGTCAGGATGGTGTGTGATTTGCAGATGATGGTGCTCCCATGTGCCTGCTGCCCTTGTCCCTCTAGGTAGAAGAGGGCGCGGGTTTGGGAAGTGCTGCAGAACAAGCTTTGGCAAGTTGCTGCAGTGCATCTTGTAGATGGTACACACTGCAGCCACGGTGCTCCAGTGGTGGAGGGAGTGAATGTTTAAGGTGGTGGACGGGGTGCCAATGAAGCGGGCTGCTTTGCCCTGGATGGTGTCGAGCTTCGAGTGTTGTTGGAGCTGCACTCATCCAGGCAAGTGGAAAGTATTCCATCACATTCCTTACTTGTGCCTTGTAGATGGTGGAAAGGCTTTGGGGAGTCAGGAGGCGAGACACTCGCCGCACAATACCCAGCCTCTGACCTGCTCGTGTAGCCACAGTATTTATGTGGCTGGTCCAGTTAAGTTTCTGGTCAATGGTGACCCCCCCAGGATGTTGATGGAGGAGGATTCGGCGATGGTAATGCCGTTGAATGTCAAGGGGCGGTGGTTAGACTCTCCCTTGTTTGAGATAGTCATTGCCCGGCACTTGTGTTGCACGAATGTTACCTGCCACTTATCAGCCCAAGTCGGAATGTCATCCAGGTCTTGCTGCATGCGGGCATGGGCTCCATTATCTGAGGAGTTGCGAATGGCACTGAACACTCTGCAATCATCAGTGAACATCCCCACATCTGACCTTATGATGGAGGGAAGGTCATTGATGAAGCAGCTGAAGATGGTTGTGCCTAGGACACTGCCCCGAGGAGCTCCTGCAGCAATGTCCTGGGTCTGAGACGATTGACCTCCAACCACCACAACCATCTTCCTTTGTGGTAGGTATGACCCCCGACAGTGGAGAGTTTTCCCCGATTCCCACTGACTTCAATTTTACTGGGGCCCCTGATGTCACACTTGGTCAAATGCTGCCGTGATGTCAAGGGCAGTCGCTCTCACCTCACCTCTGAAATTCAGCTCTTTTGTCCATGTTTGGACCAAGGCTGTAACGAGGTCTGGAGCCAAGTGGTCCAGGCAAAATCCAAACTGGGCATCGGTGAGCAGGTTATTGGTGAGTAAGTGCCGCTTGATAGCACTGTCGATGACACCTTCCACCACTTTGCTGATGATTGAGAGTAGGCTGATGGGATGGTAATTGGCCAGATTGGATTTGTCCCTACTTTTTGTGGACAGGACATACCTGGGCAGTTTTCCACATTGTTGGGTAGATGCCAGTGTTGCAGCTGTACTGGAACAGCTTCGCTAGAGGCGCAGCTAGTTCTGGAGCACAAGTCATCAGCACTACACCCGGGATGTTGTCGGGGCCCACAGCCTTTGCTGTATCCAGTGCGCTCAGCCATTTCTTGATATCTCGTGGAGTGAATCGAATTGGCTGAAGACTGGCTTCTGTGATGGTGGGGACCTCAGGAGGCCGATACGGATCATCCACTCGGCAGTCCTCATTGAACCAGGGTTGGTCCCCTGGCTTGGTGGTAATGGTAGAGTAAGGGATACACTGGGCCATGAGGTTAAAGATTGTGGTGGAATACAATCCTGCTGCTGCTGATGGCCCACAGCGCCTCATGGATGCCCAGTTTTGAAGCTGCTAGATCTGTTCTGAATCTATCCCATTTAGCACAGCGGTAGTGCCACACAACACGATGGAGGGTGTCCTCAGTGTGAAGATGTGACTTTGTCTCCACAATGACTGTGCAGTGGTCACTGCTACCAATACTGTCATGACAGATGCATCTACGACAGGTAGATTGGTGAGGGCGAGGTCAAGTAGGTTTTTCTCTCATGCTGGTTCTCTCACCACCCGTCGCAGGCCCAGACTGGCAGCTATGTCCTTCAGGACTCAGCCAGCTTGGTCAGTAGTGGTGCTACCAAGCCACTCTGTGATAGACATTGAAGCCCCCCACTCACAGTACATTCTGTGCCTTTGCTACCCTCAGTGCTTCTTCCAAGTGCTGTTCAACATGGAGGAGTACTGATTCATCAGCTGAGGGAGTGCATTAGGTGGTAATCAGCAGAAGGTTTCCTTGCCTATGCTTGACCTGAAGTCATGAGACCTCATGGGGTCCAGAGTCAATGTTGAGGACTCCCAGGGCCACTCCTTCCTGACTGTATACCACTGTGCCGCCACCCCTGGTGGGTCTGTCCTGCTGGTGGGAGAGGACATACCCAGGGATGGTGATGGAGGAGTCTGGGACATTGGCTGAAAGGTATGATTCTGTGAGTATGACTATGTCAGGCTGTTGCTTGACTAGTCTGTGGGACAGCTCTCCCAATTTTGGCACAAGTCCCCAGATGTTAGTGAGGAGGACTTTGTCAGGTTGACCGTTGCAATGTCCAAAGCCGGTGCCTAGGTCAATGCCGGGTGGTCAGTCCAGTTTTATTCTTATTACTGTTTGTCCAAGCAGTTTGTTACAACTGAGTGGCTTGCCAGGCCATTTCAGAGAGCAGTTAAGAGTCAACCACATTACTGAGAGTCTGGCGTCACATATAGGCCAGACCGGGTAAAGACAGCAGATTTTCTTCCCTTAAAGGACATTACTGAACCAGATGGGTTTTTATGACAATCCGATAGTTTCATGGTCACCATTACCGATAGTAGTAATTATTTCAGATTTATTTAATTAACTGAATTTAAATTCCCCAGCTGTTGTGGTGGGATTTGAACTCACGTCTCTGGATTATTAGTCCAGGCCTCTGGATTACTAGTCCAGTAACATAACCACTATGCTACCGTTCCCATAATTTGCCAATTACACACCCATTCTGCAAGTTTATTAATGTCTTCCTGTATTTTGTCACAGTCCTCCTCTGTATTAACTACACCCCCCAATTTGGTGTCATCAGCAAATTGTGAAATTGTACTTCTGATTTCCAAATCGTTTATGTAAATGGTGAACAGAAGTGGTCCCCGTACCGATCTTTGTGAACACCACTTCGCACCATTTGCTAATCCGAGTAACTACCTCAAACCCCGACTAAGCTTTTTAGAAGTTTAGTCTGTGGTTTATTTTCAGACAAACAGATATCTGGGAGTGAGTCATAGGGAATAATCCAGACAGCAGAGAACACTATATAAACATGACAGCAATGTTTGCTTTCTACTGTCATTTCAGCCCAGGGGTTAGCATGGAGCTGACAATTCATTCCAAGAGCTCTATTTTTCTCTTTATACATCCTATAAACCTGTTGGGAAACTGGTTTCCTTCAGTTTATTGTCTCGTTCCCTGACTCTGTGAAGATATTAAGGTCCAGAACCAGTAACACTCTGTGCATCCACATTGAAGGATTACAGATAACAATATTTTTGTGGAATAATTGATTACTAGGAAATACTGGATCTATATATGTGAATGTTATTGATACACATTACCCAACAGTTCAGTGGTTATAAAAAGAACTACAAATAGTGCAATGGGATCTTTTAAGCCACCTGTTTCTAAGGGATAATCCAATTGCTGGGATTATACAGCAGAAGTTGTAAGACTCAGATGTCACTGCGGAGCCACGCTCAATGTGAGCATACGTCAGAGATCCGTCCATATAATTAGGAGCAGGATTCACTTGTTGGTCGAATCCCAACAGTTAACAATTAAAATCTGTCTTTTAAGTGCTAGCACTCCTGCTACTGCAGAGCTCAGCAAACGACATTTGCACATCCCCATCAATTTCCTTCCTCAAAGAATGTTTTTCTTTATTAAGGTATACATTGAGGGCAATGATTCGTTCAAATATTTTTTCTGCGACAGGCTCGATGGGCCGAAATGGCCTCTATCTGCATTGTGGGGATTCTGTGATTAGAGAGATAGGGAGCAGTGAGGCCATAAAGGGATTTAACCACAAGGATAAGGATTTTAAAGCTGAGGCACTAGGAGGCCAGGAGCCAAAGTAAGTCATTGGGGACAGGGGTGATGGATGAGTGGGAATTAGTGTGGGATAGCATGTTGGCAACAGAGTTTTAGATGAGCTGAAGTTTATATAGGTGAAGAATGGGAGGCCGGCCATGAGAGGATTGGATTAGTGGAGTCTGGAGATGAGGATTTCAGCAGGTCTGAAGCTGGGGTGTAGACGGGCAATGTTACGGAGGTGGAAGTAGGCGGCCTTTGTGATTGAGAAGATATGGGGTCGGAAGCTTAGCTCAGGGTCAAATAGGACCCAAGATTGCGCAGAGTCTGGTGCAACAACCTGAGACAGTGGTCGGGGAAGAGGGTGGAATTGGTGGCGAGGGCCGAAGACTGGGTATCAGACAGCAGTCTGAGAACAGAGAGTGGAGGGGTTGAGAGAGGTGGAGGTGGTAGAGCTGGGCGTCACCAGCATACATCTGGAACCTGACCCAATGTCTGTGGATGATGTCACCAAGGGGAAGCATGTAGATGAGGAAGAGGAGGGGGCCAAGGAGAGACTTTTGAGGGATTCCCAAAATGACAGTGCAGGGGTGGGAAGGGCACCCAGTGCTGGAGATGCTCTGGCTATGATCTGTCAAATGTACCTTGGGGAAAAGTTCCACTTTGAATGTAGCTTCACAGTTTTAATCTGTATGATTTTCTGTTCTTCTGTAGAGAGGTGCATAGCTTCGCTCAGCAATTTCCCAGAGTAATATAGTTGACTTTCTAATATCATGATTGCTGCCATGGTGGAACACACTGATGTTCCCAAGCACCACGTCACTAAATAATGGGATTCCCAGATGGTGCAGCAGGTAAACACATTATGTATGGGAGGCACATTAAGTTCCCAGGACCAAAACCTGATCAGTGTCAAACGAACCAATCTCAAACAGGACAGCTGAGGGGATGCTTCAACTGCCAGATTCCCCACTCCTGATCACTATCCTGCAACTTTTATTGGAAAGTGCATGTGTAAATGTCAAGCGAGGAGAGTCAGGCCTGGTTTACCATTTCGCCATGTTCCTCCACCCCCATGGTCAAATAGTACAGACATGAAAAATGGTCCATTCAGCAGAGGCACCAGTGAGTTGCAGGTATCTACACTCCAGCAGTCATCAACTTCAGGAGAGAAGTAGTGGGGAGTGTGGGGGGAATGCTGCAGGTATCACTACAAATGTACGCCAGCATCGGTCACTACCTTCTGCAGAGTGCTGTGGGAGAAAAGGGGGCGGGGGATGGAGAGAGAGATGATCTAGATCAGGAGATCAGTTTTATTGACCTCATCAATTTATAATCAGATCTTTAGACATTATACAATTCCAGCATTTTATTTTTCTAAAAAACATGAATCACAATGTGGCTGAGAAAATGGATTCTTTATGTTCAAAAATGCTGCAGACAAACAAACAATACTTTCGCCCCCATTTAAAAGCTTTAGTTATGCCAATCTAAAGCATCCAGCTCCTTGAACAACAGTGCACTGTACCAGACAAGCAGCTTTGAAGAGCAGCAACTTTCCAGTGCCATGCAAATCAAAAACACATGCAAGGAGACCTCACAGCATGAGAAACATGATCAGGCCCTTGTCCTAAAGGTGCATGGTTCACTGCTCCTGCCCATAGCACTGAGGCAAAAGATTTTGAGAAGCATGTTGTGATATACAAACTGCTATGTAGTGCACACTTGGCAGGATGAATGGAGAAGCAACAGCTCATTATTGAAGGAAAATCCTGCTCGCCTTGGCAGAGGTAAGAGGGACAAAAATGCTGCACAAATTGACACACTGAAGGATACGAGATTGAGAAAAAAATGCTTGATTGGGGTTTTATTTTGTTCGCAAAACCCCAAGAACTAGCAGCTGGCTCAGACAAACAATACTCACATGTTTTTCCAATGGAATTCTATAATTTTTTGCTGCAGCATATTCTGGTTTGGCAAGAGTATGTTATTCTTAAGGTGCTCCAGATCCAGAGCTTCATCGCAGTCCCCAATTTCAGCTAAAAAGAAGCGGAGGAAGGATATGTGTTTTAGTGATGCAGCAACTGATCAGAATTACAGAAGGACAAGCAGGCTATAATGGCCCGTTTCAGATTTCGCACAGAACGGTGGTGGGATTAGGGATCACCACAAATAACCCAGGGATGGGTCGAGTCCAGTCCAAATTGTGGGAATAAAAACTCCAGGACGTATCAGGTCAGAAACATTCACACCACACAAGTGCCGGGCAATGAATATCTCCAACAAAAGGGAGTCTAACCACTGCCTCTTGACATTCAACAGCATTACCATCGCCGAAACCCCCACCAGCAACGTGCTGGGGGGTCACCATTGACCAGAAACTTAACTGGACCAGCCACATAAATACTGTGCTTACAAGAGCAGGTCAGAGGCTGAGTATTCTGTGATGAGTGTCTCACCTCCCGACTCCCCAAAGCCTTTCCACCAACTACAAGGCATAAGTCAAGAGTGTGATGGAACACTCTCCACCTGCCTGGATGAGTGCAGCTCCAACAACATTCAAGAAGCTCAACACCATCCAAGACAAAGCAGCCTGCTTGACTGGCACCCCAACCACCACCTTAAGCATTCACTCGCTCCACCACCAGTGCACCGTGGCTGCAATGTGTACCATCTACAAGATGCACTGCAGCAATTCGCCAAAGCTTCTTCGGCAGCACCTCCCGAACCCACGACCTCTACCACCTAGAAGGACAAGGGCAGCAGGCACATGGGAACACCACCAACTCAAAGTTCCCCTCCAAGTTACACACCATCCTGACTTGGAAATGTAGTGCCATTCCTTCATTGTCGCTGGGTGAAAATCCTGGAACTCCCTTCTTAACAGCACTGTGGGAGTACCTTCACCACACAGACTGCAGTGGTTCAAGAAGGCAGCTCACTACCACCTTCTAGAGGGTAATTAGGGATGGGCAATAAATGCTGGCCTCGTCAGCGATGCCCACATCCCAGGAACAAATAAATAAAAAAAAATAAAAATCTGCAGGCCTGGAAGGGAAAGAGTGTTACACATGGGGCTTGAACTAAATTCAATAATCTACACGTGCATTACACTAAAGCAGGGCAGGATAAGGATAACATTATGAGAGAAGGATTTATGTGGAGAATGTTATAATAATATGCAATTTCAAATATAGTGCAATTTCCTAAATGGAAGCAAAGTAACAAAATTAATGTGGCACCACGACTGTTTTTGATCCAATGTGTTGAAGTCCCCACTGAGGGCAACTCCCAACTACAAGTGATCAGCAGAGAATCCAGAATCCAGAAGTAGCAGCACCTCTGGAACCTGGGCAGAATATGATTAGCACAGATATCTTGGGAGGGTTGTTGGAGCTCAGAGATAGGGAGGGGGCGAGGCCATGGAAGGATTTAAACACAAGGATGAGAATTTTAATAAAAAAGGTGTTGCCAGACCGGGAGCCAATATAGGTCAGCAAGCACAGGGATGATGGGTGCAACTATGGGAACAGTCACTCCCCCACTCTTCATCTGGCCATGCTCACTTTTTTTTTTTTTTTTTAAATTGGCCTCAAGATCCTACACCTCAGTGCCCCACAGCCTGTAGTTCTCTTGCGCTGATGGTTCAGTAACTACATCTTGGTCTCTGCCATGCACATGAATGAGGCATTTCTCATTTCTTTCAAAGACACAATTACCACTCTTAAGCTTTTGACACTATTCCCACTGAATTGCTGACCACGCAACTTCCCTTCCTGGCCTCCATGCTAGCTGATAATGTAAACAGTTCTCCTCGCCTCGGGTACTGTTCCCCGCTTTCAAATCAACCATCACCCAACCACCCCCCCCCCCCCCCCCACCCACAAACAAAAAAACACCCTTCAATCCTGTCCTTGCAAACTACCGCCCCATCTCCAACCTCTCCAAAGTCCTTGAACATGTTGTCAAGTCCATGTTCGAACCTCCCTAATCAAGTTTATGCCCGTCACAGCACTGAACGGCCCTAATCAAATCACAAATGACATCCTCAGTGACTGTGACCATAGTGCACTATGTCTTCTCATCCTTCTCAACCTGTTTGCAGCTTTTGACATGGTTGACCACACCATCCTCCTCCAAAGCCTCTCCTCTGCTGTCTAGCTCTGTGGGACTATCTTCACCTGGTTCCAATCTTACCTATCCAGTCACAGCCAGAGAATTTCCCGCAATGGCTTCTCTTCCTGCACCCACACTTAAGTCTGGAGTTCCCCAAGGATCCATCCTTGTCCCCTCCTATTTCCTATCTACATATTGCCTCTTGGTGACTTCATACAAAAACACATCAGGTTCCACATGCACGCAAACGACAACCAGCTCTACCTCACCACCACCGCTTTTGACCCCTCCAATGTCTGATTTGTCACACTGGTTGTCCGACATCCAGTACTGGATGAGCAGAAATTTCCTCCAACTAAACATTGGGAAGACCAAATCCATTATCTTTGGTCCCTGCGACAAACTCCTGACTCCATCCCTCTTCCTGGCCACTGTCTCAAGCTGAACCAGACTCAAAACCTTGCCATCCTATTTGATCAAGCTCAACTTCCAACCCCATATCCTCTCCATTACAAAGACCACCTGCTTCCCCCTCTAACATCACCCATCTCTACCTGATTCAGCTCATCGTCTGCCGAAACCCCCATCCATGCTTTTGTTACCTCCAGACTTGACTACTCCAATGCTATCTTGGCCGGCCTCCCACCATGACCCTCCATAAACCTCAGCTCATCCAAAACTCTGCTATTCGTATCCTAACCCATACCAAGTCCTGTTCACCCATCACCCCTGTGCTCACTGACCTACATTGGCTCCAGGTCCACCAACACTGATTATAAAATTACCTTGTTTAAATCCCTCCATGGCCTCTAAACTGCCCCCCCTCCCCACCCATCTTTGTAATCTTCTCCAGCCCTGCAATCCGTCAAGAACTCCGCATTGCTCCAATTCTGGCCTCTTGGAACCTTCCCCACTCCCTTCACCCCAGGACTGGCGGTCATACCTTCAGCTGCCGAGGACATAAGCTCTGAAATTCCCTCTTTAAACCTCTTCACCTTTCTCTCCTCCTTAAAACCTAGCTCTTTGACCAAACGTTTAGTCAACCATCCTAACATTTCCTCCTTTGGTTCAGTGTCAGTTTTTGTCTGATTACACACCTGTGAAGCACCTTGGGATGCTATACTACACTAAAAGCACTATACAAATGCAAGTAGTTGTTGTTGTTAAGCCTAATGATCAGCTGCTGCCTCTTGCCTGTAATGGTTTTACCCTTAGCCCTTCCTCATCTTAAAAACTTCATCCTGGGCTCAGTACCTCCTCCGAGTTAAAGTGGCATTGCACATTTCCTCCATAACTAATGCAGTCTTTGAAAGACTTCTTTTTGCCCATCATTTCAATCATTGCCGACCTATCCTGGCTGTTCCCCAATGCATCAATTTCAAAATCTGCAACCTCATCCACAAACTCCTCCATGGCTTTGCCCCAACCTCCAAGTGACCTCGTTCACCTGTGTGTCCCAACGCAAACCCTTCAACCCTGGTCGCTTATGCATCCCACTCTCCTCCGTCTGCTCCATCATTGGTGGCAGAGTTTTGAACTGCCTCAGCCCCGCGCTCTGGAACTCCCCCTCCTAAAACCCTCCACTTTGCTTCATCTCCCACTGTCTCTAAACATCTTCTCCAAACTCATCTATTCCACCAGGCTTTTGGTGACCTCCCATACACCTGCCATTGTTCATTTAGCTCCTCTAAGTAGTACCTTGACAAGTTTCTTTATGTTAAACTTGCTGTATAAATGCAAGTTTTGCTGCTTGCTCTTTAATGCCATGCACTTCTTTCCCCCCCCCCCCCCCTCAACAACTCCACTCTCTACAAAGCCCAAGTCCCTCCAAAACATCTACTCTTCCCATATCTGGGGAGACTCTTCCTGCACCTCCCTCATACTCCTGTACAGTGTACAAGAAAAATTTAGTTGCCTAATAGGCAATCTCTTTCACCATTAGCTCTGAACTCTCTCCATCACAACTTTTCTTATGTCTCTATTTTGATGCTATTATGATCAGTGTCCTTCAGAACCATCCTCTTTTGGTCCTTTGAAACCCCAAACACGCCATTCTACCAAATTTTTCCTCCTCCCTGTCAAAAAAAAACAATAGGATTGTCTGTTATTCTAACTCATTTTCCTAGAATCTCAAAAGCTACACAGCTAACATTCAATGGCCCCCCCCTTGGTGTTCCTTTACTTTGTCTAATGATGCAAACATTAAAAATGTGGTTACTGAAAGCAGTCACTAATTGTTAAACAACCAGTAATCAACAAGATTGCTGTGGTGTGCCATTACGAAATGATGTTTTAAGAATAAGGGGTTAAAGAGGTTCGCCAGCCACAATCAATTTGGGGCTTTAGATACCAATTGACTTCAAATCTATGCCAAAGGTGCTGGTACCATCAGCCATGAGTACATCTTCCTTGCATAGCTATGCAGCTATTGCATTTACATAGCACTGATGAGCTCTAGGTGGCAGTGTCTTGTTTAGCTTCAACACTCACACTGCAAGAGATGAGAGATGATGAGTGCAGACGTGTTCTCATTGCACATTATTTTGTTCTCTGCCAGGTCCCGCTTAATCTGCAGTGCAAACAAGTACCTGAAAAAGGAAAATGAACACATTATACAGATGGCTTCTCATACAAGTCGAAATGCACAACACACCCAGCATGACAAACAAGTGTCTGATTCTTTTGTAACAACTGTCCACCTACGCATTAAACCAGAATCGCTTTCAAATCATTATTTATTGTAAAAAGATTTCAGGATAAAGCACCTTTCAAAGGTCTGCTGACACAGAACTCCATGATACAGGAAATTTTTGATTTACCGGCACCTAAATAACCGGAAATCTCAGTTAACCAGCAAAATTCAGGAGTAGGTTCAGGTAAGTTTTACTTCATATTGTACTTGCCTTCCTCCATCTGTTGCTGTGCAAGGGTGTGGCTGCAGCTGTTGCTAAGCTACAGAGACGCTTGGAACTTGTGGCCATTGTTCTGAATCTGTTGCTAAGCAACAGGGTTTGTTGCTTTATACGGAGCTCTGCGTATCTTTTACTATAGCTTTCGGTTATCCGGAATTTTTGATGAACCAGCACCATGTCGGTCCCATCGGTGCCGGATAAAAAAAAGTTTCCTGTACTTCATCAGATACAGTGATCTGTAACATTGGCCATGGCCCTTTTAGATAAACAGCCCGTCACTCTCTGAGCAGGAAAGCACAAGCTAGCTGCACCAGCTGCCAGAAAACCTCTGAGGGAGAAGATCCAACTCGGTACACGGGATGAGGCAGAGTCTGAAAATGCAGTTACCTCATATTACAATTGCTTATGATTTTTGCAATCAACCTGGGGATCAATGGATTGGGAGCAGAGCATCATAGAAACTATCAACACAGGAGGCGGCTATCTGGCCCGTCGTGCCTGTGCTGGCTCTGTGAAAGAGCAGTTGTGCTTCGTCCCACACACCCTGTCCGTAACCCTGTAAGTTCCTCATCAAGTACCTGTCCAACACCCTTTTAAAATTATTTATGGAATCAGCTTCCACCAGCTTTTCAGGTACAGCGTTCCAGGTCCCGACAAGTCAGTAAAAAAAAATTCTCCTCATCTCTCCTCTAGATCTTTTTCCAATGATTTTGAACCGATCACCTCAGGTTGTTGACCCACTCACCAGAGCAAATAATTATTCTCTATCCACTATCAAAACCTCCCATCATCTTGAAAACCTCTATTAGGTCACCTCTTAACCTTCCCTGTTAGAATCATAGAATGGTTACGGCACAGAAGGCCGCCATTTGGCTCGTCAAGCCCGTGCCAGCTCTCTGCAAGAGCACTTCAGCTAGTCCCACTGCCCTGCCCTTTCCCCGTAGTCTTGCAATTTTTTTTCCTTCAGGTACTTATCTAATTCCCTTCTGAAAACCATGATTGAATCTGCCTCCACTACCCTCTCAGGCATTGCATTCCAGATCCTAACCACTCGCTGTGTAAAAAAGTTTTTCCTCATGTCGCCTTTGGTTCTTCTGCCAATCACCTTAAATCTGTGTTCTCTGGTTCTCGACCCTTCTGCCAATGGGAACAGTTTCTCTCTATCTACTCTGTCCAGACCCCTCATGATTTTGAGCACCTTTTTATCAAATCTTCTTTGCTCTAAGGAGAACAACCCCAGCTTCTCCAGTCTATTCACGTAACTGAAGTCCCTCATCCCTGGAATCATTCTCGTAAACCTTTTCTGCACCCTCTCTAAGGCCTTTACATCCTTCTTAAAGTGCGGAGCCCAGAATTGGACACAATACTCCAGTTAAGGCCGAACCAGTGTTTTATACAGGTTCATCATAATTTTCACGCTTTTGTACTCTATACCTCTATTCATGAAGCCCAGGATCCCGTAAACTTTAACTGCTTTCGCAACTTGCCCTGCCACGTTCAACAATTTGTGCATATATAACCACAGGTCTCTGTTCACGCACCCCCTTTAGGATTGTACCATTTAGTTTATATTTCCTCTCTTCATTCTTTCTACCAAAATGCATCATTTGCACTTTTCTGCTTTAAATTTCATCCGCCCATTCGACCAGCCTGTCTGATGTCCTCTTGAAGTCGATCACTCTCCTCCTCACTGTTCACTATACTTCCAAGTTTTGTCTCATCTGCAAATTTTGAAATTGTGCCCTGTACATCCTCGTCCAAATCCTAGAACCGACCCCTGTATACCTACCTCTCTGTTCCCTGTCACTTAGCCAATTTCATATCCATACTGCTCTTACTACTCGTTTACTATTTAGATGCCTATGGAAAACTTTTGTATTTCCTTTTATGTTAGCTACCATTCTATTCTCATACCCTTTCTTTGCCCCTCTTATTTCCTTTTTCACTTCTCCTCTGAACTTTCTATACTTAACCTGATTCTCAGATGTATTCTCGACCCGACATCTGTCATACGCGCGCTTTTTCTGCTTCATCTTAGTCTCTATCTCTTTTGTCATCCATGGAGCTCTGACTTTAGTTGCCCTGCCTTTCCCCCTCGTGGGAATGTACCTCGACTGTACCCGAACTATTTTCTCTTTAAAAGGCAGCCCACTGTTCCACTACAGTTTTGCCTGCCAATCTTTGATTCCAATTTACCCGGGCCAGATCCGTTCTCATCCCACTGAAATTGGCCTTCCTCAAATTAATTATTTTTACTCTAGATTGCTCCCTGTCCTTTTCCATAGCTAATCTAAACCTTATGATACTATGATCACTGTTCCCTAAATGTTCCCCTACTGACACTTGCTCCACTCACCCACCTCATTCCCCAGAACCAGATCCAGCAATGCCTCCTTCCTCGTTGGACCAGAAACAAACTGATCAAGAAAGTTCTCCTGAACACACTTCAGAAATTCTTCCCCTTCTCTGCCCTTTATATTACTATCCCAGTCTATTTTAGGATAGTTGAAGTCCATTATCACTACTCTATAGCTCTTGCATCTCTGTAATTTCTCTGCAAATTTGCTCCTCCATATTTTTCCCACTAGTTGGTGGCCTATAGAATACACCTAGTAGTGCAATGGTATCTATTATTTCAACTCCAAGGAGCACAGTCCTAACTTTTCCAACCTCGCCTCATAACTGAAGTCCCTCATCCCTGGTAACATCCTGGTAAACCTCCACTGTACCCTTTCTAAGGTCTTTACATCTTTCCTGAAGTGTGGTGCCCAGAATTGTCCACAATACTCCAGCCAAGGCCTAACTAGTGATTTATACTGCCTGTGAGGACAAGGAGAAAGACTGCAGGGAGGTCAGCCACAATGCAGACCAAGGTACCGTGGCTCAGAAGGCTGTCCCGGGGGGGGGGGGGGGGGGGGGGGGGAAGAAGAGAAGAGAGGAGAATAGAAATGTGGTAGTGATAGGGGACTCTATAATTAGGGGGATAGATAGCTTCCTCTGCAGCCAACAACATGAATCCCGATGGGTGTGTTGCCTACCCAGTGCCAGGGTAAGGGATATTTCACAGCGGCTGGAAGGGTTGTCTTATGAAGAAAGGTTGAGCCTATACTCATTGGTGTTTAGAAGAATGAGAGGGGACCTTATTGAAACATAAGATTCTGAAGGGACTTGTCAGGGTAGATGCAGAGAGGATGTTTCTCCTCGTCGGGGAATCTAGAACTAGGGGGGCATAATTTCAGAATAAGGGGACACCCATTTAAATTGGAAATGAGGAGGAATTTCTTCTCCGGAGGGTCGTGAATCTTTGGAATTCTCTTCCTCAGAGAGCTGTGAAGGCTGTGTCATTGAATATATTTAAAGGTGGAGATAGACAGATTTTTGAATGGTAAGGGAGTCAAGGGTTATGGGGAGCAGGCAGGGAAGTGGAGTTAAGGCCAAAATCAGATCAACCATGACCTTATTGAATGGCAGAGCAGGCTCGAGGGGCTAAATGACCTACTCCTGCTCCTACATCTTATATTCTAATGGAGAGGAACTTGGAGAGGGAGGGGGTAAATCCAGTTGTCATGGTCCATGTTGGAACAAACGACATAGGTAGGAACAGGGAGGAGGTCCTGCTGAAAGAGTATTAGGAGTTAGGCTCTAAATTAAAAAGGACCTAGAGGATAATAATTTCTGGATTACTGCCCGAGACACGTGCAAATTGGCATAGAAGCAGACAGAGCGGGAGAATTAACACATGGCTAAAGGGCTGGTGTGGGAAAGAGGGATTCCTTTTCATGGGACACCGGCACCAGTTCTGGGACAGGAAGGAGCTGTACCGGTGGGACGGGCTCCACCTGAACCAGGATGGGACCCGTGTCCCAGCAGAAAGGGTAAATAGGGAGGTGGCAAAGGCTTTAAACTAGTAAGATGGTGGGAGGGATCTACAAGAAACGTAACCAGCCTAATTATAAACAAAACAGGGAGAGAGAGAAACATAGAAACTAGGAGCAGGAGTAGGCCATTCGAGCCTGCTCCGCCATTCAACGAGATCATGGCTGATCATCCAAACCCTAGCACCCGGTCCCTACACCGACAGCCATCCCACCCAAGCCCTATCCCCGTAACCCCACGTATTTAATCCCCCCTAACACTAAGGGTCCATTTTTATCATGGCCAATCAACCTAACCCACACAGCATAGGAAAGAATAAAGTAAGGGAGGACATTGATGGCAAGGGAATAAATAGAGTTATAGAACAGAAGTCTAAAAAGATGGTTAAACATAAAGTGAGAGGAAATCCTATTAAAAATAGTTAAACTGTCTGTACAGCAATGCGCAGTGTCTGTAATAAAACAGGGGAGCTGGAGGTAATCGTGCATTGCGAGGAACCAGACACAGTAGGGATTACTGAGACATGACTACAGAAATATCAAGACTGGGAATTAAACATTGCAGGGTATAACATATTTAGAAAAGAGAGCGGGAAAAAGGGGAGGTGGAGTAGCTGTACTTATTAGGGATAACAATGGCAGTAGAAAAAAAGTGACAGCTATCAGCAAGACAGAAATAGAATCCATATGGATAGAGATGAGAGATAATAAAGGTTCAATCACACTAATAGGTGTAGTCTACAGGCCACCTAATAGTGGAAGGGAGGTGGAGGAAGAAATATGCAGGCAAATTAGAGAAGAGTGAAAAAGGGATTTCAACTACCCCAATATTAATTGGACAGAAGAGGTAGGTAAAGGGGATAAGGGAATGGAGTTCCTACAATGTGTCCAGGACTCCTTTCTCACCCAATATGTAAAAAGCCCAACAAAGGAGGATTCGCCATTGGATCTAGTAATGGGGAATGAACCAGAGCAGATAAGAGAAGGCAATAGTGACCATAACATAACTGCATTTAAAATAATAGTTCGTCCGGTCCGGCCCGCCACTCCCGTCCGGTCCGGTCCGGCCCGCCACTCCCGTCCGGTCAGCCAGACACTCAAAAGTTATAGAGCGTACCTACACATATGTTATATCAAAAGAAAGCTGATGATCAGGGGAGTGTCATAGGTATATTTACTTTTTGGTCAGACAAAAATTGTTCGGACAGTATACAAAAAACGTTCAAAAATCCGCTCATTAGCGGTTGACCAATCCTACCGCTCATTAGCGTTGAGTGACATGATGGTTGACCAATCCTACAGTTCAGTGACCTGATGGTTGACCAATCGGTGCGTCACGGGCGGGACCTAATCATACAGCCTCCCGAAACATCGCCGCCATTTTTTCCCCTGCTTTTCCTCAACAGCGAGCGGGGCAGCTGCGTCGGCCCGCCGGAGCGGGAGGTGAGTTGGGGTCACTTGGGCCAGGCCTCACAACCGCTCGGCCCGAGACACAGAGCGGGGGAGCGGCAGCAGCCGGCCGTCAACCGTGCGGCCCTCTAAACTGCCGTAGCAACGCCGGGCCCCCCCAGCTAGTATTAAATAAACTAATCAAACTCAAAGGAGGATAAACCCCTGGTCCGGATGGATTGCATCCACACATTTTTAAAAGAATCTAGGGAAGAGATAGCAGAGGCATTACTACATAATTTAATAATTTGTTAGAAAAAGGGTGTAGTGTCAGAAGGCCTCTATCTGCACTGTGGGGTTTCTGTGATTCTGTGATTCTGTGACTGGCAGATAGCTAACGTAATACCGATATTTAAGGGGGATAGAACATGTCCAGGGAATTATAGACCAGTCAACTTAACATCGGTGGTAGGAAAAATAATGGAATCCCTACTAAAAGGAGAAAATAGAACGTCTAGAAACCAAAAACATAGTAATGAAGTCAACATGGATTTCAAAAGGGAAAGTCTTGTTTGACCAACCGCATTGAATTTTTTGAAGAGGTAACAGAGTAAACAATGGTAATGCAATAGATGTAATTTATCTAGATTTTCAAAAGGCCTTCCATAAGGTACCCCATAATACTGATGAACAAGGTCAGAGAATGCAGAGTCAGGGGACAAGTAGCAGAATGGATAGCTAGTTGGCTTCAAAACAGAAAGCAGAGAATAGTTGTAAAAGGTAGCTATTCAGAGTGGCAGAAGGTGGGTAGTGGTCCACAAGGATCAGTGCTGGGACCGCTGTTGTTCACTATTTATATTAACGATTTAGACTTTCAAATCAAAAACACAATATCTAAATTTGCAGATGGCACCAAATTTTTTTTTTGGGGGGGGGGGGGGGGGGGGGAGAAAGAGTCAATACCGAGGAGAACTGTAACAAATTACAGGAGAACATTAATAAACTTGCAGAATGGGCATATAATTGGCAAATGAAGTTCAACAGATAAATGTGAGGCATTACATTTTGGTAGGAAGAATAGGGAGGTCACTTATTACTTGGAGGGTGCGAGTCTAGGTGGGGTAGATGAACAAAGGGATCTCGGAGTACAAATACACATCACAACGCCAACATGGACTAGTTGGGCTGAATGACCTGTTTCTGTGTCATATATCTTATGTAATCCTATGTATAAAGTTCTAGCATGATCTCTCTGCTTTTGCATTCTATTCCTCTATTTAAAAAACCCAAGTAACCCATATGCTTTTTTAACCACCTTATTAACATGCGCTGCTACCTTTTAAAGATTTCTGTAAATGGACATCAAGGTCTCTCTGCTCATCTACACTTTTCAAAAATTGTGCCATTTATAGTTCACTGTCTTTCTATATTAGTCCTTCCAAAGTGCATCACTTCACACTTCTCTGCACAGACTTCCATCAGCCATACTTCTGTCCATTTCACCATCCTCTCTGTCATCTTGAGGTCTACAACTATCCTAATTACTACGTTGCCAAGTTTCGTATCATCTGCAAATTTTATAATGCTGTTACCTACACCTGAGTCTAGGTCGTTTATAAAAATTGAAGAGTAATGGACCCAAAACTGACCCTTGGGGAACACCACTGCAAACCACCTCCCAGTCTGAAAAACATCCATCCACCACCACCACATTATAATAATATTATGGGGGGGGGGGGGGGGGGGAAAACACAAAATCTATAAACAGAACGCACTGCTGTATGATGGACATCTGTATCAATGACCACCAAGCAGTTTGAAAGGGTTAAAGTTTTGTAACTACCATCTTGAGACCGCACTTTGAGAATAAGACTAGAGGGATAATTGCATCTTGTGCAACACAGAGTGCTGCGGGAATCACCAGTTAGAATACACCAAAGTGCCGCTCATTACCTTGTGTACTCCTCTTGTAGCTGGCCAGGATCAGGGGGGAAAAACTTAACAGAAAGCTTGAACACTGCGTTCTTTGGTCCTGTAAAGAACGAGAGACACAAAAACAGAGGATTTAATTTGCTTTCAAGCGCACACCTGGGCATGTCTCAACACCAGAGGCATGATTTTAATACAGGCAGGGCCTAGAAAAACTGCCCACAAACACAACCAACACTCAATTCAGGGTGACCTCCTGAAAGATGCATGATTTCATGTGAGAAAAAAATCAATTTTTGTCTAAAGTTTGGATATCTTATCACTTTAAAACTCAGTCACTGTGCAAAGAGAATTTAGCAACCTGTCCTAACACAAATGTTGTAAAGTTTTAGTCTCCCTGGTAACAGGCTTGCGAGGGAAATTAAACACAATATATACACACACACACAATGATTGGTTCAGTCTGTAAAAATATTTTTTCCGCTCAAGGAGTTAAAGTAAAAGACTTCCTGCTATAACTTGTATATCACTTAAAATCATTTACTTGTTCACAGTTTAAGAAACGCAAATGATTTTATGCAAGTATTAGATAGCCTGGCACCTGAATGCAATTACCAAACAGGCTCGGCTGTTTGCTTGCCTAGATCTCAATACAAGGACAGACATTTTCAAAAAGGTATAGGGAGTGAGGATTCACCCATACAGATGATCCAGATTTATAAGAGTTTTTTGAGGATGTAACTAGCAGGGTAGATAAAGGGGAACCAGTGGATGTAGTATATTTGGATTGCCAAAAGGCATTTGATATGGTGCCACATAAAAGGCTGTTAAAGAAGATAAGGGCTCATGGGGTTGGGGTTTATATATTAGCATGGATGGAGGATTGGTTAACAGACAGAAAACAGAGTAAGGATAAATGGGTCATTTTCCTGTTGGCAGGCTGTAGCTAATGAGGTGCCTCAAGGATCAGTGCTTGAGCCTCAGCTATTTACAATCTATATTAATGACTTACATGAAGGGACCAAGTACAATGTATCCAAGTTTGCTGACAATACAAAGCTAGGTGGGACAGCAAGCTGTGAGGAGGACACGAAGAGCCTGCAAAGGGTTGTAGACAGGTTAAATGAGTGGGCAGTAAAGTGGCAGATGGAGTATAATGTGGGGAAAGGCGAGGTTATTCACTTTGGTAGGAAGAATAGAAAAACAGAATATTTTTTAAATGTTGAGGAACTATTAAATGTTGGTGCTCAGAGATTTAGGTGTCCTCGTACAGGAAAAAAGTTAGCATGCAGGTACAGCAAGCAGTTAGGAAGACAAATGGCATGTTGGCCTTTATTGCAAGGGGGTTGGAGTACAAGAGTAAGGAAGTCTTACTACAACTGTACAGGGCTTTGGTGAGACCACACCTGGAGTATTGTGCACAGTTTTGGTCTCCTTATCTGAGAAAGGAAATACCGTCTCAGAGGCAGTGTAATGCAGGGTCATTAGATTGATTCCTGGGAATGAGAGGGTTGTCCTATGAGGAGCGATTGAGTAGATTGGCCGATACTCTCAAGTTCAGAAGAATGAGAGGTGATCTCATTGAAACATACAAGATTTTGAGGGGGATTGACAGGGTAGATGCGGAGAGGTTGTTTCCCCTGGCTGGAGAGTCCAGAACTAGAGGGCAATGTCTCAGGATAAGGAGCCAGCCATTTAAGACCGAGATGAGGAGGAATTTCTTCACTCAGAGGCTTGTGAATCTGGAATTCTCTGCCCAAAAAGGCTGTGGATGCTGAATCGTTGAGTATATTCAAGGCCGAGATAGATAGATTTTTGGACTCGAGGGGAATCAAGGGATATGAGGATCAGGCAGGAAATTGGAGTTGAGGTCGAAGTTCAGCCATGATCTTACTCAATGGCAGAGCAGGCTCAAAAGAACGTATGACCTACTCCGGCTTTTAATTCTTATGTTATGTTCTTATCATTCCTGGCAAGGCACATCTTGAATTTGGGGAAGTATCAGCGCAGGGATCATTCTTGAGCTGCAGCAGGGGCAATGTCTGCAATCCCAACCAGTGTCTTGCTTCAGGGTCACTCTTCAAAATGCTGGAACTGTAGGGGGTTTGCACAGGCGTGTTTGGTCAGTCAGCTTTGCCTCTGACTACCTTCTTTGAGCGGTTCGAATCGCTCGCCCCCTAGGTTCTGAACCCGGACTTAGATACAGGCAGCGATACAGAAAATCGAGTAGACAAGTGGTTTGGTGTAAAAGAAACCAAGATTTTATTGAACTGAAAAATTATAACAATCTTACACGAGAAAATTACTGGTACAGCACACTACAGACATAAAATGCTTATACTTAAAGGGAATGGGAACACACGGCACAATTGAGGGAAAACAACTATATTAGCAATCCCCTTAATCCCACCCCCTATACCTAACTAGATTAGACTGTGAGGGGCCAGAACTTCATGCTCACCAATCCAAGAACTTGTTACGTTTAAAAAAAAAGTTGAAGGTTTTGGGTTCACTCCTTGTGCACTCTGTGGCCTGCCGACGTCACGTGGTTCCAGCGCGCTGCAAGGGTGCTGTCCAGGTAAAATACCCCAATATTAAAGTCTCTGCCTGGGTATTTTACCTCACAGGACGGGCTCTTCTTCAGTTGATGTTCTTCCTTGGTTGATCCTGTTGGGTTGAATGAGCTGGATTGAGGGCCCATTTATTCGAAGCCCCACGCAGTCTTCTTCATACAACCCGTCCTGGTTGTAATCTGGCAGCGAGTTGAGAGGCAGGAGGCGAGAGAGAGAGTGGCTTCCTGATGGGCCCATAGTTATACCCCCATCGGGAGCCCTTATCTGCTCGGCAAATCAGTTCAGTCCTTTGTCGGATTTGGGTGAGCTTGTTTAAATGTTTAAAAACGTTTATAAAAATGACCTGTAGAGTGATAGTCATTATGTTTAAAGTAGCCTCGAAACGCTTGCCGTTGTTAAAGACAAGTTGTGAATTGGTCCCATTCAGGCTTAATGTCTCTGGTGAGCGGCTCCCGATTTAAAATGCAGAAAGCCTAATGGCTTGATGGAGCCCATTCCCACTTAATGACTGGAATGTACAGTCTTTTGTTCCTTTTATCAGTCCTTACAAAGTCTTTGATTAGTTTAAAATTTGAACTCCTTGACCTGCTTGTTTTGCAGAACCTTTGTTTTAAAATCCCATTTGGCCTGGTCACGAGGTTTACCGCAGCCATTTTAGGTACCCTGGTTTTAAAATCAAGTCCATCCAGGGTCCCTTTTGATTAATAACTTCAGGGAATGTTGGAATTTTGAGAACCTTACAGAACACAATTCACAATGGAGTGATGGGACATGCAAACTCCCACACTGCCAGGCCCCGATTCGAGTTATGCCACTGGGGATAGTTATGGAATGGAGCCTCGGTCCAAGACCAATGGTTTGATTAAATAGTTTGCGTGCATTTCTGCTCAGGGTGCAGGATTTTCGTGCTGGAGGATAAAGCTCTTTCCATTTTGGACATTCAATGTCCGCATCAAGCACCGCCAGTTCAGGTGCAAGATGCAGAGTACAGCTCCTCCTACTCTTCCTTAACAACGTGCCTCAGCGCCAAGATCAGGACAGCACATCTGGCTGCTCCAGTGAGATTTTCTCCATTTCCCACACCAGCCATCCCATGGTGTCAGAGTGACATTGCCAATTAGTGACGAGTTAGGAACAGCTTTGTGCTCTAGGCAGAGGCCACTAGGAACCACTCACTTTGCGTAGGACCTGACAGAACAAACTTTCATTGCACCAGTTTGGGGTGGCTTGCAGCCTTGATTCAGCCGACTTGTGCCATCCAGTTTGCCCCAGTTTTATTTTATTTGTTTAAATTGGACCCTATCACTTGTTATATGAAAGTTGCCATGATGTGGAGATGCCGGTGTTGGACTGGGGTGGACAAATGTGAGAAGTCACAACACCAGGTTATAGTCCAACAGCTTTGTTTGAAATCACAAGCTTTCAGAGCGCTGCTCCTTCGTCAGGTGAAGTGAAGAGATGCATATAGGCACAGCATATATAGTCAGAGAACACTGCCAGATGATTACAGGTAATCCTTCTAACTGCCCTTTACCCCACCTCAGCAGAGAGATAATCACAGCAATCAAAAGGTGTGGATGGTGTCCAAACAGGTCAGTCAGGAAAACATTACATCAAAGAACAATGAGGTGGGGTCACCAGGGGTCAAATATTGCAGATGCTGGGGTCTGTATGAAAAACAAAAAACAAACAAAATATTTTTTAAAAGATTTTTTTGCTGGAAATCACAGCAGGTCCGGCCGCATCTGTGTAGAGAGAACAAGCCAACGACGACTCGAGTCTGGATGACTCTACGTCAGGTGGGGTTACATGTAGCGTGACATGAACCCAAGATCCCAGTTGAGGCCGTCCTCATGAGTGCAGAACTTAGCTATCAGTTTCTGCTCGACGATTTTGCGTTGTCGTGTGTCTCGAAGGCCGCCTTGGAGAATGCTTAGCCGAAGATCGGAGGCTGAATGTCCTTGACTGCTGAAGTGTTCCCCGACTGGGAGGGAACACTCCTGCCTGGCGATTGTTGCGCAGTGTCCATTCATCCGTTGTCGCAGTGTCTGCATGGTCTTGCCGATGTACCGTGCTCCGGGGCATCCTTTCCTGCAATGTATGAGGTAGATAACGTTGGCCGAGTCACATGAGTATGTACCATGTACCTGGTGGGTGGTGTCTTCACGTGTTATGATGGTATCTGTGTTGATGATCTGGCATGTCTTGCAGAGGTTGCCGTGGCAGGGTTGTGTGGTGTCGTGGTCGCTGTTCTCCTGAAAGCTGGGTAATTTGCTGCGAACGATGGTCTGTTTGAGGTTAGGCGGCTGTTTGAAGACGAGTAGTGGTGGCGTGGGGATGGCCTTAGCGAGGTGTTCGTCATCGATGACATGTTGAAGGCTGCGAAGAACATGGCGTAGTTTCTCCGCTCCGGGGAAGTACTGGACGACGAAGGGTACTCTGTTGGTTGTGTCCCGTGTTTGTCTTCTGAGGAGGTCTATGCGATTTTTCGCTGTGGCCCGTCGGAACTGTCGATCGACGAGTCGAGCATCATATCCCGTTCTTAAGAGGGCATCTTTCAGCGTCTGTAGGTGTCCATCGCGTTCCTCCTCGTCTGAGCAGATCCTGTGTATTCGCAGGGCTTGTCCATAGGGGATGGCTTCTTTAACGTGGTTAGGGTGGAAGCTGGAGAAGTGGAGCATCGTGAGGTTGTCCGTGGGCTTGCGGTAGAGTGAAGTGCTGAGGTGTCCGTCTTTGATGGGAATTCGTGTGTCCAAGAATGAAACCGATTCTGAGGAGTAGTCCATGGTGAGTTTGATGGTGGGATGGAACTTGATGTTATCGTGTAGTCTTTTCAGTGATTCTTCGCCATGGGTCCATAGGAAGAAAATGTCGTCGATGTATCTGGTGTATAGCGTTGGTTGGAGGTCCTGTGCAGCGAAGAAGTCTTGCTCGAACTTGTGCATGAAGATGTTGGCGTATTGGGGTGCGAACATCTTCATGCACAAGTTCGAGCAAGACTTCTTCGCTGCACAGGACCTCCAACTAACGCTATACACCAGATACATCGACGACATTTTCTTCCTATGGACCCATGGCGAAGAATCACTGAAAAGGCTACATGATAACATCAAGTTCCATCCCACCATCAAACTCACCATGGACTACTCCTCAGAATCGGTTTCATTCTTGGACACACGAATTCCCATCAAAGACGGACACCTCAGCACTTCACTCTACCGCAAGCCCACGGACAACCTCACGATGCTCCACTTCTCCAGCATCCACCCTAACCACGTTAAAGAAGCCATCCCCTATGCACAAGCCCTGCGAATACACAGGCTCTGCTCAGACGAGGAGGAACGCGATGGACACCTACAGACGCTGAAAGATGCCCTCTTAAGAACGGGATATGATGCTCGACTCGTCGATCGACAGTTCCGACGGGCCACAGCGAAAAATCGCATAGACCTCCTCAGAAGACAAACACGGGACACAACCAACAGAGTACCCTTCGTCGTCCAGTACTTCCCCGGAGCGGAGAAACTACGCCATGTTCTTCGCAGCCTTCAACATGTCATCGATGACGAACACCTCGCTAAGGCCATCCCCACGCCACCACTACTCGTCTTCAAACAGCCGCCTAACCTCAAACAGACCATCGTTCGCAGCAAATTACCCAGCTTTCAGGAGAACAGCGACCACGACACCACACAACCCTGCCACGGCAACCTCTGCAAGACATGCCAGATCATCAACACAGATACCATCATAACACGTGAAGACACCACCCACCAGGTACATGGTACATACTCATGTGACTCGGCCAACATTGTCTACCTCATAAGTTGCAGGAAAGGATGCCCCGGAGCATGGCACATCGGCGAGACCATGCAGACACTGCGACAACGGATGAACGGACACCGCACAACAATCGCCAGGCAGGAGTGTTCCCTCCCAGTCGGGGAACACTTCAGCAGTCAAGGACATTCAGCCTCCGGTCTTCGGCTAAGCATTCTCCAAGGCGGCCTTCGAGAGACAACGCAAAATCGTCGAGCAGAAACTGATAGCCAAGTTCCGCACTCATGAGGACGGCCTCAACCGGAATCCTGGGTTCATGTCACGCTACATGTAACCCCACCTGACGTAGAGTCATCCAGACTCGAGTCGTCGTTGGCTTGTTCTCTCTACACAGATGCGGCCGGACCTGCTGTGATTTCCAGCAAAAAATTTTTTTTTTTTTTTTTTTTTTTATAAATATTGTTCGTTTTTCATACAGACCCCAGCATCTGCAACATTTGACCCCTGGTGACCCGACCTCATTGTTCTTTGATGTAATGTTTTCCTGACTGACCTGTTTGGACACCATCCACACCTTTGATTGCTGTGATTATCTCTGCCGAGGTGGGGTAAAGGGCAGTTAGAAAGATTACCTGTAATCATCTGGCAGTGTTCTCTTCTCTTCACTTCACCTGATGAAGGAGCAGCGCTCCGAAAGCTTGTGATTTCAAATAAAGCTGTTGGACTATAACCTGGTGTTGTGTGACTGCTCACATATATGAAAGTTGGTCAGCAAAAAAGAGGGAATAGCAGTGAATTCCAACTCAATCCTACAGCCAGAAAAGTCATACATGAGTTCCAGAGAGACAAGTCTGCTGAAGGCTACAAGTGAAGAGAATGTGGATTACAAATGACCTACAAAGCCAAATTATGAGAACCACTGAGCTAGTCAGTGTAATTGGGCTAGAAGAGAGCAACAGTTTCCAACCTGGTGGCCAGATTGCAAACGTTGATCAAAGTTGTCACCAGCACTTCAGTAAAGCGTGGGTAATATGGGGCATGAGAAATGTCCACACTATATCCATGGGAACTTGACAAATCCAGCAGTACCATTATAATTCTTGCACAGACTCAATGGGCTGCATGGCCTCCTTCTATGCTGTACTACACTATGATTCTATAAGTGGCAGAACACTAGGGCAAGTGACTGGTGTTTACAGGTCCCTTACTGATGCTGGTAACAAGGAGAGCAAATTGAGGTGATGAATTTAGGCAAACACACAAGAATATTGGCACAGCATTACGCACCAAATATACTCGGGCCGTGACGACACTTCAGCAGGTTGGAGTTGATTCATCGATTTATTCCAGGGATCCTCAGCACTGTTCCAAGGTGCGGGTGATCCCCGAGCTCGCGCGCAGTTGATTTGAAATGCTGTGCAGAGTACTGGACAGTAGCTGAAGCTGGAGACGGGCCCAATACACAATGGCCCCGGGAATCCTGACAGACTCGTTTGTGAGTCTTGCGACCACAGAGCCAATCACAATTGCAGCTCTGCAAGTGTGTGTTCCAGTCCTACTCAGGTCCCCTCCCTCACCTTTTTTTCCCCCAGTATATTGATGACTGCATTGGTGCAGTTTTCTGCTCTCGCCCTGAACTAGACAATTTCATTCACTTTGCCTCCAATTTCCATCCTTCCTTCACATGGTCCATCTCCGACTCTTCCCTTCCCTTCCTCGACTTCTCCGTCTCCATCTCCAGGGATAGGTTCACTACAAGCCCATTGACTCCCACAGCTACTTGGACTACACTTCCTCCCACCCCACCTCCTGTAAGAACTCTATTCCATGCTCCGTTTCTCAGTCTCCGCCGCATCTGTTCCGATGATGCCACCTTCCACACCAGTGCTTTGGACATGTCTTCCTTTTTCCTCAACCGAGGATTCCCCTCTACCGTGGTCGACACGGCCCTCGACCGTGTCTGTTCTATCTCCCGCACTTCTGCCCTCACCCCTCCCTCCCAGAACCACGATAGAGTTCCCCTTGTCCTCACCTTTCACCCCACCAGCCTCCACATTCAACAGATCATCCTCCACCATCTCCAACGTGATTCCACCACCAAACGCATCTTCCCCTCCCCTTTCAGCATTCCGTAGGGACCGCTCCCTCCGCGACACCCTAGTCCACTCCTCTATCACCCCCAGCACCCCTTCCCCTTTGCCCGGCACCTTCCCGTGCAAGCGCAGGAGATGCAACCCCTCCCCTTATACCTCCCCTTCCCACTGTCCAGGGCCCCAAACACCCCTTCCAGGTGAAACAGCGATTTACTTGTACTTCTTGCAATCTAGTATACTGTATTCGCTGCTCATGATGTGGTCTCCTCTACATTGGGGAGAACAAACGCAGATTGGGTGACCGCTTTGCAGAACACCTCCGTTCAGTCCGTAAGAGTGACCCCGAGCTTCCGGTCGCCTGTCATTTTAATTCACCGCCCCATTCCCACTCAGACCTCTCTGTACTCAGGCTCATGCATTGTTCCACGGAAACTCAGCGTAAGCTCGAGGAACAGCACCTCATCTTCCGATTAGGCACTTTACAGCCTTCCGGACTCCATATCGAGCAACAATTTCAGATCATAACCTTGGCCCCTATTACATTTTTATATATATTTTTTATCCACGCCTTTGTTTTGTGCCCTTCCCCCTTTTTTTCTCTCCCACATGGCAGCTGTCTCTCATTCTGCCAGCGCATTTCACACCTAATCTAGAGCCGTCTTTTGTCTCTTTACTAGTCCCATCACCATCTCGTCGCGTTTTGAATACCTCTTAATGTCTCTTCGCTTCTCTTTTGTTCTTTCATCCCCATTTCCCAACCCCCAAACTGGCCTTTTAATCTGTTCCATTTCCTGTGTTTTTTTCAGTCCTGACGAAGGGTTTCGACCTGAAACATTGACTGTATTTCTCTCTCCATGGATGCTGCCTGGCCTGCGGAGTTTTTCCAGCATTTTCTGTTGTTATTTCGGATTTCCAGCATCCGCAGTATTTTGCTATCGTTTCGATGGTTGATGGGTTGCTGTGTAATGCCGGGAGGAGTTTGGTTTTCTCCCTTGAACTTTCAGCAGGACAATCCCCCGTGCTCCGACTCGGTCTTTCAGCCTTCTGCGCCGGCTCACATATACCAGAGCCGTGCATGCGCAGTACCCAGTTGGACCACATTTTCATCGACTCCAGGCAGAGGTCAGGGGGTCTGTTGGCAGCCGGTTTGTTTGGGGGGGGGGGGGGGGGGGGGGGGGGGGGGGGAAGAAAGAGGGAGAGGGAGGTCCCCTTTTTGAAAGAGTTGATCAGGGTTATTTAAATCATGTTATGAGATGTGGGAAAAGTTTGTACTCCTGTTTGTACCTCAGAGTCGGAGAGAGACGGAGGGAACGGCAGCAAAGAGGAAACAACTTCAACACTGATCCCAACTCATTGCCACAGTTGGGGATAGATAACCTCACCACCTTCTTATGAAGTTTAACCACTTTATTCACTTTCTTATTTGAGCTCCATTTGGAATTAGAGTTTATTTTATTGTTTTTTGTTGTATGAGAAATTTGGAGCAACTTCTGTCAAAGCTGCAACAAGACTTGAAAGAATTGAATGATTTTTAATGAACTTTTCACAAAAAAAGTGTTTAAAACACTTTTTCCCCCCTAAGTTTCAAATATGATTTTGGAAGAAACAGAAACAAAGATCAATTTTCCCCTCATCTAAACAAGTTTCAACCAGGTCTTGAAGTCCACACGTTTTTAAAGAAGGTCTAAAATGCTTAAAACGTTTTAAAATTGAAATTTCTCAATTTGATTTTGAACAATCGACGGAAGCGAGTAGCTTTACACAAACATGCAACCATACTGTTGAGGGGGAGGGCGGGCGGGGAGAATTTGTAGGTGTTAATATATTTTTTTATTTTTTTTAAGTCAATAAAAAGTATGTAAGACGTTTAGGAAGAGTACCAAAAAGGGGGAAAAACACAAACCATTTTATTTTGTCTGTCGTTCTATAGTCCTAACGAGTCCCAGGAATAATGTAAATAAGATTTCCTCAAACATTTAGTAGAGTGTTAATGTTGCATAAAAATTGCAGGAAGCTACTTTAGAAGAAACTACTATTTGTTTATTGAGAAAGACACAGAAAATACTTTGATTTAACTGATAATGTACAATTTCAATTTGGTATAAATGTTTGAAATAGGAGATTTAAAATAGGGTACAATGAAGTTTGTTTCCCACTATTTAATTGGGAAGTACCTAAAATAATTCAACACTTTTCATGATAAGAGCAGGGATTAATATTGTGGAGAATGTTTGAGAGAAAAATATTTGAAGTGAAATCCGGAAATTAACATCTTTACGTCAACATATTAGTAAACATTTCCAAGTCAGTCTGATTGGTTCTCCTGTCCAGGAAGAAAGGTGAATGTTTATTTCTGTTAAATCATAGCTTTTCCTGCTTTCTGTTTTGAATTCGGTGACGCAAATTGTTTTTCTGCACTTGTGAATAAGTGCTGCATTTCTGACATGTTACGGGGGTGGGGGGGGGGGGTACTGGTTCAAGAAGACAATGTTTATTATTGGAAGTGATTGAAGTTGGAAATACAGATACCTGTTTTTGTTCAATTCTTTTTAATACTGTGAACTAAAGAACTACAGCACTTTGTATTTGTTGGTTGTCTGGTTCCAGTGTGATTAATATTCTAATTACTTATGTGGACGTACAGCACGTCAGCGCCATAGGAAAACTGCTGCTGGTGCAGCCACTGCTATAGTGACATGAGGGATGGGCTAATACGTCGAAAACTTTAAAATTAATACAAATTGCACAAATAGATATGCCTCTTTCAGCTCACCTGGGGCTTTTGGATTGTTTGTCAATGCATAACCGTGTAACTGAGTGACATTTCTGAAGTGTTAATGTATTATGAAGTTCTTTTATATCCCAGTCATTTCTGACAAGTCATTTTTTTTACAAATAGAGGTTGTACATGACAAACTAAAAGCTTTTAATTAATTCTACCGTAAACAAACTTGCAGAATGGGCATGTAAATGACAAATGAATTTCAATATAGATAAGTGTGAGGTGGTGCATTTTGCTAAGGGGAATAAGGAGGCTACCTACTATTGGAAAAAACAGGTCTAAATGGAGTAGAGGTGCCAAAGGGATCTAGGGGTATAGATTCACAAATCATTACAAGTAGTAACGCTGGTTAAAAAAGCCATTAAAGCGCAAATAAAGCTCTGGGGCTTATTTCTAGAGGAATAGAATTCAAAAGCAGGGAAGTTATGTTAAACTTGTATAGAACCTTGTCTGATTGTCTCATGATTTGAGACAGTGGGGTACAGTATATAGGCTTTTAAGTGGTTGCTGTCGTTGTTGTAAAAGTTGTCGTTTTAAAATTTGCTCACGAACGAAAAGGTCGCACTCAAAGGAGTTTGTGGCCCGCTCAGTACAAAAAGAATTAGAGGGAACGCTGGTCCTCAGTAACTTCTGGGTTACAATACTGAGCAACAACTTGCTCAAGCACCACTCTCAGACTTACTCAAAGGAAACTCCATATTCCCTCTTTTTTTTTAAAAAAGGAAGATTTTTACATTTTGCCTCACTCCCTCACATATCACGGAGCTGCAGATGAGTTAGGAAATCTGTGACAAGCACCCACTCCCCACACTAATTAACATTATCCACTGTTCGGCATATGGAAGACCAAATCCCTTGATTATGTTACAGCTTTGTAGCCACTGCAGGACTTTTTCTAACCTCCTCCTTGACCGATTGTACAGTGAGGCTCCAACAGCTTGCTCCAGTCCCACTGCACAGCATAAAGTAGATCCCAAACACTCCATCTATAACCCCAGAACTCTATTAAACAAGCAGCTGTGATACACTTGTGTGAATCTCGCTGCCCTTGCACAGATGCTCTGTCACGCATCGTTGAGATGTGTCCCTGCTTGTTTCCCCTTTCTTGGGAAGGCAGGCTATACACAGCTCAATGTTGGCAGGATCTGGACTGGACTGACCATCGAAACATACCCAAAATCTAAGCTGGACTGATTAGCCAATGATATCAGAAAACAGAATAATGCGAGGCAGGGACATGTGTGATCGCATGCTGGACATCTACAGAGCATTAGGTTCAAACCAAGTGATTTCAACTATTTGCTGCAAGATAATTTCCTGACCAACACTACCATCCAAGCTAGAACATACAAGGAGCTGGCCCAGTACAAAATGCACAAGTCAAAAGCTTTGGGGAGCTGGGGTGGGGGAATGAAAAAAAAACAAAAGCAAAAGCACTTACTTTGCACTTGTTTCACAATAAGTTTTGCAGGTTCAAGCCAAATCTAAATGAAAAGAAAACATGGAATAAACTGAAAAGTGAATTCAAAATAAAAAGGTTAATGAAAATGAAATGACAATTCAGCTATACCCATAAACTCTATTGATACACGTTTGGAGGCCAGAGTGATCCCACAGAATTCTAACCCATTAGTGCTGTAAGGCACTGCATATGCTGCGAAATGTTAAAAATGTATATCACTCACATCGTAAATGTAATGACACTCAACGTAATCTCAACCATCTCCGAGAAAATAGCAACGCACACACATCCACACTATAAAACTTTCATTAAAGGTACTGCTGCATTATCAGGAGCTGATGACTCACGGGAAAATAATGAGTAAATGTTTGTAATGCTCAGGAATTATGTACCAGACGCCCATCCGATTTCCCAATGTGTACCTAGCACTTAATTAATGGAACGACAAATTTTAAGATCATTGAATCAGTGGGCCTGAACTTGCTGAAAACCTGCGCTGCAGTGATGGTGCATCTACGGTGTACACCATTATGATGGCGCAGATAGTCCAGGAAATTATGGTGCGAGTGACATACGTCATGATGTATGGCACGCCATAATTTCTTGGGCCTGCTCCACAGAAACCCTCGCCAAAAACATTAACTAAATGTCATAGCTCCTCCCCCACCCGCCCACCCCCATTACATTCAATAGCTAGATGGAGGTTTGCTGAATTAACTCCACTGTGATGGCCAGAGTTACACTATTACAGAATGGAGCTGGATGGCTCAGAATCAGTAAAGTATTCAATGGCTTAGCAGATTGCCTGAGGGGAACATCTTTTACTGACTTATTCTAGGAACATCATTGAAACCATAAAGCTCATTTAAGTACTGTTAAGTAAACGATGAATTTATAAGAGCTGCTGCTGGCAAGTTCATACACCGTCATTGCGGAAATCGTGTTATGCATTCCTTCAATCCCCTCCATTTCTTTGGAACTTAAAGTTCAGTGTGACAACCAGGAAATGTGCACTGCATGCATCGTGTTTGGATTTGTAGACAGGATCAATTGTGAATACAAGAACTGGCAGAACTGCATTCAGCATTTCATTTTGTTTCATATTCCAGGCAAAATTAATGTGAGAGTGTGTCATTGGAAATGAACCGGTGTCAAAGCCTCGGTTTGCCCAGTACTTTCCTCTGTAACTGACGTTAAGATCTTTATTGGTCATGTCGATGCTTTACAATCAAGCAATCCCCAGAAACCCCCTTCTCCTGCCATGGCTTCCGGCAGTCACTTTTTCCATGTAGGCTGGGTTTTAAAGCAAGCTGTTGCAATCACTGTAGCTTGCTTGCTCTTTAAAGGAGTTCTGTTACTTAGAGAGCTGCATTTTGTGTTTGAAAGGAAACAACTGAACTAGTCAAATCCAATTGTACGGAAACACCCAAATGTAAATCCTGGGCAAAACATCAGGCACTGTATGCAAATCTCACCACATCCCATTCTGACCAGTTAGTACTGAGAGAATAATTATAGTTACACTAAGTACAGATAAAATGTAAAACAGAATACTACACAACAGTAGTCATAACACTTTTCCCACAACTATTTTTGACAAACTTGCACGCAATGTCAGTACTAAAGAATTCATGATCAATTACACAGCAAAGCTCTCATGCACCTCAATACAAAGCCTCGGAAATGCATCCTTCTCCTATCTGCAGCCCCTCCCATTGTAACAGTCCATTTACCAACCACTGCAGAAGGCTTGGAATCAGATTGTCAATTTGTGCTTAACTGGAGTGTGCGGACATACTCACTTGGATTGGACTGAGCAGTCCCTAAACTCAATAGCACATCAGTCATCACCATTCGCTGATGTCAGAAATTGATTTGAATCCGGGTCCTACAGATGAAAGGGCAGCGTCCTGACAGAGCGACACCCAGCCCCCCCTTGATGTTTCTTGTACTGGCTCTAGATAACCAAACACGATAATTTTATATACATCAATACATATAGATCAGAGATATAGAATGCATGAACAGTGGGAAGGTGATGGCAGAGCAGGTCAGCAGTGCTGGGTGTAGGGATAGGCAGGGGCGCTTAGCGTTGAAATAAGGGAAAGGAAGACCGCGAGATGCAACTTGGGTCGGAGGACAGACGTGACAAGCTTTAGGAGAGACTGGGGGAGAGAATGGGCACTCAGAACAGCAAGAACTATGAATATGCAGGGAAGTGGAAAAATGGCATGGTAGGGGGTGTGAAGGAGAGTCCTTCCACTCCCTCCCCAGGAAAAAAGCAAATGGCCCAGTTGCAAAAGCCTGTATTATTTAAACAGCACACAGTATTTGCCGCTGAAATTATAGGTCATTGCTCAGCTAACATGGGGCCATTTTTTATGGCAGTCTAACACTGCAGATATCACAATTTATTACAAATGCAGGTTGCTTTTGATCTGCAGCCTGAAGTTAACAAGCATTCCAATCGTTCCTGACGAAGCAATAATTAAACCCTTATTGGCATGAGCCATGTTTACTTAGTTAGACTTTGTGATCCTAAAAGGTACAGAGATTCACTTCAGCAAAACACATGGTTGCAGAACATTCCTCCCGTATGAGAGACAAGGAATAATCCCCCTGCGCAAGGGGCTAAGCACACTGCTTTCTCTCTCCACCCCCACCCCTGCACAAGGCCGAGCATTTCTTCCATGGAAGGGTGTTCTTGCCATGGAGGGAGTGCAGCGAAGATTCACCAGACTGATACCTGGGATGGCAGGAATGACATATGGAGAGAGATTGGGTCGATTAGGCTTATACTCGCTGGAGTTTAGATGAGAGGGGGTCTCATTGAAACTTATAAAATTCTAACAGGACTGGGCAGACTAGATGCAGGAAGGATGTTCCCGATGGCGGGAGTCCAGAACCAGGGATCACAGTCTAAGGATAAGGGGTAAGACATTTAGGACTGAGATGAGCAGGAATTTCTTCACCCAGAGAGTGGTGAACCTGTGGAATTCTCTACCACACAAGGCAGTTGAGGCCAATTCATTAAATATATTCAAGAAGGAGTTAGATATATTTCTTAAGGCTAAAGGGATCAAGGGATATGGGGAGAAAGCAGGGACAGGGTACTGAATTTGGATGATCAGCCATCTCATTAAATGGCAGAGCAGGCTCGAGGGGCCGATTGGCCTACTCCTGCTCCTATCTATGTTTCTATGTTACCGCTTCTCTCTCCCCCGCGCCTGCACCCCCCCCCCCCCTCCGTGCACAAAATACTGCGGATGCTGGAAAACTGAAACTGACCATTTTTAAATGTTACTCTTTCAAACTTGGGTTGTCTAGAAAGAGAATTTGAGCTGTAAAGTACTAGGGTGAAATACTGTTTAAAATGTATTAGCTTAAGTGGAATTGTTCCTCCAGTACATTCTATTAATCAAGATATTTTAAATGATTTGATAGGGTAGATAGAGAAATTATTCCCTCTGGTGGGGGGAATGCAGAACGAGAGAGCATAATCTTAAAATTGGAGATAGGCCATTTAAGTTTCAGTTATTCACTTCATCCCTTCTGTCTGTTATATACACATTTAAAAGCTATACTAAGTAAAATAAATTGCAAAAGCATTAAACTTAATATTGGAACTGTACAGATTCCTTCTCCTTCAGATACTGACCGTCCTGCAACACTGACCCCTGGGGGGCGCCACGAATTACATCCCTCCAATTCAAAGAAACACCTAGGAGCCACGACTCAGTTTTCTGTCCTTTAACCAACTCTTTGCGTGCTGCCACATCCCCTTTAACATAAGAACATAAGAAATAGGAGCAGGAGTAGGCCAATCGGCCCCTCGAGCCTGCTCCGCCATTCAATAAGATCATGGCTGATCTGATCCTAACCGCCAATCCACTATCACAGAACCATCTCCTGAATCTAACAGAATTAGACACACGAAATAGGAGCAGGATCAGGCTACACGGCCCCTGGGCCCGCTCCGCTACCCACATGGCCATGACCGATCCGAACCTAGACTCATGTCCAAATTCCTGGCCGCTCCCCGTAACCCTTAATTCCCTTTACTTCTAGGAAACTGTCTATTTCTGTTTTAAATTTATGTAATGATGTAGCTTCTACAGCTTTTTGGGGCAGCATATTCCATGGACCTACCACCCTCTGCGTGAAGTAGTTCCTCCTCATCTCAGTTTTGAAAGAGCAGCCCCTTATTCTAAGACTATGCCCCCTAGTTCTAGTTTCACCCATCATCGGGAACATCTTCCCCGCATCCACCCGATCCAACCCCTTCACAATCTTATATGTTTCAATAAGATCGCCTCTCATTCTTCTGAACTCCAATGAGTAGAGTCCCAATCTACTCAACCTCTCCTCATATGTCCATCCCCGGGATTAACCGAGTGAACCTTCTTTGTACTGACTCGAGAGCAAGTATGTCCTTTCTTAAGTACGGACACCAAAACTGTACGCAGTATTCCAGGTGCGGTCTCACCAACATCGTGTGTCTTAATCAACAAGTCTCCCCGGTGGCACTTCAAACACCTTTAGAAAAGCCATACACAAAATCCACTCCATATCCTTGATCAATGCACACCACTCTTTCCTCAAAAGAACTATTACAATTTATCAGACACAACTTGCCCTTTACAAATTTGGCTGCAATTTTAATTAATACACATCTTTCTGTGAGGCGTATTCATTTTATCTGTTACGTACTCCCACTACCGATGCCAAGATGTTCGCTCGAGGTGTTGCTTTGGCATATAAAACATATGAGGAACGACTGACAAGACCAGCTAATCCACTGGCATGGTGTAACTTCTGCACACCATCGCCCCCATCTCACACGCAGCCACACAATCTCCAGGGAAAGGCAAAAGAAAAAAGTGGGGGGGTATGGGGGGCGGGAAGAGAAGAGAACCTCTGACCATTTTAGGAAAAAAACTGAGAAATTACTCTCTACGCCGAGGCGATCAAAGCAGGTTCTGGGAAACCATGGATGACTGGGTGACAGCCTCAACAACCCACATACATTCTATATAGGGGGAACCAAAGCACATACGACAGCAATGTTCCCTCTACACACCCTCAAAAAACTGACAGTCAGGCAAAAGTGTCGGACATACAAGATTAAACAGGTTCCTGCGCCCAGTCCGCGCACTCGCATCCTGCGCCCAGTCCGCGCACTCGCATCCTGCGCCCAGTCCGCGCACTCGCATCCTGCGCCCAGTCCGCGCACTCGCATCCTGCGCCCAGTCCGCGCACTCGCATCCTGCGCCCAGTCCGCGCACTCGCATCCTGCGCCCAGTCCGCGCACTCGCATCCTGCGCCCAGTCCGCGCACTCGCATCCTGCGCCCAGTCCGCGCACTCGCATCCTGCGCCCAGTCCGCGCACTCGCATCCTGCGCCCAGTCCGCGCACTCGCATCCTGCGCCCAGTCCGCGCACTCGGGCAATGGCATCCTGCGCCCAGTCCGCGCACTCGGGCAATGGCATCCTGCGCCCAGTCCGCGCACTCGGGCAATGGCATCCTGCGCCCAGTCCGCGCACTCGGGCAATGGCATCCTGCGCCCAGTCCGCGCACTCGGGCAATGGCATCCTGCGCCCAGTCCGCGCACTCGGGCAATGGCATCCTGCGCCCAGTCCGCGCACTCGGGCAATGGCATCCTGCGCCCAGTCCGCGCACTCGGGCAATGGCATCCTGCGCCCAGTCCGCGCACTCGGGCAATGGCATCCTGCGCCCAGTCCGCGCACTCGGGCAATGGCATCCTGCGCCCAGTCCGCGCACTCGGGCAATGGCATCCTGCGCCCAGTCCGCGCACTCGGGCAATGGCATCCTGCGCCCAGTCCGCGCACTCGGGCAATGGCATCCTGCGCCCAGTCCGCGCACTCGGGCAATGGCATCCTGCGCCCAGTCCGCGCACTCGGGCAATGGCGTCTTTTTATTATTTATTCATGGGATGTGGGCATCACTAGCAAGGCCAGCATTTATTGCCCATCCCTAGTTGCCCTTAAGGTGGTGGTGAGCCACCCTCTTGAACCGCTACAATCTGCGTGGTGAAGATACTCCCACAGTACTGTTAGGGAGGGAATTCCAGGATTTTGACCCAGCGACGATGAAGGATCGGCGATATATTTCCAAGTCAGGATGGTGTGTGACTTGGAGGGGAACTTGGATGTGGTGGTGTTCCCATGCACCAGCTGCCCTTGTCCTTCTAGGTGGAAGAGGTCACGGGTTTGGGAGGTGCTGCCGAAGAAGCCTTGACGAGTTGCTGCACTGCATCTTGTAGATGGTAGACTGCAGCCACGGTAAGCCGGTGGTGCAGAGAGTGAATGTTTAAGGTGGTGGATGGGGTGCCAATCAAGCGGGCTGCTTTGCCCTGGATGGTGTCGAGCTTCTTGAGTGTTGTTGGAGCTGCACTCATCCAGGTAAGTGGAGAGTATTCCAACACACTCCTGACTTGTGCCTTGTAGATGGTGGAAAGACTTTGGGGAGTCAGGAGGTGGGACACTCGCCGCAGAATACCCAGCCTCTGACCTGCTCTTGTTGCCACAGTGTGTGTGTGGCTGGTCCAGTTAAGTTTCTGGTTAATGGCGACCCCCAGGATGTTGATAGTGGGGGATTCGGCGATGGTAATGCCACTGAATGTCAAGGGGAAGTGGTTAGACCCTCGCTTGTTGCAGATATAGTCATTGCCTGGCACTTCTGTGGCACGAATGTTACCTGCCACTTATCAGCCCAATCCTGAAAGTCGTCCAGGTCTTGTTGCATGTGGGCATGGACTGCTTCATTATCTGAGGAGTTGTGAATGGCGCTGAACACGGTTCAATCATCAGCGAACATCCCCATTTCTGACCTTATGTTGGAAGGAAGGTCATTGATGAAGCAGCTGAAGATGGTTGGGCCGAGGACACTGCCCTGAGGAATTCCTGCAGTGATGTCCTGGGGCTGTGATGATTGACCTCCAACAACCACAACCATCTTCCTTTGTGCTAGGTATGACTCCAGCCAGTGGAGAGTTTTCCCCCCCAATTCCCATTGACTTCAGTTTTACTAGGGCTCCTTGATGCCAGACTCGGTCAAATGCTGCCTTGATGTCAAGGGCAGTCACTCTCATCTCACCTCTGGAATTCAGCTCCTTTGTCCACGTTTGGACCAAGGCTGTAATGAGGTCGGGAGCCGAGTGGTCTTGGCGGAAACCAAATTGGGCATCAGTGAACAGGTTATTGGTGAATAAGTGCTGCTTGAAAGCACTGTCGATGACACCTTCCATCACTTTGCTGAAGATTGAGAGTAGACTGATGGGGCAGTAATTGGCCGGATTGGATTTGTCCTGCTTTTTGTGGACAGGACATACCTGGGCAGTTTTCCACATTGTCGGATAGATGCCAGTGTTGTAGCTGTACTGGAACAGCCTGACTAGAGGCGCGGCCAGTTCTGGAGCACAAGTCTTCAGCACAATAGCCGGGATGTTGTCGGGGCCCATAGCCTTTGCTGTATCCAGTGTGCTCAGCCGTTTCTTGATATCACGTGGAGGGAATCGAATTGGCTGAAGACTGGCTTCTGTGATGGTGGGGTCCTCCGGAGTAGGCCGATATGGATCATCCACTCGGCACTTCTGGTTGAAGTTGGTTGCAAACGCTTCAGCCTTGTCTTTTGCACTCGCGTGCTGGGCTCCACCATCATTGAGGATGGGGATATTCTTGGAGCCACCTCCTTCCGTTAGTTGTTTAATGGTCCACCACCATTCACGACTGGATGTGGCAGGACTGCAGAGTTTTGATCGGATCCGTTGATTGTGGGATCACTTGGCGTCCTGCGCGCAGTCCGTACGCTTGGCTCATGGCGTCCTGCGCGCAGTCCGCGCGCTCGGGGCATGGCATCCTGCGCACGCTTGGCTAATGGCGCCCTGCGCACAGTCTGCGCACTCAGGGCATGGCGTGCTGCGCTCAGCCCATGCTCTCGGCTAATAGCGACCTGTGTACTTGGGGGAAAGGATTCCTGCGCACAGTTTGCTAAATGATTTTCCACTAACTATACGCAGCTGACCCTCTTGCACAGATGCAATACAAGGCATTTGCTGATTTGAGATTTTGACTGTTCTCATGAGAGCACACAGTCTTGACTGGACTACATACCTCATTCCCCCGGCTGTTGCGGAACTCCAGCCCAAAATAATCACTCTCGACAAGGTTGAGGCGCTGGCAGATTTCATCCATCAGAGCCTGACCATAGGCTTTTTGCTGTGGAAGCAGAATCACAGTCATCAGCAAAAGTGAAATCCTATCATAACAACTTGCATGTATATAGTGCGTTTAACAAACGTCCCATGGCCCTTACAGGAGCGTTAACAAAATTTGACACCAAGCCACATAAGGATATTAGGACAGGTCAAAGAGCTAGGTTTTCAGGAGCATCATAAAGGAAGAGAGAGGTAGAGAGGCCAAGAGGTTTAGGGAGGGAAATTCCAGAGCTTAAGAGCTATGGCAGCTAAGGCATGGCCGCCAATAGTGGAGCGATTAAAATCGGATAGGTGCATGAGGCCAGAAGTGGAGGAGCGCAGAGATCCGAGCTGTAGGACTGGAGGAGGTTACAGAGGTTGGGGAGGGGGGGTGACGAAGCCATGGAGGAATTTGAAAACAAGGATGAGAAATTTTTAAATCGAGGCGTTGCCGGACTGGGAGCCAATGTAGGTCAGCGAGCGCAGGGGTGAATGGGATTGAGTGTGAATTGGGATACGGGCAGCAGAGTTTTGGATGAGCTCAAGTTTATGGAGGGTGGGAGATGGGAGGCCGGCCAGGAGAGGTCCAGAGGTAACAAAGGCGTGGATAAGGGTTTCAGCAGCAAATAAGCGGAGGCAGCGGTGGAGTTGGGCGAGGATACTGAGCTGGAAGTAGGTGGTCTTGGCGATTGAGTGGATATGTGGTCAGAGGCTCATCTCGGGATCAAGTTTGCAATCAGTCTGGTTCAGCCTCAGACATTTGCCAGGGAAAGGGGGAAATCGGTGGCTAGGGAACAGTGTTTGTGACTGAAGGGGACTGAAGTCAACGACTTCGGTCTTCCCAATAATTAGTTGGAGGAAATTTCTGCTCGTCAAATACTGGATGTCGGACAAATCAGAGGCAGTGGAAGGGTCGAGAGAGGTAGTGCTGAGGTAGAGCTGGGTGCCATCAGCGTGCATGTGGAACCAGACATCGTGTTTTCAGATGATGTCGCCAAGGGGCAGCAAGTAGATAACATAAGAGGGGACCAAGGATAGATCCTTGAGGGGCTCCAGAGAAAACACTGAAGGAGCTGGAAGAGAAGCCATTGCAGGTGATTCTCTGGCTACAACTGGATAGATAAGAATGGAACCAGGAGAGTACAGTCCCACCCAGCTGGATGACGGAGTAGTGGTAGCGGAGGAGAATGGTGCAGTCAGTCGTTTCAAAGGCTGCAGAAAGGTCGAGAAGAACGAGGAGGGATAGTTTACCAGTCATACAGGATGCCATTTGTGACTTTGATAAGGGCTGTTTCAGTACTGTGGCAGGGGCTGAAACCTGATTGGAGGGATTCAAACAAGGAGTTGCAGGAAAGATGGGCATGGATTTGGGAGGAGACAACCCATTCAAGGACTTGAGAGGAAAGGGAGGTTGGAAATGGGGCAGTAGTTTGCAAGGACGGAGGGGTCAAGGGTGGATTTTTTGAGGAAAGGGGCGACGATAGCAGATTTGATGGGGAGGGGGACAGAACCTCCGGAGCAGGAACCGTAAACAACATCAGCTAACATGGAGCCAGGAAGGGAAGTTGGGAGATCAGCAGTTTGGTAGGAATAGGGTCGTGGGAGCAGGAGGTGGGTCTCATGGACAAGATGAGTTTGGAGAGGGCATGAGTGGAGATAGGAGAGAAACTAGGAGTTCAGGGCTAGAGCAGGTGGGAACTTGAGGAAATTTGGCCTGGTGGGCTAGGGGAAGGGCGGGAAGTGACAGAGGCAGCTGAAAGTAATGTCGCAATCTCAGTAATAAAGAAGTAGTGGGGTTATCTTCGCATTTCAGGACGATCCTGGAACAGTGAGCAGTTTTGACAGGGGAGAGCAGGACCTGATAGTGCTTTATATGGTTCAGCCAGATCTGTTTGGCGATGAATGGCTAAACCAGTTGTCCGCCAAATGTTCAAGTCTGCATCCCTTGAACTTGAGAGCTGAGATGAAGGCTGTACCGGGGGGAATGACCAGGGTGGGAGAGCAATGGTTTTAATGGGGACAAGGGCAAAGGTGGAAGTGAGGGTGCGGTTGAGAAGATTAGTAGCTGCAGAAATGTTGTGGTGAATGGCGGGACTTAAAGAGAAGAGGTGGTGAAGGTTAAGGGGAAATTTGATAGGAGTTCAAAATCTTGATGGGTTTGATAGAGAAAAGAGCAACTGTTTCCAGTGACATAAGGGTCAGTAACCAGAGGGCACAGATTTAAGGTAACTGCCAATAGAACCAGAGGCGACAAAGATATGTTCTTTTATAGAATCATAGAAATTTACGACCAGGAGGCCATTCAACCCATCGTGTCTGCACCGGCCGAAAGAGAGTTATCCAGCCTAATCCCACTTTCCAACTCGAAGTGCTGTAACTTACAAGGCTACATCCAAGTACTTTTTAAATGTGATGAGGGTTTCTGCCTCTACCACCCTTTCAGGCAGTGTGTTCCAGGCCCCCACCACCCTCGGTGAAAAAAGTTCTCAGCTCCCCTCTAAACCTTCTACCAATTACTTTAAATCTATGCCCCCACCCCATTATTGACCTCTCCACTAGGGGGAAATAGGTCCTTCCTATCCACTCTATCTAGGCCCCTCATAATTTTATACACCTCAATTAGGGTTAGGGTTGCAGCCTCCTCTGTTCCAAAGAAAACAACTGCAGCCTATCCAATCTTTCCTGATAACTAAAATTCTCCAGTCTTGACAACATCCTTGTAAATCTCTTGTGTACCCTCTCTAGTGCAATCACATCTTTCCTGTAATGTGGCCACCAGAACTGTACGCAGTACGCTAGCTGCAGCCTAACTAGTGTTTCATACAGTTTAACCATTATCTCCCTGCTCTTATATTCTATGCCTCGGCTAACAAAGTAAAGTATCCCGTATGCCTTCTTAACCACCTTATCTACCTGTCCTGATACCTTCAGGGATCTGTGGGCATGCACTCCAAGGTCCTTCTGTTCCACTACACTTCAGTATCTTACCATTTAATGTGTATTCCCTTGCCTCGTTAGCCCTCCCCAAATGCATTACCTCACACTTCTCCAGATTGAATGCCATTTGCCACTTTTCTGCCCACCGGATATCTTCCTGCAGTCTACAGCTTTCTTTCTCACAATCAACCACACGGCCAATTTTTGTATCATCTGCAAACTTCTTAATCATGCCCCGTACATAGAAGTCTAAATCATTGATGTATACCACAGAAAGCAAGGGACCTAGTACTGAGCCCTGCAGAACCCCACTGGGGGACATGAGGAAAAAAATAATTTACATAGCGAGTTATGATGATTTGGAATGCACAGTCTGAAAGGGCAGTGGAAGCAGATTCAATAAATACTTTCAAAAAGGAATTGGATAAATATTTGAAAAGGAAAAAAAATTTGCAGCGCTATGGGGAAAGTGCAGGGGAGTAGGACTAATTGGATAGTTCTTTCAAAGAGCCGGCACAGGCATGATGGGCCGAATGGTCTTCTTCTGTGCTGTATCATTCTATGGTCACTCACCAACACTGGACATCCCTGAACAGTTACAGAGCAACACTGGCAGTGGCCGGAAGTGTGCTGTCTTGGGAATGGAGAAGAGATCTGGCATGAGATTCATTGATATTTTTTGGATAGAATATATACTGCTTAAAGAGTTAAATCTTTCAGCATCTTAGATGAGAACACAGCAGGGAAGCAAATTGTGGCCAGGCCTACTCCACACCATCCAGTGCCAAGGACATACAAGTGATACACACAACATGGCCTGCTCTCTACACCAAAGGAACTTGCTGCCTCTGTTTCTATTTTCCTGCCCCATTATCAATGCCATTTACAAGCACCAACACATGTGACATGACAGGCTTGGCAATGCTTCTGGAAGGAGACAAGTCCTGTGCCCAGTACATGGAGTGTACACTCTTCACCCAATTAATCAGGCCACAGACCTGGGTGCTTACTGGGTCATGGCCAGCAGCATAATACAAATACTCATTACCTCTACACAACACTCTTTGCCCCAAAACGAGAGATGCCACAGCACTTCCTCAGGAATGTTGTCCTTTAACATTCTGAATTTTACAAGAGTGAGATCAAGGCCATTCCTCATCAGCTACTAAATGCCATTTGTAAATCACTTAAGAGCAAGTACAGATACAGCAAAGGGATTAATTTTTCAAGAGAGAATTATTTTTGGTTACTGTGCACACACTGTAGCCTGCACCAGATATAGTAGTCTCTGTTCTACTGCTTGCTCAGTAATTCAACAAAATGCAATGCATGTTGGGGTCAATAGCAAAATCATTCTTAAAGCACACATCCCCTCCCTTTCACTAATGTCTGGGGAATAGCTCAACAGGTATTGCGCCCTCCAGAATCTCACTCACGCAGTCAGCCATTTTGCACAGAAGCCTAGACTCTAGGCATCAGAGGGGTATTCAAAAATCACAGGAATCCTAACCTCTCCTCACCTGATGGCCACGCAACCATTCATTTTTCTCTCTCATTCAGATGTTGGCCTGATTTCAGCAGTTGTTCTTTTGATGCTGTTGAACTCACCCCACAGGACAGGCACCTTCAGGCAATATTACATCCACTCAGGCAGTACAGGGCACCAGAATTAGATGGGGAGACCACAAAGTGACATTGTGCAATCTCTCCCCTCTATGGGTACTTTTATATTTAAATTAGAGGCTCTGGGGTGGGACACTTAAATGGAGACCCAGAACTTCTGCATGGTTCTCCCCTATTGATGTTACTGTTTGGCATTAAAAGGTAGGGGTGAGTCATCATATACACACACACACACAAGACATTCTTACATACAGGAAACTTTTTTTTAAATCCGGCACTTTATCAAAAATTCCGGATAACCGAGAGCTATAGTTAAAAGATACGGCGAGCTGAGAGCTCCGTATAAAGCAACAAACCCTGTTGCTTAGCAACAGGTGCAGAGCAATGGCCACAAGTTCCAAGCATCTCTGTAGCTTAGCAACAGCTGCAGCCACACCCTTGCACAGCAACAGATCGAGGAAGGCAAGTACAATATGAAGTAAAACGTACCTGAACTTACTCCTGAATTTTGCCGGTTAACCGAGATTTCCGGTTATTTAGGTGTCGGTAAATCAAAAGTTTCCTGCACATGTTCAGTTTGACCCAAATATGCAAAAATCAGTACTCAAATACAAAAATATATTGGCTGCTTTAGTCTGTACATGGCCTATACGAAGTGGCAATATTTCAAAGACAGTTGCTAGCTTAGCAGGAGACAGTTAAAACCCAATTTAAGCAACTACGGTCAGGACCAATCCTCAGCTTGTAACACTGCCAAAGAAAGATTATGGACATGGTACAGCTTCTGGGTCACAGACAAGTTCTGCTTTAGGAAACTGTTGTCAGGCTGTTTCATGAAATGTTGATTCTATAAAACCTAAAAACAAAACGGTAAATTGGAACTAGGAGTTTTGCCCATCAACCTTTCACACTAACATTTGGGCCCCTGCTCTCCCTCCAGTCAGTGGAGGAGCCAGGCTGCAACAATTTCAAATAAATAGTTAACTTTTTTTGAATGACAATAAAAATGCAATCCCAACAGGTTCAGTTTATGAATTTCATTCAACAGCACTTCATCAACAGGCTCTGCTACTTTAGAGGAATGTGACTGTTGGCGGTTACACAAGGCAGCGCCAGGATCCAGGAAGCGTACACCATCACTCCAGGGTTTATCTTATTCTCAGTAAACGGCAGCTGTGTAAGAAAAGTAGCTGCAGATAGAAATTCAGAACAGATCTTCGAATGAGGCTCCTCCGACGGTGTAGGGATAAATGGCCTACACAAGACCAGAATGTGTCAGGTTCGATCCCCAGGAGAACAGTTGGGACTTGACTGAACAGTAGAATTAGGGTTTAACCAGATCGGAAGCGGTTTATCAAAAAAACAACAGATTTTACAAGCAATCGCTTTGTGGAGTTTGCAAATACACCTTGAATTCCAGCTCTCATTAAGTGTTGCACTGCTAAGCAGAGTCTATTTCCTACCCAGCCCTCCAAGGATTGACAAAGTAGAGACAAAAATTTGCAGCTCCCAGATTAGGTTTTGCAAGTTACACTTACCCAAGACTGAAATTATAACATTGTCCAACTCAATAAAAGTCTTTGGAACAGATATCTAAATATAGAAATGTAACATGTATTCTTAGAAAGCCAGGGCCTTCTCATTTAATTAAATTCTTACTGATTCCAGAAAGCAGCCACACCACAAGTTACAACAAGTTACTGGGGTCAACCCTCCCCACTCGCACCATCCCCAAGAGCGTCTCACATTAAAGGCTCGGATCAGCTTCCACAACAAAGTTAAAACAGGCCACCAGCAACAAAGCACAGGAACCAGGGCATTCATCTGAAGCTTTGAAAGACCAGATTTTTAGTTAAAGGGCATACCCGTTTAAAATTCAGAAGGACGTTACTGCCCTTTAATAAATGTTTGTTTGGCGAGTGAGTTATGCTCATTTCTTTGGACTACATAGAACTTTTCTTGAAATAGAATAATGAGGGCCAAAGTTTTTTGCACCACTCAAATATAATTTGTGTGTGTTTATAATAGGTTGAAATGTCCTCTACTCCCAGCTAGGCATACAAATACATTCTCCAGATGGCTTTAATGACCTATTTATATTGGGAATTGCTTCCTGCACGCACAGATGTTTTCAAGATTCTGTTTAGTAACATTTACTTTAAGGAGCTTTTACACTAGAGGAGGGCAGAGAGAAAAATATCCGGCTCTCTCCATCGGGTGCACGAGCAGAGGGTCAAGGAACCAACAGCATCATGAACACACAAAGAGAACACAGTTTACATTCTCAACTTCCGAGGTGCTATAGTAGAAAAAGGGGACTATAACAAGGCAACTGGATTCTGCAACTACCCAGCACCAGCCACTAACTAAACAAATAACCTCATCCCTTCTCTCTCTCCGCCCCCGCCCCCACACCACACTTCACCAAAACATAAAGTCGGTCTCTGTGCACACCCTGGGCTGCAATTTTATTTCGGTAGCAAAGGAGTGGGACCAGCTCTGCGCATTTACGTAACTAACGCCAGCCCCCGAATGACATACTGTCAGGGTAGGGAGACAGATGGGAGGGGCGAGTGTATGGGTAAAAAAATAACAGGAATGAGAACTGGGAGGATTACAGAATGCAACAAAAGGCTGCCAAGAAAAAGGAGGGGAAGGAGAGAAGTATGGGGAAAAATCTGTACATCAAGATTAATCACAAATACCAAAAAGAAAAATGGTAAAGTAGATGTAGGCCTGTTAAATACAGATTAAGAGACAATAGTTAGGGCAAGGATATTGGTGTTGCATCAGTCCTCACAGCGAAGCATTTGAGGTCAGAGGCACAAGGGAGATGAAACATTAGGAGAAAATTCTAACAGATAAGCTAAATGGAATTGAATACAAATCTCCAGGCCTGATGATTTCCACCCAAGGATATTAAAAGAAATAGACAAGGATATTGGAAATGAATTATTTTGGCATATCAGACCTGCTCCTTCCACAGCCCATATACAATCTGCCCTCACCATGGCTCCTTCCACAGCCCATATACAATCTGCCCTCACCATGGCTCCTTCCACAGCCCATATACAATCTGCCCTCACCATGGCTCCTTCCACAGCCCATATACAATCTGCCCTCACCATGGCTCCTTCCACAGCCCATATACAATCTGCCCTCACAATGGCCTCCACCACAGCCCATATACAATCTGCCCTCACCATGGCTCCTTCCACAACCCATATACAATCTGCCCTCACCATGGCCTCCACCACAGCCCATATACAATCTGCCCTCACCATGGCTCCTTCCACAGCCCATATACAATCTGCCCTCACCATGGCCTCCACCACAGCCCATATACAATCTGCCCTCACCATGGCTCCTTCCACAGCCCATATACAATCTGCCCTCACCATGGCCTCCACCACAGCCCATATACAATCTGCCCTCACCATGGCTCCTTCCACAGCCCATATACAATCTGCCCTCACCATGGCTCCTTCCACAGCCCATCTACAATCTGCCCTCACCATGGCTCCTTCCACAGCCCATCTACAATCTGCCCTCACCATGGCTCCTTCCACAGCCCATCTACAATCTAGCCTCACCATGGCTCCTTCCACAGCCCATCTACAATCTGCCCTCACCATGGCTCCTTCCACAGCCCATCTACAATCTAGCCTCACCATGGCTCCTTCCACAGCCCATCTACAATCTGCCCTCACCATGGCTCCTTCCACAGCCCATATACAATCTGCCCTCACCATGGCTCCTTCCACGGCCCATATACAATCTGCCCTCACCATGGCTCCTTCCACAGCCCATATACAATCTGCCCTCACCATGGCTCCTTCCACAGCCCATATACAATCTGCCCTCACCATGGCTCCTTCCACAACCCATCTACAATCTGCCCTCACCATGGCTCCTTCCACAGCCCATATACAATCTGCCCTCACCATGGCTTCTACTGCAACTATTTAACCTCCTGAAGTATAATTCTGCAGAATTCTCTGATCCTCCATGGGCAATCAAACAAAAGAACTTGCATTTATATAGTGCCTTTCACATCCACAGAACATCTCAACGCTTTACAACGAAGTACTTTTGAAATGTAATCAGTTATTTTGTAGGCAAATGTGGCATCCCATTCACACACAGCAAGATCCCACAAACAGCAATGAGATAAATAAGCAGTTAATGTGTTTCTGAAGGTCCAGTTGAGGAGTAAGTGCTGGCCAGGACATTGCTCCTCTTCCAATAGTGCCATAACATATTTTACACCCACATAAGCAGACAGCGACCCCGGTTTAACATTTCTTCCAAATGACAACACTACTGACAGTGCAGTACTCCCTCAGTGCTACACTGAAGTGTATGCGCTGAAGTCCCACCCAGATGATAGAGGTGGAAAATAAAGCTCAGATTCCACCTTCTTTCTCTGCCCATGGTCATCTTGTTTTCCAGGGTAGAACTCAGCATTGCAGCCACCTAGGAATTTGAATAATGCTGCAACATACAACTGTGAAGTAAAAGAGGCTGACCTAGATAGCTACAGGCAGTGTAGTCTGTCTGAGCAGCTGCTATATGTCTCTCCTCTCTGCCAAGCAACATTAACATCAGAAGTGTTGTGCCTACAAATGTCAGTACAGCTGGTGAAAACACACACACACACACACACACACACACACACACACACACACACACACACACACACACACACACACACACACACACACACACACACACACACACACACACACACACACACACACACACACACACACACACACACACACACACACACACACACACACACACACACACACACACACACACACACACACACACACACACACACACACACACACACACACACACACACACCTCCTGCCAACTGCAGCAACTCCTATTATCTGGCACAGGCTTCCACAACAGCTGGCCCTGTACACAGCACGAACCCAAAGCAAACCTCACTGCTACAATTACTGACTCAGCAAGACAAAAAGTTTCTTCACGACGGCTTATGCCACTGAATCATTACCCATTTCAGAGGCACTGCAGCACACATCTAAATAGCAACTGCACATTTTATAAGTGGAGAAACGACTGCTTTCTCAAGTAACAGCTTGTCCCCCTTGACCCCTCTCCTTGCAAACTATCACCTCATGTCCAACCGCCCTTTCCTCTCCTTGAACATGTTGTCGCCTCCCAAATCAGTGCCCAACTTTCTCGTAACTCCATGTTTGAACCTCTCCAATCTGGTTTCCGCCCCTGCCACAGTAATGAAACGGCCCTAATCAAGGTCACAAATGACATCCTCGGTGCCCGTGGTAAACTATCCCTCCTTATCCTTCTCAACCCGTCTGCAGCATTTCAGTTGACCACATTATCTTCCTCCAACATCCTGCTTAGTCACCCAATTGCACTCTTACCTATCCAGTCATAGCCAGAGAATCTCCTGCAATGGCTTTTCTTCCCACTCCCACACCATTATCTCTGGAGTCTCCCAAGGATTTATCCTTGGCCCGCTCCTATTTCTCATCTGCATGCTGCTCCTCGGAGAAATCATCTAAAAACATGTCAGGTTTCACATGTATGTTGATGACCACCCCAACCACCTCCAAGCCAGATGATGTAACCATTCATTATATGAAGAAAAATATTCTAAAACTATTAGGCAAAAATGCATGCTTTTAAACTTGGAAAGGATTTCTGATGATGCCTTGTAGTTTGACAATTCTACATCTGGGGGCGAACACAGGAGGATTTAGTTTTTAACTTCCTAGTACCCTTCTCCGAAAGTGATATTTTTAAGCAGAGGACGACACCATCTTTGAAGCAAGAAAATGATCAGGAGACCAGCCGCTAAACTGTAGGACTTCTAGCCTGGGCAGGGATATTGCACAAAATCTGGGAAGCCCTGCATTCTTGAATACATGTTCACTGTACAACAAGTTGCTCATCACTCAGCAGAAGGATGGGGACATAAACCCTACAATCCAGTTGGAAGGAACTTGTGTGAGTGATGTAGTGAAGAGAAACGCAATAAAAAAACTGGGTGAAGTCCAAAGAAATAAGAACACTTCATACTTAAACTATAATGGATCAGAGGTGCCTGGTACAGACACACGCCACACAATTTAGTACAAGGGGCACCAGGCAGCAAGCTGAGCCAAGCATCACAAGTAAGAAGTCCATTTTAGAGGGTAACGGGTTAAAATATTTGGGTAGAAAGTTCTTTTTTTTTTATAGCTATCTAAAAGACAATCCATCTAAAAGAGTGAATATCATGTCTCAGCAACTGTTAAAACATTACAGGAAATGAGCACAGCAAGTGGACAAACAAGGTTAGATTAGACTGGTCTAGCCTGAAGCTACACGCTGCAAACATATGTAACAATGAAGCACTGTGCTGGACAACAGCATAGCCACAGTTCAACCACAACATGCCATTTGGGCACTGGGTTTTAATTAATAGCAGAACATAGCTCCAACAGAACAGTGAGAATTCAATGTTAACATTTTCTTTGATAACACTGAAGTCAGAGATTAACTGGAATTTCTTCAGAAGCAAGTTGAAACATGCAGACATCCCCTCCCCCTCCCCCAATCTGCCCAGTAGTTCCCAAGCCAAGATGAACAGACCCCCCACTATCCACCTCCACAAGCTTCAGTCCCATAACAGTAGGGTTGAGTTAGCGGACTGCCAACATCTTTTGCTAGTCTGGCAGTGTTCAATTCAAACCTGGAAGTGGCCATATTGACATCTGTTTTGAAAGTAGTTGCTGAATATAAATCACAAAAGAATTAAACATTGTACAAGGGAGTTGTTTTTAGATGCAGTCCATCTGTTTCAGCAGATATTGCAATAATGAACCCAAGACTGATCCCTTTGCTCCACTGTGTTTAATTCTAATATAATGATGGAACATAATCTCCTGCTATTTTCCACTAAATAACAATAAAACAGAATAACTACAATAAAACAGCTTTCACTCAGTCCTTAGCAACATCTAACTCAACATGTGAGCCTGCTGCCCTGACACAGCAAATTGGCATCAAGGTTCAGACAAACAAATCCATGCTGGTACATGCAGTCTTCCTCTCAGAGGATAAAATAAGTATAATTTACAACAACTTGCATTTATATAGCGTAGTAAAACGTCACAAGGTGCTGCACAGGAGCATTATCAGACATAAATTAACAGAGCCAAAGGAGGAGACATTAAGATAGGGTTGAACATAAGAAATAAGAGCCCCTCGAGCCTGCTCCACCATTCAATAAGATCATGGCTGATCTTTGGCCTCAACTCCACATCCCTTGATTCCCCGAGAGTTCAAAATGGTGGTGCTAAGGGAGGGAGGGATGTACAAGAGGTTGGAGTTGGATGAAGGCAGACTTCAGGGGAAGAGTTGTAGGGCTGAATAAAATTTGAGATTGGGAAAAGAACAGAACTACCTACATTTTACAAATCTAATCAACTTTTCCCTGGGAGTCATGCAAAGTAACAGGGATGCAGTCCAAGATACCAGGCAGATACAAAAGACTTGCCAATGCCCCTCCATTCAGACAGAATTTAACTTCCTTTACTCGCCAAAATAGGCTAAACTTTTCCCATAGTGTTAATCAACTATTTGTAGAGGAATAATTGTCCTGCATGGTCACCGAGTCTTGCTTTCTGGCAAAATAACTATTTTAAAGAATGTAGAATGTAGGTTGACATACAAGTGACATACAAAAAATACCTACTGAAGGGAAAGGGTTTTCTGGCAAATCTCAAGGTGGCCTCGTACATGAATTCAGGGCACAAGCTCAACCTTTCAACAAAGCTCATCGAAGTCACACTGATCCCTCCACCCACACTTCCTGACATTCTATAGGCCAGAGCATGTGTGTCGCTGTACACCGTTTTAAATTTTGCACCCAACAGTTGCAGCACCAACTCCCAGGAGGAAGGGGACTGGGGCTGGAAAAAACTTAGAGGGTGGACGCCACAAACTCCAGATGTTTTTAATAAAGCGCATTGGAGTGTTTAAACCACATCTGCGCTGTAGTGTTCTGCTCAAACTAAGCTTTTTATAGTTGCCTGTTCAGCCTCCCTGCTCCTAAAGGAAGGAAAGTAAACAAAGAAAAATATGGGCAAAGCATCAAAATAATTCCTTTTTAGAGGATGGGGGGGGGGGAATATTACTTTATGCTCAGTTTTCGAACCAGTAATAACTAGGAGAAAACACCTTGGGGAAGTGGTCCATCCAGCCTCTCAGTGCAGTCACACGGATGCCCGAAATGGAAAACATCTGATGGTGCACTGAGCAGATTGTCACCCTGCAGCTCGGTGTACAATGCCACTCAGTCAGCTGTTTAAAATTAATGCTCGTGACTGGGTATATTTAAATAGCTTTGATCTTTATTTTCCCATACACTCCCGCAAAGCACCTTTTTGCTGTTAAAAGCACTTGATTAGAGTTGATCTATTTATTAATTCACGCAGAACTTTTGAAATTGGCCTCATCTGACCCGGCAATATGAAATTTGACCAAAAATCACTTCAAAAACATAATAGAGCCTTAATAATCAGGGAGTAAGGTGCAGTTAAAATGAAAAAATGCAGGAGAACCCAACTCTTCCCTGCACCGTAACAATTACAGTTTAACCATTCACTTTCACCTGCGCAAAGCTTCTGGACTCTTGGGAAATTAAATTTACGCCATGTAATAAGAACCTAAGCAGACAGCTTGAAGTGTTCACACACAGGAACAAGACTCAGACCTCGTTAATACAAAGAAAATGGTGCATTGTTCAGGTCTGATCATCAGTCTAGGCCTCGGGGGAACTTCTCACCAAGTCCAACCCGACACGTCTCGACTGCCTAATGTAACACAGACTACAGCCTGAAAACACATGGCCCTTTAGCCACGCATCATTATGTGCAACACAAATAGACACTGCTCCTCAAAGGAGTGCACTGCGCTGGGTGTGTACGAACCACACTCTGCTGGATCTCAGTGTTGGCACAAACCTCACCACTAACACACCAGCTGTAGAAATGTGAACATGTAATCAATGGTCAGTTACCCTTTAAATGATGCACAGTGGCAGCGGGCTCTGGCAAACCCATTTGTTTTAAATGCAGTTTTCCACACTGCAGATATAAACAGCTGAGCGCCCCACCAATGTTGGTAAAAGCACCATATGGCACCGAGCCATACAAGCAGGACTGATCCCACATCTCATCCATGCTCTGTGCTGAATCAGTTGATCACAATCATGGAACCAGCAGGACACAACAAACTGTGCTCTTCAGCAAATATATCTGCAGGAGCTGGCCCAGCCCTAAACAGAGGTCCCACAAACCCAGGAAATCCCAAAGCCCCTTATTCCCTCTCCCCCAACAAAGGGAGTCGAAACCCGTCTAGTTCAACACGTCCTATAACTATGCAAGAATTTGCACAAAGAACAGTAATCTGCATATGTTGCATAGGAGAATAAAAGTGATATTAGGCAGGGCCCCAAATACTTTGAAGCACCGCACGGTCAATTTCACAAGCTACAGCATGGAAATATAGGTTATAGAAAGAAAAGAGTTTGCATTTATATAGCTCCTTTCACAACTTCAGGACTTCCCAAAGCACTTCACAGCCAATGAAATAATTTTGAAGTGTAGTTGAAATGTAGGAAATGTGGCAGCCAATTTGCTGTTCGTGGGAGATTGCTATGCGTAATGAGAAAGGTGACCAATTAATCTGTTTTAGTGATGTTGGTTGAGGGATAAATATTGGCCAGGACACCAGTGATAGCTCCCCTGCTCTTCTTCGAAATAGTGCTATGGGATCTCTTATATCTACCGGAGAGAGCAGATGAGGCCTCGGCTTGACATCTCATCCAAAAGACAGCAGCTCTGACTGCAGTGAAGTGTCAGCCTAGATTGTGCGCTCATGTCTCTGGAGTGGGGTTTAAACCCACGATCTTATAACTCAGAGGCCAGAGTGTTACCAACTGAGCCACGGCTGACACCACTGTGGCAGAAAAACAGAAAACACCGGGATATTTAGCAGGTCAGGCAGCATGTATCGAGAGCATTCAAATCAGTCTATGTTCCGGGTGTAGAACCCTTGCTCAGAAGTGTTCACCGTTTCAGATTTCCAGCATCATCAGTATTTTGTTACCAGTATGTGGTTAGTTCTGTCCAGGGTTTAGGGACATCTCAATCTTACTAAGTCTAAATATTGTATAAAACACTTGACTTGTTGGCTTTTGCATCTTAAGATACTTCAGAGCAGTTTCTCAGATCCAACCCCAACATTGTCATTAAACCTGCTGACAAGAGTGGTGCTGTTGTTGTTTGGCGAACCGACCTCTGCTGTGCGGAGGCTGAACGCCTACTCTCTGACATCTCCTCCTACCTCCCCCTGGACCATTACCCTACTGCCAAACATCAAGACATGGTTCCCAAGACTATCACTGACCTCATCTCCTCTGGAGATCTTCCCTCCATGGCCATCAACCTCAAGTTCCCCAACCCCACACATCCCACTTCCACCTCCTTCCCAAGATCCACAAACAGGGCTGCCCTGGTAGACCCATTGTTTCAGCTTGTTTTTGCCCCACGGAACGGATTTCTTCCTACCTCAACTCTATTTTTTCCCTCCTTGTCCAGTCTCTTCACACCTACATTCACAACTCTTCCGACTTCCTCCGCCACTAAGTTTCCAGTTTTCTTGCGCCAACCGTCTCCTTTTCACTATGGATATCCAATCCCTCTACACCTCCATTCCCCACCAGGATGGCCTGAGGGCGTTCAGTTTCTTCCTTGAAAAGAGGCCCAACCAGTCCCCATCCACCACCACTACCCTCCACCTGGCTGAACTTGTTCTCCCATTGAACAACTTCTCTTTTGACTCCACTCACTTCCTCCAAATTAAAGGTGTTGCTATGGGAACCCGCATGGGCCCTAGCTATGCCTGCCTTTTTGTGGGATTTGTGGAACACTCTTTGATCCAGTCCTACTCGGGTCCCCTCCCTCACCACCACTTCCAGTACATCGATGACTGTATTGGTGCGGTTTCCTGCTCTCGCCCGGAACTAGAAAATTTCATTCACTTTGCTTCCAATTTCCACCCTCACCTTCACATGGTTCATCTCTGACTCTTCTCTTCCCTTCCTCGACTTCTGTCTCCATTTCTGGGGATAGGTTATCAACAAACATCCACTATAAGGCCACCGACGCCCACAGCTTCCTCCACCCCACTTCCTGCAAGGACTCTTTCATTCTCCCAGTTTCTCCGTCTCCGCCACATCTGTTCTGATAATGCCACCTTCCATACTAGTGCTTCAGATGTCTTCCTTTTTCCTCAGCCGAGGATTCCCCTCTACCATGGTTGACACGGCCCTCGACCGTGTCCATTCTATCTCCCGCACTTCTGCTCTCACCTTCCCCCTCCCTCCCAGAACCATGATAGGGCTCCCCTTGTCCTCACCTTTCACCCCACCAATCTCCATATTCAACAGATCATCCTCCACCATTTCCACCACCTCCAACGATATCCCACCACTAAACGCATTTGTCCCTCCCCTTTCAGCATTCCGAAGGGACCGCTCCCTCTGTGACACCCTGGTCCACTCCTCAAGCACCCCCAACAGCCCCTCCCCACGGTACCTTCCGGTGCAAACGCAGGAGATACAACACCTGCCCTTTTACCGCCTCCCTTCCCACTGTCCAGATCCCAAACACTCCCAGGTGAAACAGCAATTTACTTGTACTTACAATTTAGTATAGTGTATTCACTGCTCACGATGTGATCTCCTCTACATTAAAGGAGACCAAACACAGGTTGGGTGACCGCTTTGCAGAACACCGCTGTTCAGTCTGTAAGGGTGACCCCAAACTTCTGGTCGCCTGTCACTAATTCTCCGCTCTACTCCCACTTTGACCTCTCCGTTCTCGGCCTCTTACACTGTTCCAACGAAGTTAGAGTAATGGCACCTCATCTTTCGATTTAGGCACTTTACAGCCTTATGGCCTTAACATCGACTTCAACAAGTTCAGACCATAACCTCTACCCTTGTTTTTTTCCCCCCACATGCCAACTGTTTATGATTCTGCCATTCCCATTGGCAACATTTAACCACTCCTGGCTTCCACTCTATCACAGACCGTCCCTTTTGTTCTTTCCTCCCCTTTCCCTGCACCTGGTTAAAATATGTTACATCTCTAACTTTTTCCAGTGCTGACGGAGGGTCACAGACCCGAAACGTTAATTCTTCCTCTCTCCACGGATGCTGCCTGACCTGCTTAGTGTTTCCAGCACTGTTTGTTTCCAATTCCACCGTCGGCAGCAGTTTGCTTTTGTCAGAGCAGTTTATCTTGCTTTCCATTTGAGTCCCTATGCTGTCACTTAGCACCTAGCTGCCTCACCTGCCTTTTCAACCGTGCATCCACTGTAGCCAAAGCCTGGCTTTCGGAGTTTGAATGTGTCTATTGACACCAATCTCCCAGAGCCCCTCAATGTGCAGTTCATTGATCCGCATGCATTTCTACACTTTGTATATTTGATCTTTTAAACTGGACTTGGGGCTTCTGCATAATCCCCATCTATAACACGAGGATCAACAAGTTGCAAATCCGGGGTGCGGTAGCAGCCACCAGAAAACTGCTATCAGTTGACACCAATTTGGATTCAGGAGGTTTGCTATTAGTACAAGCACAGCCGGCATTAGCTCCAACACAATGGGGGAAACTGGGCAAGGAAAACAGGGCTAAAAATGGCAGGAGAGAAATTTCACAGCAAGGGTAAACTTACAATTCACTTCACACTGCTGTAAACTCCTGAAGACTAGGGGCCTCGATCACTCAGAAGCACGGGAGAGCGAGAGAGATCAGGAACATTTGCTGCTGATTTTACAACTCTTGGATGAAGTAATCTGTACGATCCATGTGGAAGATAGCGTCATAACCCTCGAGACTTGCAGCAAGTCCTCAGAAATATCAAACTTCCAGTTTTTCCATACCATCACTGAAACAAAACCTATTAAAATGGTAAACCTACTCAATAATTGAGCAGCAAAAGTAGCATTGTGCCCCTCAAACTGTATAATTAAAAATTGTTACAGCTGCTCATCCCAGGCTCGTGATTAGCTTTTTTTCACGTCGTCTGCTATTTATTGCATATTTTATTTTCCTTAAAATAAAACTAGGGTTGCAAAATTCTGAGAATTTTTAAAAAGAGGAAACTTTCCATGGGAATTTTCAGGAATTGAGTTTTTTTGCACACTGATGGTTTTTGTCTCTGACCCTTATATTATCTTTGTCGTCAAAATAGACACTGTTCCATACAAATAAAAACAGGCTTTCAAAACTTTATTTAGGTTATAATTTTTAATTTTATTGAACCCCCACAAAAAAGACCCATCTAAAATAAAATAAGAGCGTCAGCTTATTTAGCCTGTAATTTGTCCTTATTTTGTCCCTTTGAGTCTTCTACTCGAGTCTTCTGAGTCTTGTACTCCTCCTGATTCTCTGGCGTGTCCATTTCCTCCTCTGCGTCAGTGTCTAGCTGTGTGGTGGACATTTCTGTATCTGGCTCAATAAGTTGTAGGTTCGCCCGGATAGCCACCAATTTCTCCACTCTCTTGTTAGTCAGCCTATTGCGCACCTTTGTATGCGTATTCCCAAAAAGTGACCAGTTTCGTTCAGAGGCCGCTGATAAAGGTGGGATTTGGAGTATCACCGATGCAATGGGTGACAAGGCCTCAGATGCACAAAGTCCCTTCCACCAGGTATGTGCACTGATATGCTTGCATGATTCCCATATCCCATCCCCATTCCAAAGACCTTGCTTGGTAGAGAACTTTGCCAGACTTCCCAGAACTTTGCCCACATCCAGATTGAGATGGTGTGAGAGGGTAGAAATCACACTAAGCGCTGTTGATCTGTTCTCCAGAAAGTATTGGTCTCCCAACATGCTTTGGGTCCAGCATGTATGCTGCAGCATGAATCGGCTTGACACAAAATTCTTGATGCGTCTGTATGAATTGAACAATTGCCTTCTCCTCTGCTTTGAGCAGCAGGGATGTGGGTAGGGCAATGCTGATTTGTTCTTTTAAATCAGTAAAAAGCCCGAGAACATCTGACAAAACAGCGTCATCTCCTTCAATCTGAGCAATTGCAGATGCTACTGGTGAGAGTAGTTTAAGGCTGCTAACCACTCTCTCCCAAAACACATCATCCAGCAGTATTTTCTTGATGGTGGTTTCCATATCCCCAGACTGGGATATTGCCATTTCTTGCAGCGACTCCTTACCCTCCAGAAGGCTGTTGTACATTATGACAACACCACCCCATCTAGTGTTGTTGTGTTGCTTCAGTGTGGTGTTCTTGTTCTTTGTCATTTGCTTGGAGTTGTAGGTTGCTGCAACTACCTGTTTTCCCCTGACATACTTAACAACTTGCTTGGCTCTCTTGTACAGTGCTTCCATGGTTCTCAAACCCATGATGTCCTTGAGGAGCAGGTTAAGCCCATGAGCTGCGCACCCAATAGACGTAATACGAGGGTAGGCCTCCTCCACTTGAGCCCAAGCAGCCTTCATATTCGCAGCATTGTCAGTAACTACTGCAAAGACCTTTTGTGATCCAAGATCGTTGGATAAATGCTGCTGCATCTTTGTGGCATTCTTTACATATGGCTTTCTACAGTGTTTGCACATGTACACAGTCTTTCCATCTTTAATGCCTGGGGTAAAATGCTTCCACACATCCGACGGTAAACGTGGCATTGTTCTATGCAGAGAAATAAAGGGCATTCATCTCTGTGTCGAACTGCGGTCGATCAGCACGATTGCAACAGGGTGAGTACATTTTTGCTGATGCTCCATGTGATGGAAGCATGACCTGTACACACACGACGCTACATCACCAATAGTGTATTATTTTGTATATTTTAAATTGAAGGACAACAGAGTTCAACAAGTAACTGGTTTATTTGGTATAAAGTCTGATTTACTTACTGCATCATCACAACATCAACAGAAAACAAAATGACTTCCCTCAGGACCCCTAACCTGGATCTTAAAAAAACTATAGCAGTCTTACAGATGCCTGCAGGCCAATCACAATTCGATATGCAAATATTACAAATAGAGGGAGCTAATCGCTCATCCAACCAATCAGGACACATTTGTTCACAGTCACACACAAAACTTGTAATTATTAAAACAAGCCAAGTAAGAAGATAAACATATATTGATTAAGAAATTCCTTAATAATTAAGATTCCATCTCTGTTAGTAATTTTAAGAGAGAGGACCTGTGGGGAAAAAAAGAAATACAAAAAAAAACAATATTATGCTAGCATGTGCTTTTTTGGGCAAAATTCCCAAGCTAAACTTCCCGTGGAAAATTTCCGGAAACTTTCCACCCCTTTGCAACCCTAAATAAAACTGAAACACTTCTACATTATTTCCTGTACATCTGTGGTCTTAGCATCCTCTTTGAAAGAGGAAACAATTTTGGGAAAAGTAGCCTCCAAATGGCTAAAAAAAAAGTGGTCAATCAAGTGTGAGAAGTGTTCAATCTTTGTGCTACAAAGCGTCAAATGCTTGGTGTGGGGACACGGCCAGAACCCCAGACTGGCAAGGTGATCTGTACCCGGAGTGTCCTCCTGCATTTTTTTCTTCTGCCAGGCTCTTGGGCCGATGGAGGCTGCTCCGTTTGGACAGTTTTTCATGCTCCCTTCTCTATCTGCCTATCCCACACCACTTCATACATTTATTTGATTTCTCTCAGTAAGCCTTTGTCTCATGTTAATTTCACCTACCATTTAACCATCTCCTGTTCTCTTGTGCATGAATGTCTGTCTCCTTCTCCCAATGTCCAGGACCATCGGTTTCCTTCCCCTACCCGTCGAGCACCTCCGTCCCATTCCCCCCACCCTCCAAAAGCAACTGTTTTCGTCCCCCACCCTCCAAGAGCATCGCTCGGTCTTCCCATTCCCTGGGCCACATCCCGGCTGTATTCTGTGTTGCCAGATTTTCAGGGTGGCTGGAGTCCAATGGTCAATAAAAGCCAAGCCAGTTGTACCCAAATATTTTACCGCCACCACCACCACCAACATACCCCCCCCTCCCTCCCCCACAAAGTAAATACTTGTTTCATATTGATTAAAACATGCAGGATGAATGGGGATCAACCTCAATACCACCTCTCAACCCCTCCACTGCCTCAGATTTATCACGCTGCTTGTCCGACATCCAGTACTAGAGCAGCAGAAATTTCCTCCGACTGAATATTGGGAAGACCGAAGCCATTGCCCTCGGTCCCCGCTACAAACTCTGTTCCCTAGCAACCACTCCATCCCTCTCCCTGGCAACTGTGAGGTTGAACCAGGCCGTTCGCAACCTTGGCATCCAATCGGACCCCCGAGAGGAGCTTCGGACCACATATCCACTCCATCACCAAGACTGTCACTTCCACCTTGAACGTCACCCGACTCCGCCCCTGCCTCAGTTTGCTGCTGAAACCCTCATCTATGCCTTTGTTACTTCCAGACTTGAGTATTCCAACTCTCCCCTAGCCGGTCTCCCATCTTGCACCCTCCATAAACTAGCTCATCCAAAATTCTGCTGCCCATGTCCTAACTCACATCAAGTCCCATTCACCTATCATCCCTGTGCTCGCTGACCTACACTGGCTCCCAGTCCAGCAACACCTCGATTTTAAAATTCTCAACCTGGTTTCCAAATCCCTCCACGGCTTCGCCTCTCCCTAGCTGTGACCTACAACCCTCTGCGATCGCTGCGCTCCTCCAATTCTGGCCTCTTGCGCACCCCCAACTCCTTTCGCCCTACGATTGGCGGCCGTGCCTTCAGCTGCCAAGGCCCTAAGTTCTGGAATTCCCTCCCTAAACCTCTCTGCCTCTCCTCCTTTAAGACGCTCAATAGCTCTTTGACCCAAGCTTTTGGTCATCTGTCATTTCATCTGTGTGGCTAGATGTTAAATGTTGTTTGACAATACTCCTGTGAAGCACCTTGGGACGTGTTACTACATTAAAGGCGCTAAAAAAATGCATGTTGTTGTTGTGATCATTATAAACCAACAAAAAATGTTATCAAGAGTTAAGCTCAACGATGTGAAAAATTCAGAAAATTTCAAGTGAATGATTCAACTCTAAGCAGCATTTTGAGTTCTGAACTGGGTGGTTGAATGAACAATTGCAAGAGCCAGTCAGCCTCCCACGACTTTCTCACATACTCCAGCACTTTTGCTCCGTTAATGGACATACAATGGAAACATTAATTCAAAAGTTTTGGGTTACTGTCAATAAAGGCCTCAAATGACCACGAATGCCCAAATCACAGCCTGCGGTTTAAGGAACATTGAAGGCATTTTTGATTGCCAATTTAAAATTCTAGGTTTCTTCAGATTTTTTTTTTCCTGGAACATCAAAAACCAGGAATTGGACCCCAAAAACCTGGGTAAATTCAGGGAATAAAAAAAAGTCCGTTTTTATTTGGAACGTCAGCAAGATTTAAAAAAAAGTAAAGGGACTAAAAAAATCAAGGCACCGTTAAGCTGAAAGCAACCCACGGCAGCACGGCATGATGGCAAATCCGGTTCACTACAAATATATATTGCCCCAAAATCCAGTCCATGCTATTACTTAATGAAGGAATTGTAAAAAAATAAACTCTTGGAGCAATGTTTCGTTTAATTTTTTTTGGGTGCACTGAGGCACCCCCATCTGCAATTGGATTCTGGATTTACTGACTGGTAGGCCTCAAGTGGTGAAAATAGGGAACATCTCATCCACTCTGGTGCTCAACACCGGAGCGCCACAAGGCTGCTGCCTCAGTCCTTGGCTGTACTCTCTGTTTACACATGACTGTACAGCCATACACAGCAATGGGTGCATTTATCATATTACATTACTATTATTTCCAGTGGTAATTGAGGCTTTTTTTGTACTATTCATCATATCCTGCAACTTGGACTGTTACTGCTATACTTCTTGCTTATTTGCTTATTGTTTTTATTTATACTTGTTTTTATATTTTTGCTTTTATTATATTATATGCTTGTATTGTGGGAGTGAGTGGGGAGTAAGCATTCCATTGTACTAGTTACATATGGTAATAAAATAATCTTGGAATCTTGAATCAGTGCGCATGCATGGTTTTACCTATTTAAAAACCGGTGAGCCGGCTGAGTGGGAGCTGCAGTGCGCTGCACAGCTTAAAGGGAATCTTGTCTTCGAGTGTAATCACTGTGGTAATGTAGAGAAACAAGGCAGCCAATTTGCGCATAGCAAGCTCCCACAAACAGCTACGAGATAAATGACCAGATCATGGCCCAGAAATTCAGGTCTCCATGGGCGAGTACGCACGGGGTACTCACCTGTAGGCCGAATGGAAGTGCCGGTTTTCTGCATGCACTGCGCATGCGCGGGAAACCGGCACTTCCGACTCTCTGAACGAAGGGGTTCAGAGGTCGAACGCGCGCGCAGGAGAGGCTGCGCGTGCGCTTTGAACTTAGGTTTTTTTTTTTTTTTTTTGCAGGTTTTCCCAGGATCGTAAGCCTGCAGTATTTAGAAATGTAAAAAGCAGGCGTAAGGCCTGCTTTTTACAAGGTAAGTGGTGAATTAATTAAAATTAAAACTTTTTTTCCACAGGTTTATTTTTAATAAATACTTTAAAGGTAAGTTTATTTTTAGCCCCGTTAGAATATAACATTATTTTTTTCAAAAATTTAAATTATTGTTTAAAATAGTTAATGTAATTTATAGTTTATTTAAAAAGTGTGATTTTTTTTATTTTATTTATTTGAAGGTTTACTGCTATTTTGGGGCTGTAGTATTTATAAGTTTTGACAGGTCTTCCTGTCAATCTTATGAATGGGCTTTTCCCTCCTCTGATTGGCTGCCCATGGCTCACGTGATCCCAGGGGATGCATCGCACTAACTGCGCCCCTGGGACACGCAAGCACAGCGCGCCGGCAGCTGGGCCAGGCCCCGGAGCGGAATTCCACAGGGCCCTACAGCTCAACTGCCGGCGCGCAAGGCAAGTGCAGGTCGGGGGCTTACACCCGCGGGAAGCCCCCAACCCGAATTTCTGGGCCCATCTGTTTTAGGTGGTGTTGATTGAGGGAAAATTATTAACCAGGAAGAACTTTCCTGCTCTTCTCTGAAGAAATGCCAAGCTTTTTATTGTAACCCCTTCTCAAACAGGAGATTGGTACAAGACCCTCTCTAGAAATGAAAGCACTATTCAAGTATAGGATTGGGTTGACCTTGATACAGCAAAGATAGAGGGGAAAAAGGAGTGTTTGACACGAGGGAAAACCAAGCCAGTCCAAGACCACTTCAGCAGAGAGAGAGATATGGAACGGAACAAACCAAGCCATTCAATTTTAAAATTGACCATTTCATGTGTAATGCACGTCAGAGGGGGAGCTTAATTAGGAATGAATAACTAATATATCCTAAATTGTTAAACTCTGAATATTTTCACTCTGCCTTCACAGAACATTTAAAAATGGTTACTTTTTTCCTTTGTCTCTTTCTCTCAATCCAATCTTTCTTTTTTTCCTTTATTTCTCTTTCTGTACCTCATTTGACATTGAATTCACCCACTAATTCCTCCTTTGTCATTCCTCTGTTTCTTGCTCAATCCTTAACTCTCATTGATGGAGATACACTATTGGTGCCACAGTTCATTGAGGTCACGGAGGTCCCAGATGCCCCGTTGCCCTTGGCACGCTGTTATCAGCTTGCACTTCCAGTAAGACCCAGCCCATTATTACTCTTGTCTGATTTATACCAACCCCACTGAAGAAAGAGGTCTATTCCCTCCCACCTCCACCCTTTGCACATATACAGAGCTATTATGACACTATCATAATTGCATATTATGACACTATCATAATTGCAGTAAAACAGAGTCCAGGAGGAACACTGCGGTTGCAGAGTGCGGCAGGAAGCAATCCAGAAACAATTGGCAGTACATTGAGGTTCCGATTGTTCAGACGTCTCTGGAACAGTGCCTCTCAAAGCTAGACAACTCTCAAAACTCAAGTGCATGCTCATGCTAAAACTTTTAGACAGCACAGGTCCGAGAACAATATTAGACAGTAGTGTGCTTAGGCAAGGAACAATTCAATTTCTTTTTTTCATTCTAGGGTCACATTTAAAAGTCAGAGGCCTGACACAGAAGCACGTTAAGAACACGGCCAAGGGATAGAAATGTCTGCACTCTGCAATTACAGGTTTTGTACAAAACTGAGACGGCCATAAAATGGGAAGCATGCAATCAAATGGCAATTAACTCAAAGTTATAATCCAACCTTTTACATTATGACATTAACTCTCAAGCACAAAACAAAGTTTCACAACCAGAATAAAACCAACGTCCTTTATTTTATAAATAAGAATCCCAGTATCAGCTCAAAGGGAATCAGTTCAATGCTGATAGGTGAAGGTGGGGAGGGCGTTTCTGGCGCACCAATAGGTGAAGGTGGGGAGGGTGTTTCTGGTGCACATCATGGCCAAGAGGCAACATACAAATGAGGAATTAAGAGGCGGCCAAGGATAGAACCGCAGAGGTAACTGTGCAGGGACAAGAGATGCAGCATTACAGGAGATGTGGGGCTACACTGGGACAAGTAGGAACGGAATCAGGAGGGCAATGCTATGGAAGTGGATCACAGAAGAGAGGCAGTGGAAGGGGATGGGGTGGTCAGCCACACTGAAGGCCACAAGAGGTTGAGAAAAATGAGGGATCTGGTGCCAAGGACAAGGGCAGCAGGCGCACGGGAACATCACCACCTCCAAGTTCCCCTCCAAGTCACTGACTTAGAAATATATTGTCGATCCTTCGCCGTCGCTGGGTCAGAATCCTGGAACTCCCTCCCTAACAGCACTGCGGGAGTACCTTCACCACACTGACTGCAGCGGTTCAAGGCGGCAGCTCATCACCACCTTCTCAAGGGCAATTAGGGATGGGCAATAAATGCTGGCCTTGCCAGTGACGCCCACATTCCATAAACTATTTTAAAAGTCATAGCCATACCACTATATAATTAGTAACTGACAAAGTAGCCGTGTGTTTTGGATGGGATAGAAGTCAGCTGAAAGGGATTCTGCTCATTAATTTTTTTTAAATTCCTTTTAAATCCTGAAAACAAAATGGTAAACAGATAACAGCCAAGGATAGAGCAAAAGCCTTTCTTTCAATTTATAGTGAGGCTGTGCTCAAAATCAAAGCTAAAGAACAGAATATTTGAAGAAAGGTTAAAACAGTTTGTATTACAGAATGCCTCCCAATGGAAGCAATATGACCTGGTTCCCATTATGCCAAATCGAGCCCATTTATACTGCAGAGTGGATTTGACAACACTGCAATCACTATAGCTGCCCAGATTTGTGCATCAGCATTTGCTACAACACTGGGTTTACGATTTCCCATTTTGGCCAAACACGTTCTGGGCTCCCCCACCAGAGGAAACAGTTTCTCCATCTACCCTATCAAATCCTTTAATCATCTTAAACGCCTCAATTAGATCACCCCTTAATCTTCTAAACTCAAGGGAATACAGGAAACTCTCTGGTATCCGGACCGGGATGGTGCCGGTTGATTAAAAATTCCGGATGAGGGAGGGGGTTATCTACCGAGGCTATTTTTAACAGAGTCAGACTCCTGTTATAGAGGTGTCCTGGCTTCTGACAGCGCCAAGAAGCCGAGTAGTGGCAGTTTGGAGAACTATCCCCACTGACTAACTCGGCCACTGCGGGAGACTCGGACTTGGCAACAATGACGGTTATTGAGGTGTTTTCGGAGTATGAATTTCGCCGGTTAAGAGAATATTCCGGATATTTAGGTGCCGTTTAAATGAGAGAGTTTCCTGTAAAAGCCTAGTCTATGCAACCTGTCCTCATTTAACCTGGTGCTAATCTGTGCTAAACCCCCTCCAAGGCCAATATATCATTCCTGAGGTGCAGTGCCCAGAACTGCACGCAGTACTCTAAATGGGGTCTAACCAGAGCTTTATACACCACCTCTATATTCCAGCCCTCAAGATAAAGGCCAACATTCCATTAGCCTTTTAAATTATTTTTCGTACTGGTTCTCTAGCTTTTCAGGATTTCTGTACTTGGACCCCTAAATCTCTCCGCTCCTCTACAGTTCCTAGCTGCTTGCCATTTAGAAAATACTCGGATCTATCTTTCTTTCTTCAGTCCAAAGTGGATGTAGCAGGACTCAGATACACAAGACACCTCCCTCCCCTCCCAAACGCCGAATTCTTGATCCCAGCCATCCGGAAGAGAGAGAAGACAACAAGGGCCAGTCAACCAGCAAGAGGATGCCATAGGCAGAGGCCTAACACCTCAGCCAGAAGGAGCAGAATCACAGGGCACGTGGCGATTACCCTAGAGATATCTGAATGAGAAAACACAGCATTAATTAGAGTTGCAAACACAATATGCAAACTTCCCAAAAGGGCAGGATGAAGTACGAAGAATTACAACCCCTCCAAAAACTCTGATTAGCACCTCCAGATCTTTGCAAGGAAAGCAGGATTTTTTTAAATTAAAAACTTAATACTGCTAATACAATGCACACCAGGGAATTGGAGACAGGTTCAATAACAAGTCCAAAGAATATACTACACCCACACAAGTTCCATTCCTCTTTGTCAGAGAAATGCTGACTGGACTGCAGTGATAGGCAGCTCCAGCTAACCTTGAGCACAGATACAAAAGTGTCCTAAAGGCCATAATGGTCTACTAGCCAGTGCTGTGTAAGCAAACACAAGATAACCACCTCCTCTCCCACAGACAAATATGTGGCTAAAATACGTATGGGACCTTTGCCAATGTAAACAAGTAACTCACAATGCACACTAGAAATCCTGTCCTCACTTCCTGCTAGTATACCTATTCCAATACCAAACACAATTCTTTACCCCTTCTACCAAAGACTAGGAGAAATAAAGCACCAATTGGAACCCAACCCTAAATCACAATAGGCAATCAACAATGACGAGAGCCAAGTGTCCCACTGAGCAAAGTGCTCTCCAGCGTGTTTTCCATGGTGTCTCTGCAAAGTACTGTAAAAACCTAACAGCACTGCAGTGTAAAGCTCAAATCACTTACAAAAACCATTAGCCCACTAAATAAGGTCTCTTACATTACTTTCTGCTAAACTCTACAATGCCTCAGCGTGCAATATAAATTGCACCAGGAAACCACACAGATCCCAGTTATCACATTCCCCTGTACAAAGATTATGTTTCACAACACTCACGAGAACTACAATTCAGATATTTAAATATTCCTGTTAGGAAGTGCTGGCTAGACTCCAAATAATTTTTCCCACATTTTCCTTCCCTTGCCCCAACAGCATTTAAAGCTGGATGAGACTGATTTTTTACTGCCTCTTTTCATCTTCCTCATCTCTGTCCTCCTCTCTTTACCCCCACTTCCATGGCACCAATTCATGCCTGGAAATGATATACCTTGCAATGGCAACACGCCTGGAATTCACCCACGGCATGTGCAAGTTTAGACAATGAGTGATAGCTGGCATCAAAGCGGAGCCCAATCCCCACCTCGTGTATCAACTGTGCAGCAGCAGTCACAGGGTAACAGCCAAAAGGAACTCACCCAATCTCTGTCTCACATGTAGGCATATATTATATACACAATCAAATCTGGGACCTTCCTGATGGCTCAGAACCACAGTACGTGATAAATTTACCCACTAGGCCATCAGAGAGGACTCTCCAGATTCTCTCATCTTCAGTCACCAGTAACAGAACAATGGGGTTACGAGAAAAGCATCCACAACTACAAAGCCAAGTCTGGTAATTGAAGTGCTGCTACAAATCTTTCGTAGACAGGGAGACTGCTAAAACAATCCTTAAGTAAACTTTCTTCAGTAGAAATTATCAGCTCTCAGGCATCTCTTAATTCTTTACAGAATGACATAAGTGAAGTGAAGACAGCTGCTCTGGCTAGAACAGTATCTCTAAGAAATACTCTGGGGGGCAAACAGAAATAGATTGTAATGTAGGAAATGCAGCAGCCAATTTGCAAAAGTATTTCCAAATAAATTTTCTAAACTGTTTCCACACAAGTACACGCTCTCTACTAATTTGACACAGTTGGTAGCAGTATTGGTAAAAAGTTTATGGGCTCAAGTCCATGATCAGGGAGTTAACTTTATCTAAGATAGCACTACACTACAGTGCAGCACTGAGATGGTCAGAGGTCACTAGACTTTGGAGATGTTAAACCAAGGCTCCACCTCCCTGGTTATGTGTATGTTAAAAGATCTCAGCACTTGGAGGAAAAGGGAGTTTTCCCAGTATCCTAGCCAACTCTCCTCCCTAAGCCAGCATCAAGCAGCCCGCAGAGCTTCAAAAGTATCATCCTGCTTTTTACAGCTTGAAGCTGCTCAAGGTCAATAGTCTATTGTGAATCCTCTACCCAGAACAAGGCTGTACAATGCAGCACACCACCACGTTGAACAATGTCCTCTGAAGCAGGTCAAAAACTTAATTGCCCCAAGCACCATTAAAAAACAAGTCAGCTGGTTCTTCATCTCACTGTGTGTTGGACATTGCTGCTACAAGTCTAACAATACTATAATCAAGGGGGGGAAAATGCCCTGCTTGTAGTGCTAACAGACATTGCGCCATGAATAAAAGTATTACGGTTGCATGCAACATGGTACACCTCTACCACTGCACAAACGGTTAGTTTCGGACTATCTACTCCTTACTTTTTTTTTTAAATCACCTGCTCCTGAATCGTACAATGCAGCGTGTTTTGCAAATTAAAGCTCTGAATTTAAGCGTGGCAGGGCTTTTTGAGCTCACCTTGGACGATCAGGCATTTGCACAGAGTGTGAGCAGACGTACAGTACAAAGTGAAGCTCCTTCCACACCACCCAAAATATTTCTTAAACCCAACCATAGAAGGGTAGTGTCAGCTGTATACAAGTACCATTTCTATTTCCCACCCTCATGGTTTCATGGGGAAAAACCACCACCAATTATCGATTACTCCTGCAGTCAACCCGCAGCCTATTTACAACCAGATCGGCTACTGTCCCAGGTGGGATTTCCTGAGAGCGCCAATCAGGGATCAAACATGGGATCCTCCTGGTCTGATGGCTAAGCACCATCCTGAGCAGTGTATCCAACCCAACAAGTCTCCAATGGCAATTTAGCCCAGCCTCTCGTTCTTTCAACTGCAAGAAGGGTACAGGCAACTGAGAGGGGCAATGCAGATTTCAGGATGACGAAGGTGCACCTCAGTTTTCCTTGAGGCCATGAGGTGCAACTGGCAAATAAGGCAGCTACTGAGAGCTACAATGTACTTTGGAAAAGAGGCAATGCGCACTGGCAGCAGAGTCAGGCCAAGACTCAACACAACCAGGTCAGACACGATGAAAGTGGGGAGCTACTACTCAAATGATGGAAAAACAGCAAGCATCTGTGTTTGGGAATCACAGGATAACCTACAAGTCTAACAATACTGCACTCCAAAAACAATGATGCCCCGTTTGTAGTGCTATCAGATATTCTGACAATATAAAAGCATTTATCTTGGATGCTACCATTACCACACCTCTACCATTGCACAAACTGTCAATTAATTTTGGGCCATCTTTACTTTCTGTCACCTACTCCTCAAATCATACAAGCTTTTGTGAAAATTAAAGCTCACGGAATTTGAATTTGGTAGGATTTTTTGTGCTCACACGTTGGGCAATAAGTCTTTTGCACAGAGTGTGAGCAGGTGTACATTAGAGTGAAACTCCTTCTACACTACCTAAAATTGACCTCACGCACCTCCCACAAGATTTCAAAACTTTGTCTGAAACACTACTCAGTTACAGTGGAACCTCTCGTCTTCAATATATCATTTCCCCTTTACTGAAGTTACTTTGAGGTATGACAGCAGTACATTAAGTTTACAGTGAGTATCACCATTAATCCACTTTGCCATAAGTACTGTGCTCATGAAGAGCACACGACTGATATAGCAGCATTCTGCTGAGGAACATCACACCTCCTCCTATATTCCTTCCCCCCCCCCCCATTTATCTGTAGTCGAGGGGATGAGCACTGATTCAGTTTCCAGGCCATCACCTGCGCAGATTTTGAGCCAGCCGTGGCTCTGTCGCCTCGGAGTGCTGCACTGTCAGCGGTGCTGTCTTTCGGATGAGACGTTCAGCCGAGGTCCCAGCTGCCCTCTCGGCTGGACGTAAAAGATCCCATGACACTATTCAAAGAGATCTCCCTGGTGTCCTGGCCAATTCTTATCCCTCAACCAACATCATGAACAGATTATCGGGTCATTATCTCATTGCTGTTTGTGGAAGCTTGCTGTGCGCAAATTGGCTGCCACATTTCCTACATTACAACAGTGAATACACTTCAAAAGTACTTGATTGACTAAAGCGCTTTGGGACATCCTGTATTTATATCGTGCCTTCATGACTACAAGTCTTTCTTTCTTGACAACAGTCCAGTGAGGACACCCCCCCCCCCCACTTCTTCCAAACGCTGATCGATAAAGAACATGCCACAATTTCCAGATTACTTTAACTTGCTACTGGGTCTTTGAAAGAGGTACAGGTTCTAATATTTTTAGTGAAGCTATCAAGTTTCTCATTATTGAATCTGGAAACGATATAGCCATGCAATGCAATCTGCTAATAATGGAACTGGTTACCTGATCTTAAATTAAAAACAAGAAACAAGAGCCACAGGACAACTGGCAAATTTCACTTCAACACCATCACAATCCATGCAAAGGTTCCAAAAGCTGATGGAGTTGGTGCACAAGTACAAATACAGTACAACTGGCTTCAGGCCGCGCCTGCATTAACAGCTCAGGAACAAAACAAGGAAGGCACCTGAGCAGGCATTGAGGGGGGGAGGGGCACAAATATTTATACTATTAGTAGCAAATCTCTGGCTCATGGAAAGTCAGAGGATGCCTGCTGTTGAAATGTCAGGAGTTCCGGGATTTTGACCTAACGACGGTGAAGGAATGGCGATATATTGCCACGTCAGGATGGTGCGTGACTTAGAGGGGAACTTGGAGGTGCTGGTGTTCCCATGTGCCTGCTGCCCCTGTCCTTCTAGGTGGAAGAGGTCGCGGGTTTAGGAGGTGCTGCCGAAGAAGCCTTGGCGAGTTGCTGCAGTGCATCTTGTAGATGGTACAAACTGCAGCCATGGTACGCCGGTGGTTGAGGGAGTGAATGTTTAAGGTGGTGAATGGGGTGCCAATCAAGCGGGCTGCTTTGTCCTGGATGGTGTCGAGCTTCTTGAGTGTTGTTGGAACTGCACTCATCCAGGCAAGTGGAGAGTGTTCCATCACACTCCTGACTTGTGCCTTGTAGATGGTGGAAAGGCTTTGGGGAGTCAGGAGGTGGGACACTCGCCACAGAATACCCAGACTCTGACCTGCTCTTGTTGCCACAGTATTTATATGGCTGGTCCAGTTAAGTTTCTGGTCAATGGTGACCACCCACCCCCCCACCCCCCAGGAAATTGATGGTGGGGGATTCGGCAATGGTAATGCCGTTGAACGTCAAGGGGCAGTGATTAAACGCGCGCTTGCTGGAGATAGTCATTGCCTGGCACTTGTGTGGCGCGAATGTAAGCCTGAATGTCGTCCAGGTCCTGCTGCATGCGGGCATAGACGGCTTAATTATCTGAGGAGTTGCGAATGGCACTGAACACTGTGCAGTCATCAGCGAACATCCCCACCTCTGACCTTATGATGGAGGGAAGGTCATTGATGAAGCAGCTGAAGATGGTTGGGCCTAGGACATTGCCTTGAGGAACTCCTGCAGCGATGTCCTGGGATTGTGATGATTGACCTCCAACCGCCACAACCATCTTCCTTTGTGCTAGGTATGACTCCAGCCAGCGGAGAGGTTTCCTCGATTCCAACTGATTTCAATTTCACTAGGGCTCCTTGATGCCACACTGTCAAATGCTGCCTTGATGTCAAGGGCATTCACTCTCACCTCTGGAATTCAGCTCCTTTGTCCATGTTTGGACCAAGGCTGTAATGAGGTCTGGAGCACAGTGGTCCTGGTGGAATCCAAACTGGTAATCAGCTAGCAAGTGCCGCTTGATAGCTCTGTTGATGACACCTTCCATCACTTTGCTGATGATTGTTTCACATTGTCAGGTAGGTGCCAGTGTTGTAGCTGTACTGGAACAGCTTGGCTAGAGGCAGCACTAGTTCTGGAGCACAAGTCTTCAGCACGACAGCCGGGATGTTGTCGGAGCCCACAACCTTTGCTGTATTCAGTGCGCTCAGCTGTTTCTGGATATCACGTGGAGTGAATCGAATTGGCTGAAGACTGGCTTCTGTGATGGTGGGGACCTCAGGAGGAGGCAGTTATGGTTGCAAACGCTTCAGCTTTGTCTTTTGCACTCACGTGCTGGGCTCCACCATCATTGAGAATGGGGATATTCATGGAGCCTCCTCCTCCTGCTAGTTGTTTAATGGTCCACCATTCACGACTGGATGCTTCAGGACTGCAGATCTTTAATTTGTTGCTTGGGAGGAACAGGTGACTTTGGACCCATGATTCCCAAAGCTCTCCCACCACTGGGGTTTTCCTCATTGTAGACTAATTGATAGCGATTAGTCAATAACCGTTGTACCAGGATGAGAGAGGGCGAACTAGATGGACCATGGTCTTTTTCCATCTAGCAATTCCTATGCAGTAGATAAACTGATGCCCAACTAAGATACAGACAATGTTTTCAATTTTTTTTTCTTTTTTTTTTTTTTAAAGTGGTATTTGCCATAAAAATTGGCAAAACCACTCAACTTCCCCTTTGGAAACAAAACTGTCTCACCTCTACTTCAAACTGCTCTTGTACGTCATCCAGCAATCGGACCACGAGCTGGATCCCTCTGCCCCGGGGTTTGAGAGAGGATGCGGTCTTGGCCGTGGAGAGGCTCTGCCCTGGCTCTAATGTACTAATCGCTGCATTTTTCTGTGCTCCAAGTCGAGCTCCTGGAGTCTGCAACACCCGATAGGTTCCTTCCATCTCCTCCATCGCTCGCCAGCGGGCAACGGATGTAGTCTAGGAAAGAGAAACCACCAGGCTTAAAACATTTGCTGCTAGATTACAACTGCATTTTAAACCATGCAGTGGCTTGCTACTAAATCACAAAACATTGAGTTTTTCTTGATCTTTGCTAATATCACACTGCAGCCAATGTCAGGGAGATGCACAAAAGTTTCTGTATCAGCCATGCAGGCAAAATATTTGTGCATCAATGACTACCCCAGACTAGTATCAGAATCTGTTCTCAAACTCTTTTCTCTATTTATAAAAGGAACTGTTTATTATGCTGAAGGATCAGTTTGTAAAGTCTGCTCACATCTGTCCATTTACTACTATTCTTGGATACCCAGTCTCATTCACTCACACACACTAGTTCATTTGAAGGTGGGAGAAGTCAAATCACCTAACAATATTGTAGCAGGCAGTGAATGGTACAATAGAATCTTGTAATAGATAGAAAGACAAAGTCAGAGAGTGAGAAAGAAAGATAGAAAAGAAAGAAATTTACAAAGCACCTTTCACCTTCTCGGGCTGCCCCAAAAGGACACCAGAAGACACCTGCTCTTCTTCCAGTAGTGCCATGGAATGAACGAGCACCTTTTGATCAGGAACACTCCCGATGGCTTTTGGAGTTCATCCAGTAGCAGCTGTACAGACCAAGGTCCCAGGATCTGTGCCAGGTTACCTAATCTCAGCTAGTGGAGCAGTGGCGATGCAGAGACCAAAGACCTCCTTTTATTTCATCCACAGAAACTAACCCAGCTCCCCAGCCTCCAGTGCTGGGAGAATCCAGTCCTTTCTCCTGCCACAGTGCTGCACAGCCCAAGGAATCCTCCAGTTAGCCAAATCCCACTCCCCACTTTTGCCAAACCCATTTCCACCCTGTCATGCCCACAGGACTCAACCCCATTTCTACCAAAGCCCAGAACCTTAAGTGCTACTAAACCAAATGATCCTCTCCTTCTCCCACTGCAGTTAAACACCAGATAGCTATACCTAACCTACCACTTTGCCTACTGTCCATGTAATTATTTTTTTTTTAAATATAAAAGGCAAGATCAAATTGTGTAGGTGCATAAAGAAACAGGCCACTACTTCATTTTTGCAGAAAGATGGGAGTTAAATTTTGTTTGAAAACTAGCAAAAGCAATTCACAATGTGGCCCGAAGTCACAAAATCCCAACATCTAGCAACAAAATTGATGGCATCCAGCAAACGGAGCAAGAATTCAGTCTTTTGCCAGCCAGAAACTTCCAATAGTGACCCTTGAATAGCTTGAAAACGCCAGCATCCATTGGATACAACATAGAGGCGATAGTCTTTGGCCATTCATTAGGCCAGAAGTTTCAGGATGCACAGGGCAGTTATCCATAATGATTAACACGCTACTACCCTCAGCTCAAATTTTTTTGTCCAGAGATCAAATGTACTCCTCAAAAATAGAAGTTATCCAAGATCGGCAACTGAAATGGTAAACAACGGCTCCAGGGAAGTGCTGAACATTTTTGAAACATCTTGGCCACTCACTTTTACCGATGAACAGAAGAGGAAGCTGCTCAGATCCATCCACATTGGTGCCCAGAAGAGTCACGCACTCCTTACTCAGTTTCCTACCAACGCACTTCCTGTCATGAAAGGTGCGAGTCCCCCGGTGGAAGCTTCCAGAACAGTCCCGCCCATCAAGGTTGAACAACTACATTTTTGAAGTAATGCAGGCAGAGTTGGTGAAACCCAATTGCATCATTTCAGAGGTCACTTCATTGGCTTCTCTGGCCATTTTCTTAAGAGTTATGGCATCAACATTTATCCATCTCTTGATCCATCCCACATTAACTTGAGACAGATCGCTAAACCCGATTGCTCCAGCGATTTTTTTCCCGCTTTTTCCCCAATAAAATCAGTTCGGAAATTCCAGGGAGATTTTCAAATCACATGCTGCCTTGAAGAAATCAACAAGTTGCCCAATGTATTGAGTTTAGAAATGTGCAACCGCTTCATGCCACTTCTGACCTATGTCAGGACAGAATCCCGCTGAATGTAGATTTTGCTGATTATTGCCCAAGTGACACCATATTCTTGTGTTAATTCTGTTTGCGACTTTGACGCTTTGCCCAGAGCAATGAAAATTTCATACTTGTGGCTCAAATTCAGATGTGTTAACTTTTTATTTGATTTGATTCCCACAAAAATAGCAGCCGCTACAGGCGTTAAATACCGCAACAGCCTCTCCTAAATAACCGCCCAGCATAGGAAACCCTGCCCTTGTAAGAATATGGAGCATTACAAGCAAAGGAGCGATCAGGTCAATCTATGGCCAATTGCCTCAGAGGGTTAAAATAAGGTAGAACATTATTCAATGTTTTGTTAATCGGGATGGCAAATTTGCATAATGTTAGACCAATTGTAGCATTACACCGCTATAATACGCGACCAGCTGCCAGTATAACATTACTCGGATTGTAACAATAGGTGACTGTGCAAATTAAAATGTAAAAACTTTAAATGATATCACCTATTGTCAGAAATGCATACTGTTTTGCCCTGATGCCTAACTTCAGTCAGGGATCCTGAGGCCTGCTTCAATGCCAGTGCTTCTGTTGTGGTGACCTTCAGGCCTGAGCAACACCATCAGTGGTGCGTTATTTTAAAAACAAGCCTAGGCTCACCCACTTGACTGCTGCCGCCCAAGCCCTTCCTCACACCAAAATGCTTCACCCCCAACACCTTCCTGCTAGATCAGGCTCACCTCTAATCCACAATCACACCTCTGAAGCGTACCCAGTACACCCCTAACCTTTCCCGGCCTTAAACCAGTTTAAGCACTAAACCTGCTTCAGAGTATCTGCCGACGATACGCCATCTCTAGATTGTGTATAGATAACAATCACCCTTGAAGTAACATGGGCAATGCTCATGTAGTTTAATACAAAACTAGAGTTGTGGTCTCACCTTCACTGGTAAATTCACTGAAAATTTTTATTTTTCCCCCCAAGTTGACTTTTCACGGTGTTTACTTTTAAAGAACTGCAGAACCTTTTGGAAAACGCTCGTCACTGTGCTCCTGGTTAGTGCTGAGGTTACGGTGAAGATTTGAGATTTAAGCAGAGGCAGATTGTCATGACAACCAAGGCACACAAGTCTCCCATTACAGTACAGAATGGGCCAGCTCACACTCCAGGAAAGGCGAGGAACATTCCGCCTCACACTTTCTTTTCCTCCGACTTTTTTTGTTACCTTCAGTCCTGTTCACCCAGTTGTACAACTCTAAACCTCATCACAGCACAGTTAAGCCACCAGTTGCACTCTCGCTTCCATCCAGCAAGACAGGGAGCAGCCCCAGATGGAAGGGTTATTAAACCATCCAACTTAAAAAACACTTAACTGTGCAAAGATAAATATAGTGAGCATTTCTCTCACTGTCACTCCATCATATGGAACAACACAATTAAATCAAACATTTATTACAGATGCCACTTAAAAAAAAAGGGAGGGTGCAGCCAGGGATTCAAAGTCTGGTTTTGGACTTGGCAATCCTAATCTTTACACGAGTGCACAAATAAGATGACTGAACAACTTGCATTCATATAGCACACTGAACATATAAAAATGGTGCATATTCAGAAAAAAGAAACCAACTCTTAGCCGAGGGAGATATTAGGAGGGGTGACCAAACATGTGGTCAAAGAAGTGGGTTTTAATAAATGCTCCAGCTAAGCAGTCATCAGCAAGGCCGCTCACAGGCTTTTCCACTGTAGATAGCGCGCATGCACAAAAATTTGAATAGGCCGCACATTGGGGGGAAGCAGGCCGCGCAACTTACTGGGAACGTTGGCTTTAACAACTTGCATTTATATAGCACCTTTAATGTAGGAAAACATTCCAAAGCGCTTCACAGGAGTATTATCAAACAAAATTTGACACCGAGCCACAGATACTAGGACAGGTGACCAAAAGCTTGGTCAAGAGGTCGGCTTTAAAGCAGAGAGGTTTAGGGAGGGAATTCCAGAGCTTAGGGTCCAGGCAGCTGAAGGTACGGCTGCCAATGGTGGAGCGATAAAAATCAGAGATGCGCAAGAGGCTAGAATTGGAGGAGCGCAGAGATCTCAGAGGGTTGTGGGGCTGGAGGCGGTCACAGAGATAGGGAGAAGTGTGGCCATGGAGGAATTTGAAAACAAGGATGAGAATTTTGAAAACAAGGATGAGAATTTTGAAATCGAGGCATTGCTTAACTGGGAGCCAATGTAGGTCAGCGAGCACACGGGTGATGGGCGAACAGGACTTGGTGTGATTTAGGACACAGGCAGAAGAGGTTTGGATGAGCTGAAGCTTACGGAGGGTGGAGGATGGGAGGCCGGCCAGGAAAGTGTTGGAATAGTCAAGTTTAGAGGTAACACAGGCATGGGTGAGGGTTTCAGCAGCAGATGGGCTGAGGCAAGGGTGGAGACAGCAATATTACAGAGGTGGAAGTAGGCAGACAATGGGTTTTGTCTTCCCAAAATTGGAATATTTAAGGAGGGTCTTTAATAAGGAGGGAGAGGTTGATGGAGCGGTTTATGAAGGGAATTCCAGAGTGGGGTGCCAAGACGGCTGAAGGCACAGACATCAATGATGGGATGAAGGGAGCGGGAGATGCTCAAAAGGCCAAGAGTCGGAGAAATGCAAAGTTCTGGGGGTTGAGAGAGATAGGGAGGGGTGATGCCATGAAGGGATTTAAAGACAAGGATGAGAATTTTTAAATTGATGCATTGGGAGACCAGGAGCCAATGTAGGGCAGCAATAACAGCAGTGTTGGGTGTGCAGGACTTGGTGCTGGATAGGATACAGACAGCAGAAGTTAACGGAGGGTGGAGAATGGAATGCTGGTCAGGAGATCATTGAAATAGTCAAGTCTGGAGGTGACTAAGGCATGGGTGATTTCAGCAGCAGGTGGGCTTAGGCGGGGCAGAAACAATGACATCAGTCTTCCCATTATTTAACTGGAGGAATGGCAACTCATCCAGAAGTGAATGTTGGACAAGGAGTCCGACAGCACAGAGGCAGGGATGGAGAGGTGGTGGCGAGGTAAAGCTGGTTGTCATCAGCATACAGGTGGAACCAGGCCATGTCTTCGGATGGTGTTGCCAAGGGTCAGTACGTAGATGAAAACACCTCTTTTCAACCACCAAAAGGTTTCTGTAGGGTCTAACGCATGCAAATTTCCAATCTACGTACATAGGATTACATTGAATTACAGACGATATACAGCACAGAAACAGGCCATTCAGCCCAACCAGTCCATGCTGGCATTTATGCTTCACTCGAGCCTCCTCTCGCCTTTCCTCATCTAAATCTATCAGCATAACCCTCTAATCCCTTCTCCCTCGTATGCTTGTCTAGCCTCCCCTTAAATGCATCCATACCATTCACTTCAACCACTCCCTGTGGGAGCGAGTTCCACATTCTCACCACTCGCTGGGTAAAGAAGTTTCTTCTGAATTCCCTATTGGATTTCTTGGTGACCATCTTATATTGATGGCCTCTAGTTATGCTCTTCCCCACAAGTGAAAACATTCTCTCTGTATCCACTCTATCAAAACCTTTCATAATTTTAAAGACCTCTATTAGGTCACCCCTCAACCTTGTTTTTTTCCCCAAAAGAGACCCAGCCTGTTCAACCTTTCCTGATATGTATACCCTCACATTTCTGGTATCATCCTTGTAAATCCTCTCTGTACCCTCTCCAGTGCCTCTATATCCTTTTTATAATATGACGACCAGAACTGTACACAGTACGCCAAGTGTGGTCTAACCAAGGTTCGATACAGGTTTAGCATAATTTCCCTACTTTTCCATTCTATACCACTAGAAATAAACCCTAGTGCTTGGTCTGCTTTTTTTTATGGCCTTGCTAACCTGTGTCGCAACTTTTAGTGATTTGTGTATTTGTACTCAGATCCCTTTGTTCTACCCCACCTAGACTTGCACCCTCCAAGTAATGTGATCTCTCTATTCTTCCTACCAAAATGTAATACCTCACATTTATGTGTTGAACTTCATTTGCCAATTATATGTCCATTCTGCAAGTTTATTAATGTCCTCCTGTAACTTGTTGCAGTCCTCCTCAGTGTTGGCTATCCCCCCCAAATTTGGTTTCATCTGCAAATTTAGAAAGTGTGTTTGATTCGAAAGTCTAAATCGTTAATGTAAATTGTGAACAGCAGTGGTCCCAGCACTGATCCTAGTGGAACACCAATACCTACCTACTGCCACTGTGAATAGCTACCCTTTACTCCTACTCTCTGCTTTCTGTCCTGAAGCCAGACAGCAATCCATTCTGCTACTTGTCCCCCGACTCCACATTCTCTGACCTTGTTCATCAGTCTATTATGGGGTACCTTATCGAAGGCCTTTTGAAAATCCAGATAAATCACATTTACTACATTACCATTGTCTATGCTGTTACCTCTTCAAAAAATTCAATAAGTTTGGTTAAGCAAGACTGTCCCTTTTGAAATCCATGCTGACTATTCATTATTATATTTTTAGTTGCTAGATGTTCTTCTATTTTCTCCTTTAGTAGGAATTCAATTATTTCTCCTACGTTAAGCTGCCTGGACTATAATTCCCTGGGCATGTTCTATCCCCCTTCTTAAATATCAGTATTACGTTAGCTATCCGCTAGTCCTCTGGCACTATACCTTTTTCTAACAAATTATTAAATATGCATAGTAATGCCTCTGCTATCTCTTCCCTAGATTCTTTTAAAATGTGAGTGGATGTAATCCATCCAGACCAGGGATTTTATCGAGTTATATATCCCCTTTTTAATTTTAAATGCACTTATCTCATTACTAATCTCATCATCTAATATCATGTCCACCTGTTCGACCTCCCTACCAACATATCATTTACCCAGCCCCAACCAGCACATGAAATGACATGGCAATGCAGCAATAATAACAAGTAGCAGAGGGTCATTTACATGTTTAGATTAAGGAACTAATTTCCAATGGAAGTTTCCTCAACATGCATATGCTTGCTTTGTGCCAAATGGACCCATTTATGCTGCGGAGCTTATACTCCAGGTACAGTCAGATGCATCACCCTCCCAGTCTGGCCACAGTCCTCAAGCGAGGTTACACCAGAGGTTAAATCGCATATAAAGAGTTGCGGGTGGTGGCACTTCTAGGATTTGGAGTAGTGGGAGGCGAGAGGTGAACCAAACCCATACAAAATAACACCAGGGGAAGGAGACAGTGTGGGAAGGAACAAAACCCATTCACCCAACACTTGCACTTGTATTGCAGACAGGCTCATGCAGCAAGAATACCGGCCGCCCCCCGTGCTGAAACTATTTACCTTTCCAGTAACACAGCCCTAGAGCCCACCTGTAGTGGAAACCCCAAGCCCATCGCCAGCCGACAGCACCTCATCTCAATGCCTCAGGTGCAGGGATGGCCGAGATAAAGCGACCCTCCTGTCCCTGGACCACGACAAACAGGAGGCCACAGTGCAGCTCAGAGAACCCCAGGGTCTTCAGACCTCGCGCGTCCTCGCCCACCCTCCACCGCAGCCCATTCTCAAGCCTGTGGTTCCCGAGCGGCGTCGACACCGTACCGAGCCGGTCCTCAACCTCACCTCAAACCTCAGCGACGCTCTCTTCGCCCGTACTTCTCCGCCGCCGCCGCCATCTTCCTCAGCAACCACTCTACTCCCTTATTGGCTGAGGCCAACCGTCCCGCGCGACCAATACGGTCGGAGTAAACCATACCCGCGTCCCATTGGCTGAAGGCAAAGCGTTCCCAACGTTTCATTGGCTATAGGTACACAGAAAGAGCTTATTGGCCAGCGTGGGAGGTCTCCGTTGCTGACTGGTTGAATGTGAGACACTGATTGATGCGATTGAATAACGTGACAGGATGACCCACAATCCAGAACAGGGGCCCAACCGCCAGAGAGAGTGGCTCAGGGCCCAAGAGAGAGGGAGCCCAGGAAGAGGGGTCTAGGCCCCAAGAGAGAGGGAGCCCAAGGCCCCAAGAGAGAGGGAGCCCGAGGCCCCAAGAGAGAGAGGGAGCCCGAGGCCCCAAGAGAGAGAGGGAGCCCGAGGCCCCAAGAGAGAGAGGGAGCCCGAGGCCCGAGACAGAGGGAGCCCGAGAGAGAGGGAGCCCAGGGCCCGAGAGAGAGGGAGCCCGAGAGAGAGGGAGCCCAGGGCCCGAGAGAGAGGGAGCCCGAGAGAGAGGGGGCCCGAGAGAGAGGGAGCCCGCGAGCCCGAGAGGGAGGGGGCCCGAGAGAGAGGGAGCCCGAGAGCCCGAGAGAGAGGGAGCCCGAGAGAGAGGGAGCCCGAGAGAGAGGGAGCCCAGGGCCCGAGAGAGAAGGAGCCCGAGAGAGAGGGAGCCCAGGGCCCGAGAGAGAGGGAGCCCGAGAGAGAGGGAGCCCAGGGCCCGAGAGAGAGGGAGCCCGAGAGCCCGAGAGAGAGGGAGCCCGAGAGAGAGGGAGCCCGAGAGAGAGGGAGTCCGAGAGCCCGAGAGAGAGGGGGCCCGAGAGAGAGCCCGAGAGAGAGGGAGAGAGCGAGCCTGAGAGGGCGGGGGCCCGAGAGAGAGGGAGCCCGAGAGAGAGAGAGAGAGAGAGGGAGCCCGAGAGAGAGGGAGCCCGAGAGAGAGGGAGCCCGAGAGCCCGAGAGAGAGGGAGCCCGAGAGAGAGGGAGCCCGAGAGAGAGGGAGCCCAAGAGCCCGAGAGAGAGGGAGCCCAAGAGCCCGAGAGAGAGGGAGCCCAAGAGAGAGGGAGCCCAAGAGCCCGAGAGAGAGGGAGCCCGAGAGAGAGGGAGCCCGAGAGAGAGGGAGCCCGAGAGAGAGGGAGCCCGAGAGAGAGGGAGCCCAAGAGAGAGGGAGCCCAAGAGCCCGAGAGAGAGGGAGCCCAAGAGAGAGGGAGCCCAAGAGAGAGGGAGCCCAAGAGCCCGAGAGAGAGGGAGCCCAAGAGAGAGGGAGCCCAAGAGCCCAAGAGAGAGGGAGCCCAAGAGCCCAAGAGAGAGGGAGCCCAAGAGCCCAAGAGAGAGGGAGCCCAAGAGCCCAAGAGAGAGAGAGGGAGCCCAAGAGCCCAAGAGAGAGGGAGCCCAAGAGCCCAAGAGAGAGGGAGCCCAAGAGAGAGGGAGCCCAAGAGAGAGGGAGCCCAAGAGCCCAAGAGAGAGGGAGCCCAAGAGCCCGAGAGAGAGGGAGCCCAAGAGAGAGGGAGCCCAAGAGCCCAAGAGAGAGGGAGCCCAAGAGAGAGGGAGCCCAAGAGAGAGGGAGCCCAAGAGCCCAAGAGAGAGGGAGCCCAAGAGAGAGGGAGCCCAAGAGCCCAAGAGAGAGGGAGCCCAAGAGCCCAAGAGAGAGGGAGCCCAAGAGAGAGGGAGCCCAAGAGCCCAAGAGAGAGGGAGCCCAAGAGAGAGGGAGCCCAAGAGCCCAAGAGAGAGGGAGCCCAAGAGCCCAAGAGAGAGGGAGCCCAAGAGAGAGGGAGCCCAAGAGCCCAAGAGAGAGGGAGCCCAAGAGCCCAAGAGAGAGGGAGCCCAAGAGAGAGGGAGCCCAAGAGCCCAAGAGAGAGGGAGCCCAAGAGAGAGGGAGCCCAAGAGAGAGGGAGCCCAAGAGCCCAAGAGAGAGGGAGCCCAAGAGCCCAAGAGAGAGGGAGCCCAAGAGCCCAAGAGAGAGGGAGCCCAAGAGAGAGGGAGCCCAAGAGAGAGGGAGCCCAAAGACAAGGGACCCAGGGAACATAAGAAATAGGAGCAGGAATAGGCCACTTGGCCCCTCAAGCCTGCTCCGCCATTTAATAAGATCATGGCTGATCGTGGGCTCAAAGCCACTTCCCTGCCTGCACCCCATAACCCTTCACTCCCTCATCTTGCAAAAATCTGTCTATCTCCACCTTAAATGTATTTGATGATCCAGCCTCCACGGCTCTCTGGGGCAGCGAATTCCAGATTTATGACCCTCTGAGAGAAGAAATTTCTCCTCATCTCACTTCTAAAAGGGCGATCTTTTAGGGGCCCGGGGCGCCAGGGAGAGGGGTCCCAGGGAGCAGAGCAAAGGGAGAGGGGCAAGGGAGAAGGGCCTGGGGAGAGGGGACCTGGGGAGGGGGCGCAGAGAGCCAGCAAGTGGAGCTCGGGGAGAGGGGCTCAGGGTACAGGGACCCGGGGAGAGGGGTACAGGGACCCAAGAAAAGGGACTCTGGGTACAAGGACCCAAGGAGAGGGACTCGGGGTACAGGGATCCAGGGAGAAGTGCTTAGGGTACAGGGATCCAGGGAGAGGGGTACAGGAACCCAGGGAGAGGGGGTCGGGGCTCAGGGACCCCAGGGATAGGAAATAAGAGCAGGATTAGGTCATACGGCCTCTCGAGCCTGCTCTGGCATTTAATCAGATCATGGCTGATCTTGTTCATCAACTCCACTTTCCCGCCCTATCCCCATATCCCTTGATTCCTCCAGAGTCCAAAAATCTATCGATCTGTCTTGAATATGCTGAATGACTGAGCATCCACATCCCTCTGGGGCAGGGAATTCCAAAGATTCACAACAATTTGAGTGAAGAAATTTCTTCTCATCTCAGTCCTATATGGCCAACCCCTTATCCTGAGACTATGCCCCCTAGTTCTAGACTCCAGCCAGAGGAAACAGCCTCTCAGCATCTACTCTGTCAAGCTCTCTTAAGAATTTTATATGTTTCAATGAGATCACCTCGCATTCTTCTAAACTCCAGAGAATATAGGCCCATTCTTCTTAATCTCTTCTTTTGTCAGGGGGAGATCATGTCTAACCAATTTGATTGAATTTTTCGAGGGGGTGACTAGGTGTGTGGATGAGGGTAGTGCAGTTGATGTAGTCTACATGGACTTCAGTAAGGCTTTTGACAAACTCCAGCATGGGAGACTTGTCAAGAAGCTAAGAGCCCATGGGATCCAGGGCAATTTGGCACATTGGATCCAAAATTGGCTTAGTGGCAGGAGGCAGAGGGTGATGGTCAAAGGTTGTTTTTGTGACTGGAAGCCTGTGTCCAGTGGTGTACCGCAGGGATCGGTGCTGGGTCCTTTGCTGTTTGTAGTGTACATTAATAATTTAGATATGAATGTAGGAGGTATGATCAGTAAGTTCGCAGATAACACAAAAATTGGTGGAGTGGTAAATAGCGAGGAGGGAAGCCTCAGGCTACAGGACAATATAGATGGGTTGGTTAGATGGGCAGAACAGTGGCAAATGGAATTTAACCCTGAAAAGTGTGAGGGATGCATTTTGGGAGGACTAACAAGGCAAGGGAATACACAATGAATGGTAGGATCCTAGGAAGGACAGAGGATCAGAGGGACCTTGGTGTGCATATACATAGATCCCTGAAGGTAGCAGGACAGGCAGATAAGGTGGTTAGAAAGGCATATGGGATACTTGCCTTCATTAGCCGAGGCATAGAATATAAGAGCAGGGAGGTTATGATGGAGCTGTACAAAACGCTAGTTCGGCCACAGCTGGAATACTGTGTGGAGTTCTGGTCACCACACTATAGGAAGGATGTAATTGCATTGGAGAGGGTGCAGAGGAAATTCACCAGGATCTTACCTGGGCTGGAGCGCTTCAGCTATGAAGAGAGACTGGACAGGCTGAGGTTGTTTTCTTTAGAACAGAGAAAGCTGAGGGGGGACCTAATTGAGGGGCGTAGATAGAAAGGAACTTTTCCTCTTAGTAGCAGGGGCATAGTTTCAAGATAAGGGGCAGGAGGTTTAGAGGGGATTTGAGGAAAAAGTTTTTCACCCAGAGGGTGGTTGGAATCTGGAACTCACTGCCTGAAAGGGTGGTAGAGGCAGGAACCATCACAACATTCAAGAAGCATTTAGATGAGCACTTGAAACGCCATAGCATACAAGGCTACGGACCAAGTGCTGGAAAATGGGATTAGAATAGTCAGGGCTTGATGGCTGGTGCGGACACAATGGGCCGAAGGGCCTCTTTCTGTGCTGTATAACTCTATGACTCTAAATCAATCCAGTGAACCTTCGTTGCGTCCCCTCTAAGGCAAGTATATACTTCCTTGTGTAAGGAGGCCAAATCTGTACATAGTAATCCAGGTGTGGTCTCACCAAAGCCCTGTATAATTGCAGTAAGACTTCCTTAGGGGTAGGGGTTCAGGGAACCCTGGGATAAAGGATCAGGGTACAGCGACCCCAGGAATAGAGAGTCAGGATACAGGGATGAGGGTCAGGATACAGGGATGGGGGTCACTGTACAGGGACCCCAGGGATAGGGGGGGTCAGTGTACAGGGACCCCAGGGATAGGGGGGGTCAGTGTACAGGGACCCCAGGGATGGGGGGGGTCAGGGTACAGGGACCCCAGGGATAGGGGGGGTGTCAGGTACAGGGACCCCAGGGATAGGGCAGGTGTCAGGGTACAGGGACCCCAGGGATAGGGTGGGTCAGGGTACAGGGACCCCAGGGATAGGGGGGTCAGAGTACAGGCACCCAGGGATAGGGGGGAGAGTCAGTGTACAGGAACCCCAGGGATAGGTCGGTTAGGGTACAGGGACCCCAGGGATAGGGGATACAGGGACCCCAGGGTTAGAGGGGGTGTCAGGGTACAGGGACCCCAGGGATAGAGAGGGTGTCATGGTACAGGGACCCCAGGATAGGATGTTAAGATACAGGGAACCCACGAATAGGAGCTCAGAGTACAGATGCATGCGAGATGGTCTCCTGGATCAGTATGTGGAGGAACCAACCAGGGAACAGGCTATTCTGGATCTCGTACTGTGTAATGAGAAAGGGCTAATCAATAATCTTGTGGTAAAGGGGCCTTTAGGGACAAGTGGCCATAATATGATTGAATTTTACATTAAGTTTGAGAGTGATGTAGTCCAATCTGAAACTAAGGTCTTCAATCTAAACAGAGAAAACTACAAGGGTAGGGGGACAAGTTGGCCATGGTAGATTGGGAGACTACACTAAAAGGTATGAAGGTGGACATACAATGGCTAACATTTAAGGAAATAATGCATAATTTGCAACAAACATATATTCCTCTAGGGCATAAAAACCCAAAAGGAAAAGTGATCCAACCATGGCTAACAAAAGAAATTAAAGCTAGTATTAAGTCAAAGGAGGAAGCTTATAAAGTTGCCAGAGAGAGCGGTCAGCCTGAGGATTGGGATCTTTTTAGAAATCAGCAAAGGGGGACCAAGAAATTGATAAAGAAAGGGAAAATGGAATATGAGCACAAACTAGCGAAAAATATAAAAATGGATTGTAAAAGCTTCTATAGGTATGTGAAAAGGAAAAGACTGGCAAAGGTAAATATAGGTCCTTTACAGTCAGAGATGGGAGAATTTATAATGGGGAATGAGGAAATGGCAGAGAAATTAAATAAATACTTTGTTTCTGTTTTCACAGAGGAAGACACAAAAAAACTCCTGGAAATACAAGAAACCCAGGGTGTGGTGAGAATGAGGAACTTAAAGAAATTATTATTAGTAAAAAAACAGTACTAACAAAATTAATGGGACTAAAAGTTGATAAATCCCGAGGACCGGATGACATCCCAGGGTTTTGAAAGAGGTGGCCATTGGGATAGTGGACGCATTGGTTGTCATCTTCCAAAATTCTATAGATTCTGGAACGGTTCCTGCAGATTGGAGGATAGCAAATGTAACCCCGCTATTTAAGAAAGGTGGGAGAGAGAAAACGGGGAACGACAGACCTGTTAGCCTCACATCAGTAGTTGGGAAAATGCTGGAATCTATTATAAAGAATGCAATAACTGGGCACTTAGAAACTAATAGTAAGATTGGGCAGAGTCAACATGGATTTATGAAAGGGAAATCCTGTTTGACAAACCTATTAGTTCTTTGAGGATGTAACTAGTGGAGTAGACAAAGGGGAACCGGTAGATGTGGTGTATTTGGACTGAGAATACAGATACCCCACCGATAGGTGCTGAGAGTACAGATACCACACTGATAGAGACTGAGGGTACCGATACCCTATTGATGGGGGCTGAGTGTACAGATACTCCACTGATAAGGGCTGAGAGTGCAGATACACCACTGATAGTGTCTGAGGGTACAGATACCCCACTGATAGGGGCTGAGAGTACAGATACCCCACTGATCGGGGCTGAGAGTACAGATACTCCACTGACGGGGGCTGAGAGTACAGATACCCCACTGATAGGGGCTGAGAGTACAGATACCCCACTGACGGGGGCTGAGAGTACAGGTACCCCACTGATAGGGACTGAGAGTACAGATTCTCCACTGATAAGGACTGAGGGTACAGATACCCCACTGATGGGGGCTGAGAGTACAGATACTTCACCGATAGGGACTGAGGGTACATATACCGCACTGATAGGGGCTGAGAGTACAGATACCTCACCGATAGGGACTGAGGGTACATATACCGCACTGATAGGGGCTGAGAGTACAGATACCCCACTGATGGGGGCTGAGAGTACAGATACCTCACCGATAGGGACTGAGGGTACATATACCGCACTGATAGGGGCTGAGAGTACAGATACCCCACTGATGGGGATTGAGAGTACAGATACCCCACTGATGGGGATTGAGAGTGCAGATACCCCACTGATGGGGATTGAGAGTACAGATACCTCCCCGATAGGGACTGAGGGTACATATACCCCACTGATAGGGGCTGAGAGTACAGATAACCCACTGATGGGGGCTGAGAGTACAGATACCTCACCGATAGGGACTGAGGGTACATATACCCCACTGATAGGGGCTGAGAGTACAGATACCCGACTGATGGGGATTGAGAGTACAGATACCCCACTGATGGGGACTGAGAGTACAGATACCCCAGTGATAAGGACTGAGAGTACAGATACCCCGCTGATGGGGGCTGAGAGTACAGATACCCCACTGATAGGGGCTGGGAATACAGATACCCGACTGATAGGGACTGAGAGTACAGATACCGCAGTGATAAGGACTGAGGGTACAGATACCCCGCTGAAGGGGGCTGAGAGTACAGATACCGCACTGGTAGGGACTGCGGGTACAGATACCTCACTGACGGGGGCTGCGAGTACAGATACCCCACTGATTTGGACTGAGAGTACAGATACCCCAGTGATAAGGACTGAGGGTACAGATACCCCACTGATGGGGGCTGAGAGTACAGATACCACACTGATAGGGACTGAGGGTACCGATACCCTATTGATGGGGGCTGAGAGTACAGATACCCCACTGATAGGGGCTGAGAGTACAGATAACCCACTGACGGGGGCTGAGAGTACAGATACCCCACTGATAGTGACTGAGGGTACAGATACCCCTCTGATAGGGGCGAAGAGTACAGGTTACCCACTGATAGGGACTGAGAGTACAGATACCCCACTGATGGGGGCTGAGGGTACAGATACCCCACTGATGGGGGCTGAGGGTACAGATACCCCACTGATGGGGGCTGAGGGTACAGATACCCCACTAACAGGGGCTGATACTACAGATATCCCACTGATAAGGACTGAGGGTACAGATACCCCACTGATGGGGGCTGAGGGTACCGATACCCCACTGATGGGGGCTGAGAGTACAGATACATCACCGATAGGGACTGTGGGTACATATACTCCACTGAAGGAGGCTGAGAGTACAGATACCCCACTGATGGGGACTGAGAGTACAGAGACCCCAGTGATAAGGACTGAGGGTACAGATACCCCGCTGAAGGGGGCTGAGAGTACAGATACCGCACTAGTAGGGACTGTGGGTACAGATACCTCACTGATGGGGGCTGAGAGTACAGATACTCCACTGATAGTGGCTGAGAGTACAGATACCGCACTGATGGGGGCTGAGAGTACAGATACGCCACTGATGGGGGCAGGGAATACAGATACCCCACTGATGGGGACTGAGAGTACAGATACCCCAGTGATAAGGACTGAGGGTACAGATACCCCGCTAATGGGGGCTGAGGGTACAAATACCCCACTGAAGGGGGCTGAGAGTACAGATACCCCACATTTGGGGACTGAGAGTACAGATACCCCACTGATGGGGAATGAGATTACAGATACCCCACCGATAGGGGCTGGGAATACAGATACCCCACTGATGGGGACTGAGATTACAGGTAGCCCACTGATGGGGGATGAGAGTAGAGTTACCGCACTGATAGGGACTGAGAGTACAGATACCCCAGTGATAAGGACTGAGGGTACAGATACCCCACTGTTGGGGATTGAGAGTACAAATACCCCACTGATAGGGACTGAGAGTACAGATAACCCACTGATGGAGGCTGAGAGTACGGATACCCCACTGTTGGGGATTGAGAGTACAGATACCCCACTGATAGGGGCTGAGGGTACAGATACCGCGCTGATGGGGGCTGAGAGTACAGATAGCCCAATGAAAGGGGATGGAAGCACAGGTACCCCACTAATAGGGACAGAGAGTATAGATACCCAACTGATTGTGCCTGAGAGTACAGGAACCCCACTGATAGAGGCTGAGAGTACAGATACCCCACTGATAGGGGCTGAGAATACTGACACCCCACTGATAGGGGCTGAGAATACAGGTACCCCACTGATAGCCGCTGAGTGTACAAATACCCCTCTGATAGGGGCTGAGAGCACCAATACCCCACTTATAGGGGCTAAGAGCACAGATACCCCACTGATGGGGGCGGAGTGTATGGATACCCCACTGATAGGGGCTGAGAGTACATATAACACACTGATGTGGTCTGAGAATACCGATACCCCACTGATAGGGATTGAGAGTACAGATACACCATGGATAGGGGCTGAGAGTACTGATACCCCACTGATAGGGGCTGAGAGTACAGATACCCCACTGATAGGGGCTGAGAGTACAGATACCCCACTGATAGGGGCCGAGAGTACAGATACCCCACTGATGGGGGCTGAGTGTACAGATACACCACTGATAGGGACTGAGGTTACCGATACCCCACTGATAGGGGCTGAGAGTACCGATACACCACTGTTAGGGGCTGAGTGTACAGATACACCACTGATAGGGGCTGAGGGTACAGATACCCCACTGATAGGGGCTGAGTGTACAGATACACCACTGATAGAGGCTGAGGGTACAGATACCCCACTGATAGGGGCTGAGAGTACCGATACACCACTTACAGGGGCTGAGTGTACAGATACCCCACTGATGGGGGCTAAGAGTACGGATACCCCACTGATGGGGGCTGAGAGTACAGATACCCCACTGATTGGGACTGAGGGTACAGATACCCCACATGTAGGGTCTGAGAGCACAGATACCTCACTGATAGGGGCGGAGAGTACAGATAACCCACAGATGGGGACTGAGAGTACAGCTACCCCACTGATAGCGGCTGAGAATACAGATACCCCACTGATAGCGGCTGAGAATACAGATACCCCACTGATAGGAACTGAGGGTACAGATACCCCACTGATGGGGGCTGAGAGTACAGACACTCCACTGATCGGGACTAATAGAACAGATACCCCACTGATAGGGGCTGAGAGTACAGATGTGCAACTGATTCTGGCTGAGAGTACAGATACCCCACTGATACGGGCTGAGAGTACCGATACCCCACTAATAGGGGTTGAGAGTACAGATACCCCATTGATAGGGGCTGAGAGTACTGATATCCCTCTGATAGGGGCTGAGAGTACAGATACCCCACTGATCGGGGCTGAGAGTACAGATACCCCACTGATGGGGGCTGAGGGTACAGATACCCTACTGGAAGGGGCTGAGAGTACAGATACACCACTGATAGGGGCTGCGAGTACAGATACCCCACTGATAGGGGCTGACAGTACAGATACCCCACTAATAGGGACTGAGAATACAGATACCCCACCGATAGGTGCTGAGGGTACAGATACCACACTGATAGAGACTGAGGGTACCGATACCCTATTGATGGGGGCTGAGTGTACAGATACTCCACTGATAAGGGCTGAGAGTGCAGATACACCACTGATAGTGTCTGAGGGTACAGATACCCCACTGATAGGGGCTGAGAGTACAGATACCCCACTGATCGGGGCTGAGAGTACAGATACTCCACTGACGGGGGCTGAGAGTACAGATACCCCACTGATAGGGGCTGAGAGTACAGATACCCCACTGACGGGGGCTGAGAGTACAGGTACCCCACTGATAGGGACTGAGAGTACAGATTCTCCACTGATAAGGACTGAGGGTACAGATACCCCACTGATGGGGGCTGAGAGTACAGATACTTCACCGATAGGGACTGAGGGTACATATACCGCACTGATAGGGGCTGAGAGTACAGATACCTCACCGATAGGGACTGAGGGTACATATACCGCACTGATAGGGGCTGAGAGTACAGATACCCCACTGATGGGGGCTGAGAGTACAGATACCTCACCGATAGGGACTGAGGGTACATATACCGCACTGATAGGGGCTGAGAGTACAGATACCCCACTGATGGGGATTGAGAGTACAGATACCCCACTGATGGGGATTGAGAGTACAGATACCCCACTGATGGGGATTGAGAGTACAGATACCTCCCCGATAGGGACTGAGGGTACATATACCCCACTGATAGGGGCTGAGAGTACAGATAACCCACTGATGGGGGCTGAGAGTACAGATACCTCACCGATAGGGACTGAGGGTACATATACCCCACTGATAGGGGCTGAGAGTACAGATACCCGACTGATGGGGATTGAGAGTACAGATACCCCACTGATGGGGACTGAGAGTACAGATACCCCAGTGATAAGGACTGAGAGTACAGATACCCCGCTGATGGGGGCTGAGAGTACAGATACCCCACTGATAGGGGCTGGGAATACAGATACCCGACTGATAGGGACTGAGAGTACAGATACCGCAGTGATAAGGACTGAGGGTACAGATACCCCGCTGAAGGGGGCTGAGAGTACAGATACCGCACTGGTAGGGACTGCGGGTACAGATACCTCACTGACGGGGGCTGCGAGTACAGATACCCCACTGATTTGGACTGAGAGTACAGATACCCCAGTGATAAGGACTGAGGGTACAGATACCCCACTGATGGGGGCTGAGAGTACAGATACCACACTGATAGGGACTGAGGGTACCGATACCCTATTGATGGGGGCTGAGAGTACAGATACCCCACTGATACGCGCTGAGAGTACAGATAACCCACTGACGGGGGCTGAGAGTACAGATACCCCACTGATAGTGACTGAGGGTACAGATACCCCTCTGATAGGGGCGAAGAGTACAGGTTGCCCACTGATAGGGACTGAGAGTACAGATACCCCACTGATGGGGGCTGAGGGTACAGATACCCCACTGATGGGGGCTGAGGGTACAGATACCCCACTGATGGGGGCTGAGGGTACAGATACCCCACTAACAGGGGCTGATACTACAGATATCCCACTGATAAGGACTGAGGGTACAGATACCCCACTGATGGGGGCTGAGGGTACCGATACCCCACTGATGGGGGCTGAGAGTACAGATACATCACCGATAGGGACTGTGGGTACATATACTCCACTGAAGGAGGCTGAGAGTACAGATACCCCACTGATGGGGACTGAGAGTACAGAGACCCCAGTGATAAGGACTGAGGGTACAGATACCCCGCTGAAGGGGGCTGAGAGTACAGATACCGCACTGGTAGGGACTGCGGGTACAGATACCTCACTGATAGGGGCTGCGAGTACAGATACCCCACTGATTTGGACTGAGAGTACAGATACCCCAGTGATAAGGACTGAGGGTACAGATACCCCACTGATGGGGGCTGAGAGTACAGATACCACACTGATAGGGACTGAGGGTACCGATACCCTATTGATGGGGGCTGAGAGTACAGATACCCCACTGATAGGGGCTGAGAGTACAGATAACCCACTGACGGGGGCTGAGAGTACAGATACCCCACTGATAGTGACTGAGGGTACAGATACCCCTCTGATAGGGGCGAAGAGTACAGGTTACCCACTGATAGGGACTGAGAGTACAGATACCCCACTGATGGGGGCTGAGGGTACAGATACCCCACTGATGGGGGCTGAGGGTACAGATACCCCACTGATGGGGGCTGAGGGTACAGATACCCCACTAACAGGGGCTGATACTACAGATATCCCACTGATAAGGACTGAGGGTACAGATACCCCACTGATGGGGGCTGAGGGTACCGATACCCCACTGATGGGGGCTGAGAGTACAGATACATCACCGATAGGGACTGTGGGTACATATACTCCACTGAAGGAGGCTGAGAGTACAGATACCCCACTGATGGGGACTGAGAGTACAGAGACCCCAGTGATAAGGACTGAGGGTACAGATACCCCGCTGAAGGGGGCTGAGAGTACAGATACCGCACTAGTAGGGACTGTGGGTACAGATACCTCACTGATGGGGGCTGAGAGTACAGATACTCCACTGATAGTGGCTGAGAGTACAGATACCGCACTGATGGGGGCTGAGAGTACAGATACGCCACTGATGGGGGCAGGGAATACAGATACCCCACTGATGGGGACTGAGAGTACAGATACCCCAGTGATAAGGACTGAGGGTACAGATACCCCGCTAATGGGGGCTGAGGGTACAAATACCCCACTGAAGGGGGCTGAGAGTACAGATACCCCACATTTGGGGACTGAGAGTACAGATACCCCACTGATGGGGAATGAGATTACAGATACCCCACCGATAGGGGCTGGGAATACAGATACCCCACTGATGGGGACTGAGATTACAGGTAGCCCACTGATGGGGGATGAGAGTAGAGTTACCGCACTGATAGGGACTGAGAGTACAGATACCCCAGTGATAAGGACTGAGGGTACAGATACCCCACTGTTGGGGATTGAGAGTACAAATACCCCACTGATAGGGACTGAGAGTACAGATACCCCACTGTTGGGGATTGAGAGTACAGATACCCCACTGATAGGGGCTGAGGGTACAGATACCACGCTGATGGGGGCTGAGAGTACAGATAGCCCAATGAAAGGGGATGGAAGCACAGGTACCCCACTAATAGGGACAGAGAGTATAGATACCCAACTGATTGTGCCTGAGAGTACAGGAACCCCACTGATAGAGGCTGAGAGTACAGATACCCCACTGATAGGGGCTGAGAATACTGACACCCCACTGATAGGGGCTGAGAATACAGGTACCCCACTGATAGCCGCTGAGTGTACAAATACCCCTCTGATAGGGGCTGAGAGCACCAATACCCCACTTATAGGGGCTAAGAGCACAGATACCCCACTGATGGGGGCTGAGTGTATGGATACCCCACTGATAGGGGCTGAGAGTACATATAACACACTGATGTGGTCTGAGAATACCGATACCCCACTGATAGGGGCTGAGAGTACCGATACCCCACTAATAGGGATTGAGAGTACAGATACACCATGGATAGGGGCTGAGAGTACTGATACCCCACTGATAGGGGCTGAGAGTACAGATACCCCACTGATAGGGGCTGAGAGTACAGATACCCCACTGATAGGGGCCGAGAGTACAGATACCCCACTGATGGGGGCTGAGTGTACAGATACACCACTGATAGGGACTGAGGTTACCGATACCCCACTGATAGGGGCTGAGAGTACCGATACACCACTGTTAGGGGCTGAGTGTACAGATACACCACTGATAGGGGCTGAGGGTACAGATACCCCACTGATAGGGGCTGAGTGTACAGATACACCACTGATAGGGGCTGAGAGTACCGATACACCACTTACAGGGGCTGAGTGTACAGATACCCCACTGATGGGGGCTAAGAGTACGGATACCCCACTGATGGGGGCTGAGAGTACAGATACCCCACTGATTGGGACTGAGGGTACAGATACCCCACATGTAGGGTCTGAGAGCACAGATACCTCACTGATAGGGGCGGAGAGTACAGATAACCCACAGATGGGGACTGAGAGTACAGCTACCCCACTGATAGCGGCTGAGAATACAGATACCCCACTGATAGCGGCTGAGAATACAGATACCCCACTGATAGGAACTGAGGGTACAGATACCCCACTGATGGGGGCTGAGAGTACAGACACTCCACTGATCGGGACTAATAGAACAGATACCCCACTGATAGGGGCTGAGAGTACAGATGTGCAACTGATTCTGGCTGAGAGTACAGATACCCCACTGATACGGGCTGAGAGTACCGATACCCCACTAATAGGGGTTGAGAGTACAGATACCCCATTGATAGGGGCTGAGAGTACTGATATCCCTCTGATAGGGGCTGAGAGTACAGATACCCCACTGATCGGGGCTGAGAGTACAGATACCCCACTGATGGGGGCTGAGGGTACAGATACCCTACTGGAAGGGGCTGAGAGTACAGATACACCACTGATAGGGGCTGCGAGTACAGATACCCCACTGATAGTGACTGAGGGTACAGATACCCCTCTGATAGGGTCTGAGAGTGCAGATACCCCACTGATAGGGGCGGAGAGTACAGATAACCCACTGATAGGGACTGAGAGTACAGATACCCTATGGATGGGGGATGAGAGTACATATACCCCACTGATGGGAACTGAGGGTACAGATACCCCACTGATGGGGGCTGAGAGTACAGATACCCCACTGAAGGGGCTGAGAGTATACATACCCTAGTGATCAGGGGCTGAGTACAGATACCCCACTGATGGGGGCTGAGAGTACAGATACCCCACCAATACCCCATGTAATGAAATCTGTTTGTCTTGGTCCTGTATTCGTTTTGCACTCATGTATATTACCCTCCCCCACTGTGTATAGTTTCACTTCCTCTTTCCCGACTAACCTGGGAGGTTCCAGGTCTTGGCTCTTGGCTCCGCCCCTGACTTCTCTTACATAAAGATCCCAGGATCTGTATGACTCGTTCCTGTGAACCAGTCAGCATGTTGAGATGTTAACTCTGATCTTAGTGATTAAAAGCCAACTTGTTTAAGTCTATAACTTCTAGTTTTGTGGTTATTAAAGGCCCATCAATTTTAATCACTAAAGTATACTAGGATGGATCGACTCCTAAAACCAGAGCGTCTTGACTTGGATCCACATTCTGCTGAAGCATCAAATCAATTTGGGCACTCGCTCAAATGCTTCGAACTCTTCGCGGGGGCCTCATCCGCTAGCGAGGTAGATAAACTGAATCTACTGACTACTCACATAAGTCATCGGATTTATTCGTTCATCCGGGACGCCACCTCTTACACGGAGGCCATCACTATCCTGAACGCCCAATACCAGAGGCCGGTAAACAAAGTGTACGCCAGACATCTGCTGGCTACACGCAGGCAGCGACCAGAGGAATCAATGGACGATTTCTTACAGGGCCTAAAGGACCTGGTCCGGGACTGTAACTGCAAGGCCGTGACGGCCAACGCATACTCTGACGCATTGGTCCGCGATTCCTTCATCACGGGCCTCAAATCGAATTATATCCGGCAGAGACTGCTGGAGAAGGAGGTCCTGGACTTAAAAAAGGCAGTGGCCACTGCGCGATAGCTGGACGTGGCCCAGAAAAACTCTGACTCTTATTCTTCCGGCCATGCGGCCCTCACCGCCTCGTGCGCGCCGAGGGGGCTGCCATCTTGGAATCAGCCATCTTCCCCATCCAGGTCTCAGACCAGCTCTACGCCGCCGGAGTCCCCACACAGAAGTTCACCCAGGAGTCCTACTACAGCGGCAATGTCTCGAGGCCCGAAATGCTACTTCTGCGGCCAGGCCAAGCACCCCAGACAACGATGCCCAGCGAAGGATGCTACATGCTTCAAATGTAAGAAAAAGGGGCATTTTAGCAAAGTCTGCAGGGGGAATCCGATTTCCAACTCCGTCACCGCCTCGTGCGTGCCGTGCGGGCCGCCATCTTGGGATCCGCCATCTTTTCCCGACTCAACGGCCGCCCAGGGCCCAACAGTGGCTTCGATCACGGTGGATCAATCCAGGCCACACCCGTTGACAAAATCCATGATGGACATACAGGTAAATGGGAATTTAACGAAATGTTTAATTGACTGTGGGAGTACTGAGAGTTTTATCCACCCTAGCCTGGTACAGCGGCACTCATTAACGGTAACCCCTACACGGAGCAGAATTGCTATGGCTGCTAAGCCCCACACTTCGGACATTTTGGGCTACTGTGTGGTAACACTGACTGTAAAAGGCATGGACTACAAGGATTTTAAACTCCTCGTGATGCCAGAACTCTGTGTTAATGTAATCTTGGGCCTGGACTTCCAGTGCCACCACGAAAGTGTCACGCTAGCATATGGCGGGTCCCAGCCGCCACTCACAGCCTGTGGCCTATCGACCTTAAAAATCAGCCCGCCCTCTTTATTCGCTAATCTCGCTTCGAACTGTAGGCCCATAGCGACCAAAAGTAGACGGTACAGTCTGGAAGACAGACAATTTATCAAGGCGGAAGTGGACAGACTCCTGCGGGAAGGCATTATTGAATGCAGTACCAGCCCGTGGCGTGCCCAAGTAGTCATAGTTAAAAATAGCGAAAAGAAACGGATGGTAATTGACTACAGCCAGACTGTTAATATTTATACCCAGCTGGACGCCTACCCTTTACCCCGCATATCAGAAATGGTCAACCAGATTGCGCAATACCGAGTCTTCTCGACTATCGACCTCAAATCCGCGTATCACCAGCTCCCCATTAGAACGGAGGACCGCCCATACACCGCCTTCGAGGCGAACGGGCGCCTCTACCATTTTCTCAGAGTGCCCTTCGGGGTAACAAATGGGGTCTCGGTCTTCCAACGTGAGATGGACCGCATGGTTGACGAGAATAAACTATAAGCTACCTACCCCTATCTGGACAATGTCACTATCTGCGGGCACAACCAGCAAGACCACGATCTAAATCTTGCGAGATTTTTAAAAACTGCCCTAAAGCTGAATCTAACCTACAACGAAGACAAATGTGTCTTCAACACAACCTGTCTCTGTATCCTCGGCTGTGTGGTGGAAGATGGGGTAATTGGACCGGACCCTGACCGATTACGCCCCCTAAAGGAACTGCCCCTGCCACACAATCCCAAAGCTTTAAAAAGGTGCCTGGGATTTTTTTCGTATTATGCCCAATGGGTGCCCAATTACTCTGATAAGGCCCGACCCCTCATTAAATCGACGTCCTTCCCACTATCAGCTGAAGCTCGGGAGGCTTTCACCAGTATTAAACAGGACATTGAAAGTGCTGCAGTGTGTGCAGTGGACGAATGCATTCCCTTTCAAGTCAAAAGCGATGCGTCAGACTTTGCCTTAGCTGCGACCCTCAATCAGGCTGGGAGACCTGTGGCCTTCTTCTCCCGAACCCTTCAGGGACCTGAAATCAGGCACTCTTCTGTCGAGAAGGAGGCACAGGCTATAGTGGAGGCAGTGCGGCACTGGAGACACTACCTAGCCGGCAAACGTTTCACCCTGCTCACCGACCAGCGCTCGGTGGCTTTCATGTTTAATAACAAACAAAGGGGGAAAATCAAGAATGACAAAATACTCAGGTGGAGGATCGAACTATCCACGTTCGACTATGATATTATGTACAGGCCGGGAGCCCTTAATGAACCCCCAGACGCCCAATCGCGGGGAATGTGTGCCAGCATTCATACGGAAAAATTACAGGGTCTCCACAACGACCTCTGTCACCCAGGGGTCACCCGACTATACCATTTTATAAAGTCCCGCAACCTGCCCCACTCCATCGAGGAGGTCAGGGCAATGACCAGAGCCTGCCGCATCTGTGCGGAATGCAAGCCTCATTTCTACAGGCCTGACCGTGCACACCTTATCAAAGCCACACGGCCATTCGAGCGCCTAAGTCTGGACTTCAAGGGACCCCTTCCCTCTGCCGACCGTAACGTATACTTCCTCAATATCATTGATGAATATTCCCGCTTCCCCTTCGCCATTCCCTGCCCAGACATGACCAGTGCCACGGTCATCAAGTGTCTCTGTAATCTATTCTGCATGTTTGGCATGCCGAACTACATACACAGCGATAGGGGGACGTCATTCATGAGTGACGAGCTGCGCCAGTTCTTGCTCTCGAAGGGGATAGCCACTAGCAGAACCACTAGCTACAACCCCCGGGGTAATGGGCAAGTGGAAAGGGAGAATGCTACTGTTTGGAAGGCTGTCACGTTAGCCTTAAAGTCAAAAGGCCTTCCGACCTCCCGCTGGCAGGAAGTCCTCCCAGACGTGCTCCACTCCATAAGGTCTCTGTTATGTACAGCCACTAACGCTACCCCTCACGAAAAGATGTTCGTTTTCCCCCGGAAATCCACCTCGGGCATATCTCTACCCACGTGGCTGACGTCTCCGGGGACAGTACTATTGCGGAAGCACGTGAGAGGCCATAAAACGGACCCGCTTGTGGAAAAGGTACAGCTCCTCCATGCAAACCCTCAGTACGCCTATATCGAATACTCTGACGGGCGAGAGGACACTGTTTCCATAAAAGACCTCGCTCCCTCGGGGAGCGGAGAGAACGATGGGATACTACCCGATGAAGACCTACACTACAAAGAGACAGGACGCCCAGAGGTATTAATACCCAACTTTAACCTAGAGGACACTGCGGAGGCCCGGACAGCGGAGGAACCAGAATCCACTCCCCTAGAGGCACCCCAACTGGCTTTGCGCCGATCACTGAGAACTGCAAAACCTCCTGACAGACTCACTTATACCAACTTTTAAGAAACATCACCCCGATGGACTAAATCTATAGAAGGGGTGAATGTAATTAAATCTGTTTGTCTTGGTCCTGTATTCGTTTTGCACTCATGTATATTACCCTCCCCCACTGTGTATAGTTTCACTTCCTCTTTCCCGACTAACCTGGGAGGTTCCAGGTCTTGGCTCTTGGCTCCGGCCCTGACTTCTCTTACATAAATATCCTAGGATCTGTATGACTCATTCCTGTGAACCAGTCGGCGTGTTGAGATGTTAGCTCTGATCTTAGTGATTAAAAGCCAACTTGTTTAAGTCTATAACTTCTAGTTTTGTGGTTATTGAAGGCCCATCACCCCACTGATAGGGACTGAGGGTAGAGATACCCCACTGATAGAGGCTGATACTACAGATACCCCACTGAGGGGCTGAGGGTACAAATACCCCACTGATAGGGGATCAGAGTACCAATACCCCACTGATAGGGACTGAGAGTACAAATACCCTAATGATAGAGATGAGGGTACAGACACCATACTGATCGGGGCTGAGCGTACCGATACCCCAATAATAGGGACTGAAAGCACCGATACCCCACTGATAGGGACTGAGAGTACAGATACCCCACTGATAAGGACTGAGGGTGCAGATACCCCGCTGATGGGGGCTGAGAGCACAGATACCCCATTGATAGGGACTAAGAGAACAGATACCCAACTGATTCTGGCTGAGAGTACAGATACCCCACTGATAGGGGCTGAGAGTACCGATACCCCACTAATAGTGGTTGAGAGTACAGATACCCCACTGACAGAGGCTGAGAGTACTGACACCCCTCTGATAGGGGCTGAGAGTACAGATACCCCACTGATAGGGGCTGAGAGTACAGACACCCAACTGATTCTGGCTGAGAGTACAGATACCCCACTGATAGGGGCTGAGAGTACTGAAACCCCTCTGATAGGGGCTGAGAGTACAGATACCCCACTAAAAGGGGCTGAGAGTACAGATACCCCACTGATGGTGACTGAGGGTACAGATACCCCTCTGATAGGGTCTGAGAGTACAGATAACCCAGTGACAGGGGCTGAGAGTACAGATACCCCATTGATAGGGGCTCAGTGTACAGATACACCACTGATAGGGACTGAGGGTACAGATACCCCACTGAAGGGGGCTGAGGGTACCGATACCGCACTGATGGGGACTGAGCATACAGATACTCCTCTGAGAGTGACTGAGAGAGCCAATACCCCACTGATAGAGGCTGAGGGTACAGACACCCCACTGATAGGGGCTGAGAGTGCCGATACACCAATAATAGGGACTGAAAGCACCGATACCCCACTGATAGGGACTGAGAGTACAGATACCCCACTGATAAGGACTGAGGGTGCAGATACCCCGCTGATGGGGGCTGAGAGCACAGATACCCCATTGATAGGGACTAAGAGAACAGATACCCAACTGATTCTGGCTGAGAGTACAGATACCCCACTGATAGGGGCTGAGAGTACAGATACCCCACTGATGGTGACTGAGGGCACGGATACCCCACTGATAGTGGCAGAGAGTACAGATACCCCACTGACCGAGGCTGATTCTACAGATACCCCACTGATAGGGTCTGAGAGTACAGATACCCCACTGATAGGGACTGAGGGTACAGATACCCTGCGGATGGGGGCTGAGAGTACATAGACCCCACTGATGGGAACTGAGGGTACAGATACCCCACTGATGGGGACTGAGAGTACAGATACCCCACTGATATGGACTAGGAGTACAGATACCCCACTGATGGGGGCTGAGAGTACAGATACTGCACTGATCGAGGCTGATTCTACAGATACCCCACTGATAGGGTCTGAGAGTACAGATACCCCACTGATAGGGACTGAGGGTACAGATACCCTGCGGATGGGGGCTGAGAGTACATAGACCCCACTGATGGGAACTGAGGGTACAGATACCCCACTGATGGGGACTGAGAGTACAGATACCCCACTGATATGGACTAGGAGTACAGATACCCCACTGATGGGGGCTGAGAGTACAGATACTGCACTGATGGGGGTTGAGAGCACAAATACCCCACTGATAGGGGCTGAGGGTACAGATACCCCACTGATCGGGGCTGAGAGTACCGATACACCACTTACAGGGGCTGAGTGTACAGATACCCCACTGATGGGGGCTAAGAGTATGGATACCCCACTGTTTGTGGCTGGGAGTACAGATACCCCACTGATAGGGGCTGAGGGTACAGATACACTACTAGTAGGGGCTGAGAGTACAGATACACCACTGATAGGGGCTGAGAGTACAGATACCCAACTGATTCTGGCTGAGAGTACAGATACCCCACTGATAGGGGCTGAGAGTACCGATACCCCACTAATAGGGGTTGAGAGTACAGATACCCCACTGATAGGGGCTGCGAGTACTGAAACCCCTCTGATAGGGGCTGAGAGTACAGATACCCCACTGATAGGGGCTGAGAGTACAGACACCCAACTGATTCTGGCTGAGAGTACAGATACCCCACTGATAGGTGCTGAGAGTACCGATACCCCACTAATAGGGGTTGAGAGTACAGATACCCCACTGATAGGGGCTGAGAGTACTGAAACCCCTCTGATAGGGGCTGAGAGTACAGATACCCCACTGATAGGGGCTGAGAGTACAGACACCCAACTGATTCTGGCTGAGAGTACAGATACCCCACTGATAGGTGCTGAGAGTACCGATACCCCACTAATAGGGGTTGAGAGTACAGATACCCCACTGATAGGGGCTGAGAGTACTGAAACCCCTCTGATAGGTGCTGAGAGTACAGACACCCCGCTAATAGGGGCTGAGAGTACAGATACCCTACTGGTAGGGGCTGAGAGTACAGATACACTACTGACAGGGTCTGAGAGTACAGATACCCCACTGATAGGGGCGGAGAGTACAGGTAACCCACTGATAGGGACTTAGAGTACAGATACCCTACGGATTGGGGCTCAGAGTACATATACCCCACTGATGGGAACTGAGGGTACAGATACCCCACTGATGGGTGCTGAGAGTACAGATACCGCACTGATAGGGACTAAGAGTACAGATACCCCACTTATGGGGACTGAGAGTACAGATACCCCATTGATTGTGGCTGATAGTACAGATACCCCACTGATGGGGGCTGAGAGCACAAATACGCCACTGGTGGGGGCTGAGAGCACATATACCCCACTGATAGAGACTGAGGGCACAGATACCCCACTGATAGAAGCTGATACTACAGATACCCCACTAATAGGGGCTGAGGTTACAGATACCCCACTGATAGGGACTGACAGTACAGATACCCTACTAATAGGGATGTGGGTACAGATACCACACTGATAGGGGCTGAGAGTACAGATACCCCACTGATTAGGACTGAGGGTACAAATACCCTGCTGATGGGGGCTGAGAGTACAGATACCCCACTGATAAGGACTGAGGGTACAGATACCTCACTGATAGGGACTCAGAGTAAAGATACACCACCAATAGGGGCTGAGATTACAGGTACACCACTGATAGAGACTGAGAGTACAGATAACCCAGTGACAGGGGCTGAGAGTACAGATACCCCATTGATAGGGGCTCAGTGTACAGATACACCACTGATAGGGACTGAGGGTACAGATACCCCACTGAAGGAGGCTGAGGGTACCGATACCACACTGATGGGGGCTGAGCGTACAGATACTCCTCTGAGAGTGACTGAGAGCGCCAATACCCCACTAATAGGGGCTGAGGGTACAGATACCCCACTGATAGGGGCTGAGAGTGCCGATACACCACTTACAGGGGCTGAGTGTACAGATACCCCACTGATGGGGGCTAAGAATACGGATACCCCACTGATAGTGGCTGAGAGTACAGATACCCCACTGATCGAGGCTGATTCTACAGATACCCCACTGATAGGGTCTGAGAATACAGATTCCCCACTGATAGGGGCGGAGAGTACAGATAACCCACTGATAGGGACTGAGAGTACAGATACCCTGCGGATGGGGGCTGAGAGTACATAGACCCCACTGATGGGAACTGAGGGTACAGATACCCCAATGATGGGGACTGAGAGTACAGATACCCCACTGATATGGACTAGGAGTACAGATACCCCACTTATGGGGACTGAGAGTAGTGATACCCCACTGAAGGGGCTGAGTGTACAGATACCCCACTGATAGGGGCTCAGAGTACAGATACCCCAGTGATAGGGACTGAGAGTACAGATACCCTACTGATAAGGACTGAGGGTACAGATACCCCACTGCTTGAGGCTGATATACAGACACCCCACTGATAGGGGCTGAGGGTACAGATACCCCACTGATATGGGCTCAGAGTACAGATACCCCATTGATAGGGGCTGAGTGTAGAGATGCACCACTGATAGGGACTGAGGGTACAGATATCACACTGATGGTGGCTGAGGGTACCAATACTGCACTGATGGGGGCTGAGCGTACAGATACTCCTCTGATAGGTGCTGAGAGTACTGATACCCCACTGATAGGGGCTGAGGGTACAGATACACCACTGATCGGGGCTAAGAGTACAGATACCCCACTGGTCGGGTCTGAGTGCACAGATACCCCACTGATAGGGGCAGAGAGTACAGATAACCCACAGATGGGGACTGAGAGTACAGCTACCCCACTGATGGCGGCTGAGAATACAGATACCCCACTGATAGGGGCTGAGGGTACAGATACACTACTAGTAGGGGCTGAGAGTACAGATACCCCACTGATAGGGGCTGAGGGTACAGATACACTACTAGTAGGGGCTGAGAGTACAGATACCCCACTGATAGGGGCTGAGGGTACAGATACACTACTAGTAGGGGCTGAGAGTACAGATACCCCATTGATAGTGACTGAGGGTACAGATACCCCTCTGATAGGGTCTGAGGGTACAGATACCCCACTGATAGGGGCAGAGAGTACAGATAACCCACTGATAGCGACTGAGAGTACAGATACCCTACGGATGGGGGCTGAGAGTACATGTACCCCACTGATGGGAACTGAGGGTACAGATACCCCACTGATGGGGGATGAGAGTGCAGATACCCCTCTGATAGGGACAAAGAGTACAGATACCCCACTTATGGTAACCGAGAGTAGAGATACGCCACTGAAGGGGCTGAGAGTACAGATACCCTAGTGATCGGGGCTGAGAGTACAGATACCCCACTGATGGGGGCTGAGAGTACAGATACCCCATTGATTATGGCTGAGAGTACAGATACCCCACTGATGGGGGCTGAGAGTACAGAGCCCGCACTGATAGGGGCTGAGAGCACAAATACCCCACTGATAGGGACTGAGGGTACAGATACCCCTCTGATAGAGGCTGATACTACAGATACCCCACTGATAGGGGCTGAGGGTACAGATAACCCACTGATAAGTGCTCAGAGCACCGAAAACCCACTGATAGGGACTGAGAGTACAGATACCCTACTGATAACGATGAGGTTACAGATACCACACTGATAGAGGCTGAGCGTACCGATACACCATTGATAGGGACTGAAAGCACCGATACCCCACTGATAGGGACTGAGAGTACAGATACCCCACTGATAAGGACTGAGGGTACAGATACCCAACTGATTCTGGCTGAGAGTACCGATACCCCACTAATAGGGGTTGAGTGTACAGATACCCCACTGATAGGGGCTGAGAGTACTGATACCCCTCTGATAGGGGCTGAGAGTACAGATACTGCACTGAAAGGGACTGAGGGTACAGATACCCCACTGATGGGGGCTGACGGTACCGATACCGCACTGATGGGGGCTGAGCATACAGATACTCCTCTGATAGGTGCTGAGAGTACTGAAAACCCACTTGTTGAGTCTGTGCTTTCAAATGTAGTTATGCTGAATAACTGGACACAGACTACAGAAATACTTAAACAGGTCTTTAGTAACTGAGGGTCAGGGCTGAACTGGAATACACTTTGTTCCACAGGGTTTATATACCGGTGTGGTCACCACCGGTACTACAATGTACAGGAGCCATCAAAAAGTAGTCCATCACCTTAAGGTATCCTCTTAAGGTGGTACAGGTTACATACACTACAATTCCTCCCCTTTTAGCTTAACAGTGTACACCCCAATTTAAACATTACATGGATAACATATATACAACTTTCACACAAAACTATTCAAAGATTCAGTCTCTGAGGAGGCCTCCTGATCCGGGCCGGATAACGCCTTTCAGGGGTCTCTGGTTCTCGTTGCTGGGGTGACTCATCCATTTGATCTCCTATGGATTGAACATCATCATGTACGTTCGAGTCTGAGGTAGATGCTACAGGCTCAATAACTTCTTCAACTGGTGTCTCTGCCGTAGACATCGGGTCGACCCTTGTTCTCGATTCCACAAGTTGGTCAGCATGACATCGTATTACGTTCTCTCCAACGTCTACCGTGTACATCAAGGCTCCTTGTCGGGCACGAATTGTTCCGGATTGCCATTTATCATTCCTATAGTCCCTGGCCAACACTGGTTGTCCTATTTCGAAACTCCGAGTGGCTTTGTTATTTACGTGCTGGAATTGCTGGTTTTCGACTTCCCTACGCACATTGGGTTTTAACAAATCCAACCGGGACCGCAACCTCCTGTTATAGAACATTATGGCAGGGTTTTGATTTGTCACTGCATGCGTGGCGTTTCGATATGCCACCAGGAAATTGTCCACCTTGTGTTGTAGTGGAATATGGTCTTCGCTCATGGCCTTTATCGCCTTTTTGAATGTTTGTACAAATCTCTCGGCCAACCCATTGGTAGCCGAATGATATGGGGCAGATGTATAGTGTTTCACCCCATTCTTTTTCATGAATTTCTGGAATTCTTCTGACACGAACTGTGGTCCGTTGTCTGAACATATTTGTTCCGGCAACCCATTCCTTGCAAATATGGTTCTTAGAACTGCGATCGTCTTTTCAGAGGTAGTGGTCGACATCTTAATCACTTCTGGCCATTTAGAATGTGCGTCTACCGCTATCAAAAACATGGAATCCATGAATGGACCTGCAAAGTCGATATGCACACGTTGCCATGGGGTTGAAGGCCATTCCCACGGATGCAGCGGTGCAATTGGAGGTGCGTTTTGAACTTTTTGGCACCCTGAGCAGCTTTTAGTCAGATCCTCTATTTGTTTGTCGATACCTGGCCACCACACATAAGCCCTAGCAAGGCTTTTCATCTTGACTCCCCCCAGATGACCTTCATGCAGTTCCTTCAGAACTCTCTCCCTTAATTTAGGAGGAATAATCACCCTTGTTCCATACATCAATGTTCCTGGACAGACGGACAGCTGTTCTCGTCTGGCTGAGAATGCTGGTAACATTGGGTCGCCATGTGCTGGCCATCCCTTCACTGTCAAATCGTAGACCCGAGACAGTGTCGGGTCGTTTCGGATCTCTCTCTCAATACTCGCATTGGTGACTGGTAAGCATTCGATGATGGTCGAGTGAAATATCTCGACAGGGTCAACTGCCGGTGCCTCTTCCGCTGTAGGTAGTGGCAGGCGCGACAGCCCATCTGCATTACCATGTTGCTTTGTACCTTTGAATTCGATATCATATTGATGTGCCCCTAGGAAAAGGGACCATCTCTGAAGCCTCTGCGCCGTCATAACCGGAACACCCTTCTTAGGATTAAAAATGGAAACCAACGGCTGGTGATCTGTCAGCAGCATAAACTTTTGGCCTTGCAGGTAACGGTTAAATTTCTTAACTCCCCACACGAGGCTGAGAGCCTCCCTATCTATCTGAGCATAGTTGCGCTCTGCGGAGGTCAATGATCTGGATGTGAACGCGACTGGCCTTTCCAAGCCATTTGGCAACTTATGTGAGAGCACTGCCCCGATACCATATGGAGAAGCATCACAAGCTAAGCGAATAGGCAGCGTTGGGTTAAAGTGAGCCAACACTTCCTTAGAGGTGATCAGTGCCTTGCTTTTTTGAAAAGCCCGCTTACAATCCTCGCTCCACTTCCATGGGAAGTGTAACACCGTGGATAAATTTGGAAGAAACTTGTGGTAATAGTTAACCAACCCAAGGAAGGACCTCAACTGGGATACATTTTCCGGAGCGGGAGCTTTCACAACAGCTTCGATCTTGTCAGGAGACTTATGGAGCCCTCCTGGTCAATGACGTGGCCGCAGTACGAGATTCGCTTTTGAAAGAACTCACATTTCTGGCGATTAACTCTGAGTCCATATTCTTTCAATCTGGTGAGCACCTGCTCCAAATTCGCGAGGTGCTCCTTATCATCATCTCCTGTAATCAGAATGTCGTCCAGGTAGCATTGTGTGCCTGGAATTCCCTGCAATACCTGCTCCATGGCCCTTTGCCAAATCGCTGGAGCCGATGCCACTCCAAAAACCAGTCTATTATACCGATATAAGCCCTTATGTGTGTTGATCATGAGATACTGGCGTGACGCTTCATCAACTTCCATCTGTAGGTACGCCTGCGCCAGGTCTATCTTGGTGAAGTGTTTCCCGCCAGACAGCGAAGCGAAGATATCTTCAATCCGCGGAAGCGGATATTGCACCGTGTGAAGAACCGGATTAACAGTGATCTTGAAATCGCCACAGATGCGAACCTTCCCAGGTTCCCCCGGCTTGTTGCTCAACGAACGCTTCATGACGGGAACAATGGGTGTGGCCCATTCGCTCCAGTCCACCTTTGACAGTACTCCTGAACGTTCTAGCCCTTCCAGCTCTGCTTCCACAGCAGGTCGTATCGCATAAGGTACCGGTCTGGCTTTGAAAAATTTTGGGTTCGCATGTTCTTCAACCTCGATGTTTGCCGTAATTCCTTTCAGTGTTCCCAGTCCCTGTTGGAACACCTCCTTAGCATCGTCCAATATTTTGGACAGTCGTTTAGGTTTGACGTCGTCCTCTTTACAGGAATCTACAGTTAGTGCTTGTATGGAATGTCAGTCCACATTTATTCTCCGGATCCATTCCCGTCCCAGTAGTGGCGGACCTCCATCAGGTAACACATACAAGTCCATTTTCTGACTTTCTTTACCATTGTAGACCACATTTACCTTTATCTTTCCGATGGGGTATACTCTTTGCCCCGTGTATGTTTTCAATACAATCTCCGTATCCCTCAGGGGAATGTGTGAGAATAACCTTTTGTAATCTTGCTTATTCATGACCGTCAATGCCGATCCAGTGTCCAATTCCATCTTCACTTGGACTCCTGCTATCCGAAGCATGACCCAGATAGTTTGGTGGTCTGCTGTGTTACCCACATTATGTATTTTTAGACAACCCAGGTCCTTACTGCTGGAGTCTGAATCCATCTTCTGTTCATCCGAACTGTTCTCTGTCACCTTGTGTACTTTTTTGTACTTCTCCTGCGGCGACTTTTTGCTGCTGGTCTTCTTTCCTGACCGGCATACTCTCGCTATGTGACCAAGTTTGCCACATTGCCTGCATTCTTTATCTTTGAACCAGCACTGGTTCTGGTCATGCGTTGTCCTTCCGCAACGATAGCACTTTACTGCGCCCAATGCCATTTCATTGGTGCTGAATTCCAATGGCCTTTGCTGCATTTCTGCAGTGCCTCGTGCTGCTGCCTCGTGCGATGCTGCAATGCTGAAAGCTTTGTCCAGCGTAAGATCCTTTTCCTCTAGCAGTCGCTTCTGGGTTCCTTCCCTTAGGAGCCCACACACAAACTTATATCTCAGTGCGTCTGCTAGTCCTGTACCGAACTGACAGTACTTTGATAACTTGCGCAGTTCGATTAAGAATTCAGCGTTGCTTTCCTCTTTAAGTTGAATTCTTTTGTAGAATTTAAATCGTTCCGCTATCAGCAGCGGTGTGGGGTTTAAATGCACTTGCAGGATAGTAACAATATCCGCGAAACTCTTTCCTACCGGTTTATCTGGTGTTACAAGGTTCCTTAATAACCCGTACGTCTTCGCACCCATTGAGTTTAATAGGGTTAGTGCTTTCTTATCCACCGGTACCTCATTCGCTGTACAGTAAACTTCAACGCGTTCCACATAAGTGGCCCAATCTTCCACATCGCTATCAAAAGCAGTGATGTTACCCGTTTTTGGCATCCTTGTTGAGTTTCCTTTCCTTCGGATTATGATTATTATTTTATTTTATTTTTCAAAATGGCGGCTTCCCGCACTTGGCGGCTTTTCCCGCGCTTGTCTTCTTCCCCCGCCGACTAAAAATGACGATTACTGCGCTGTTGCCGTTCTCGCCTCCCAGCGGTCCTTTATTTTCCCCGACGCTGCTGCTCTTGTTCCCCGCCGCTCCCGCGGTCCTTGTGGACATAAACGCTTTTCTGGCTGCTGCGCGTCTCTGCCCCGATTGCAGTCTGGCCCCTGACACCGGCTGCGGTCGTGTTCTCCGCCCTTTTCGTCGTTTCCCTCCCCTTCTCTTACTGACAACTCGGCCGACTTCCCCCCCGTGCCGCTCGATCGGGCTTACCCGCCGCTGTCGTCGAAGGGATGTTCACTGATGTTAGACTTCGTGGCCAGAACCCAACCCGGGTTCCCGATTGCCTCCCGTGCTATGCAGTGCCCAGCAGGATGTTGAGGGTGGATGTCCTTGTTCGACGCCCGTTTCAGAGGCGAAACTTCCTTTGATGCAACTGCCGCTAGGTAAGATCAGACTCGTCGCCAGTGTTGAGTCTGTGCTTTCAAATGTAGTTATGCTGAATAACTGGACACAGACTACAGAAATACTTAAACAGGTCTTTAGTAACTGAGGGTCAGGGCTGAACTGGAATACACTTTGCTCCACAGGGTTTATATACCGGTGTGGTCACTGTATTGATTTCTTTGTGGGTTCAATGATGAGACATTTATGAAAGAGAATGTCTTTTAATCTAAAGTCTGTTCAACTCTTTACCAGCATTTACAGGAGTCCATCAAGCTAGTGATGCATCTAGAATGAAACTGAAACTAAACTGAACTGCCCTGCTTGTCTCGGTCACTTGACCTCTGCTGGTCAGGCATAAGTAATCAATACCTGCAAACATGCTGATAAGGCATCATAATCAAACAGGCAAATAACATCGCTATTTGCTGATATCATTACATCTACTTTTCTTAAAACAAAAGTATTTTACTTTTAACTAACAACATGTTTTCTTTGTATTAATCTGCATTTTAACTGTAACTCTTAATGAACTTACATTATCATTATCATGATCAAGGTTTTTTAACCTTGTTTTGTGTGTTCACATGAAATATGTCAATACACTAGAACTTGAAGAAAGAATAAGATAACATTACTTCCTTCTATAACAATAGTCCTTAAATTTGCTCAATGAGTTTCTCAGGAGGCTTCACGTGTCTTGAGGATTTTCTGATTGATTGTCCTTGAATCTGAGTTGTTGCCTCAGATGATTGGTTCTCAGCTGTGTGATCAGGTTGTTCAACAGTATCAGTCTCTTGACCTGCTGTGGCTGGTCCCATGAGAAGATCTCGACGATTTCTTCTCAGAACAGCACCCTCATCTGTCTGAATGGTATATGTGTCAGGGTTGGGGAGCCACGGAGCCGTGTTCACACGGGGCCGGGCTCTCCGGGTAAGGTAGGTTCTGGACCCAAATGCAGAAACCAGACAAGAGACAAATATACCGTACTTTGTTTGAACTTTACTAGATTCACACATAACTAGATTAACACAAGGAACACCGCAATATACATAAGAACTAGAGACAAGAGAACTCGAGACAAAAACACAACAAGCATACATAAGAACTAGAGACAAGTTACGAGACAGCTAGCCAAGATAGGAACTCCGGACAGCTTCCATGAGGAAGCCCACTTGTCTATACTGAGCTTGCGACAAGCTACCACAAGGGGCCAACGGCTTGCCGAGGCACAACTCCAGACAAGCTACCCCAAGGGTAATCGGCTCATCAATGCAAAGCTCAAGACAAGATCCCAACGGCTCCCACATAGCAACACGCTTGTCCAAACAGCACCTTACCAAGACAAGCAACTTAACAGAACAAGACTTAAGAACATCTTAAATCCAGAAACAAGAACACAGACTTAGATACATAGCGCGAGAGAACTATGGCAGCCAGCAAGTGAAGGCAAGCTGCCATAGAGAAAAGGCTAGTCACATAGAGCACCTAGTCAAGACAGAGGACATTGTCAAGACTAACTCCCTGGTCCACCCTAGTGAGGACTGAGCAAAGAGTGAAGCAACAACAGAACTTATATACCAAGAAACCAGGTGAAACCCATGAACAGCTAACAGGCCGTTAAGAATTAACACAGGGCTAGGAACAATTAACACAGAAAACAAACAAGGTGAAGGTGCCATCTAGAGGTTACCAACAGAACTGACTGGCACCCTCACACAAGCTCATTTTGGAGCTTGCTGTCAGAGGAGAAGGTTGTGCTACTGAGCTGCTGCTAGTGGTGTAGGAGGCCTACCTACAACCCACCAACCACCATCATCTACAGAGGGCTGTCAGAGGAGAAGGTTGTGCTACTGAGCTGCTGCTAGTGGTGTAGGAGGCCTACCTACAACCACCCAACCACCATTATCTACAGAGGTGCCTGGAGAGGGAGGAGTGGAGGACAGAGGAGGAGGCCAGCATTATATCGGGAGAGGCCTGTTCCATCACTGCCTCCCAATTTGGCCTCCAGCCCAGGAGAGGGAGAGAGGGAGAGAGGATACCACACAGCTCCACTTGGAGGGAGGGGAGGAGCTGCAACTTTACCATCTGCAGGTGGGTGTCTCTGTGCATTCCCCCTAAAGACTTTACATTCTAGGCGGGGGGAGGAAAGAAGACGGGCCGAAAGCCTGGCCTGGGTTGGCTGGAGCCTGCCCAGGTGAAGCTTGTTTTCCCCTGCATTAAGAAGACCTGGTGCGGGGCTGAGCCTGGGCTGTCTCCAGCTTACCCAGGTGAAGACATCTTCTCCCCCTGCCCGAAGACCATCTTGAGATTTTGTTTTGCCATCGGGGGAGTGCACCCTGCCGACACCCACCCACCGAACAACATCGTGAGTGGGGACCCTGCCTTTGCGGCCCCCCCCTCCTTCTCACCCCCCCTCTCTCTCTCTCCTTGTTCTCTCTCTGCCTCGCCAAAAGGCACCTCTTTTTTTTTTTAATTAACTAATTACCCATTGAGCAGAGGGAAGAAAGGGCCCCCCTCCCAATTAACACCATCAAGGGGAGAGGCGGGCCAGTTAATTTACACTCCCTCTGCTCAGGGGAAGACTTTTACTACCTAGGCCATTAACACCTTCAGGCCTGTGACTTTTGGGGTGAGTGTAGCTCTTTGAAAACCCACCCCACTATGGCATCTACATCTGCGGCGGTGGCGGGGCCGGCGAGAACATACGCGGCAGTGGTGAGTAAAGCCGCGGCCACTCCCGCTTCCGCTGCTGCCCCGTCGCCATTCCGCCTATTGACCAAGAAGCTTGGGGTGAAGAGCTACACCCACCCCAACATGACCATCGAGGCGTGTGTTAAGGCTGTGGCTGGGGTTGTCGGCCCTCCGGCCATAGTCGCCGCCTCGAAGATGTATGGGAAGGCTGTGTTCGTCCTGGAGTCCGAGCGGGCGGTGGCCCTGGCCATCGCCCAGGCGCTCACCGTGGGCGGGACCTTCCTGCCGGTGGACCCTCTTGAGGCCACCGCGCAGAGGGTCGTATTATCCAACGTCCCGCCCTTTATCTCCGGTGAGCTCCTCCTCCCCCACTTACACCAACTTGTGGAGGTGAGGTCGGGTATCTCGCCGATCCCGCTCGGATTCCGGGAGGCCAGCCTTCGCCATGTCGTCTCCTTCCGGCGCCAGGCCTTTATTCAGCTGGTGCGGGAGGGGGAGACGGACGGGGCCTTTACAGTCCTCCACGAGGGGACCCCATACCGCGTCTTCTGGACGACGGACGGCGTGCGGTGCCACGCCTGTAAGGAGGTGGGGCATGTACGGAAAAACTGCCCCACCTCCAAAGCCGCCAGGGTGACTGGCGTGGCCAAGGCTGGCGCCGCCGCCGCTCCTCCCTCCGGGTCTAGCCGTGCCCCCTCCCAAACAAATGCTGCCGGGGTACGGTCGTCGTCGGAGGTCACCGCCATCCAGGCCTCCGGCGGGGGGGAGGAGGAGCGTCCGGTCGGAAAGAAGGCGCGGTGTAAGACTAAAAACCGTGGGGCAGGTCCCCCCGTGGAGGGCGTGCCCCATAATATGGAGCCCCTGACGCCCGAAAGCATCGCCGCATTAATCGCGGAGTGCGGAGGGGGGGGAGCCCTCGTGCCCGAGCCTGTGGCCGCGACCGCCGAGGCGGTAGCGCCAGAACCTGCGGCCGGGCTTGGGCCCGGGGGACCCGAAGAACTCGCTCCACCGGAGGGAGCAGGGGAGGCCTCTGCAGAAATGGAGGTCTCCCTCTACCCCTCCGCACTCAAAAGAAGGCGCGACCCCCTGGATGAGGAGGAGGACCGGGAGGAGGAAGGTCCCTCCGGTCAGGGGGAGTCGTCGCCCGCCGCGGGTACTGCGCCCCACCCCACCGCTGTTAACATCGTTAGCGATCGGCAGGGGTCGCCTGTCCCTGGGGAGGCTGAGGCAGAGGTGTCTGCCCAGCTCGTGCCTCCCGGGGATGGGGACACGACCCTGCCCGTGGGGGGGGTTGCAGAACAACCCACGGCAGAAATTGACCCCCTATCAGTGGCTTTACCCCTCGACGAGTCGGGCGGCTTGGGGTCTGGGTCGGGCGAGCTCGCGGAAGATGAGCTCACCCAGAGCGGCCCGGACTTTTCCCAGGTGCTGCTCGACTTCGTCGAGGTTTGTAAAAAATTTACCCCATCTGCCGGGTCGGAGGCCGGTGGCGTAGTAGAGGAGGGCCCTCTGTCTGTGTCTCCCGCGCCGGGCGACTTGGAGGAGATCGGGTCTACGTACTCTCCCGTCTCTCCGGTTTCTCCGGTCGTTCCGGCGCCTGGGGCGGAAGGGGTCTCCGAACCGCCGCCGTCTTCTGGCCCGGCCCCCCTAGAGGAGCCCAGGGAGGAATCCTCCGCTACCGATCCTGGGGGTGGGATCCGGGCGGAGGCGGGGCCGGCCGTCGCGGCCGAGCCGCCCGATGCGCACTGCGTGGCGGACGGTTCGGCCGCCAGTGGCGACCCCCCGGAGGAGGACGAGGACTCGGTGGTGGGGGCGGAGGAGTATTGGGATTCCGTCGCCGATGAGGCGATGGATGACCTCACGCCCCTCGCCGGGACCCCCCTCATTCTTATTCCCATTAGGGAACTCCGGGACTTTGTGGCCACGTGCCAGGGTCGCCACAGCACCCGGCGGGCCCTTGACAGATGGTCGGGGCTGGCGCTGCTCATCGGGTCGGCCCGCGTCGCCTACAAGACCATGGGCGAGGACGCAGGCATGAACCCGCTCGAGCTGCGTCAGTTCCGGTTATTTCTCACTGGGCTGCTAAGGGAGTGGCGGTTGACTCGCGGCCGCCCTCCCTTCCCCCGTTAGTTATAAGTAGGGGTTGGTTTATGCTTCTGAAATGAAGATAACCATAGCCAGCCTCAACATCAATGGCAGCAGGGAAGCTAGCCGCAGATTTAATAACTTTTCAGTCCTTCGGGACGGGAAGTATGCGGTGTGCTTCCTGAAAGAAACCCACACCGTTCCGGGAGACGAGGCCACGTGGCTCCTGAAGTGGCAAGGAGGGGTCAACATGAGTCACCTCTCCAGTGTTTCCAGTGGGGTGGCTATCTTGTTGGCCCCGCATTTTCAGCCGGAGATCTTGGGGGTCAAGGAGCTCGTGCCGGGCCGCTTGCTCCAGGTCACTGTTCGCCTGGGGGGCGTGCCGTTCCATCTAGTGAACGTGTACGCCCCCGGGGCCGGTGCGCAGCAAGCGCGCTTCTTTGAAGAAGTGTCCACTCTTTTGGGCTCCATCGACGCGGGCGAGTGCGTCATCCTCGGGGGGGATTTTAATTGTACCCTCGAGGCGACGGACCGCACGGGTACCCAGCCGTGCCCGGCGGCGATGGGGAAGTTGAGGGTCCTGGTCGGGTCCCTCGACTTGGTGGACGTCTGGCGTAATCTCCATCCCGACTCCAGCGCCTTCACTTACGTGAGGTCTGGGGGAGGAGCGTCCAGGATCGACCGCCTCTACATTTCGCGGGCATACGTCTCCTGCGTTCCGGCGGCTTCCGTGCGGCCGGTGCCATGCACGGACCACCACCTGGTGTGGGCGGAGCTCGTTCCGCTGCGCGCGCGGGGGGGGGTCCGCGTATTGGCACTTTAACAACCGGCTGCTGGAGGACGCGCGGTTCCGGGATTCGTTCGGTCGGTTCTGGGCCGGCTGGAGAAGGAAGCAGGGGGGCTTCCCCTCCTTGAGGCTATGGTGGGATGTGGGCAAGGCTCACATCCGTCTCTTCTGCCAGGAGTACGCGAAGGGGTCGACCAAGAGGCGGGAGGCCCGGGTCGGGCAGTTGGAGAAGGAGGTGCTCGACCTGGAGTCCCGTCTCGGTCAAGTCGTCGAGGACCCGGCCCTGCGGCTGGCGTACAAAGAGAAGAAGGGTGCGCTGAAGGACCTGCAGCTCGTCGGGTCCCGAGGCGCGTACGTGAGGTCGCGGATCCAGTTCCTGCGGGACCTGGACCGCGGCTCCCCCTTCTTCTACTCGCTGGAAAAAAGACGGGGGGTCCGTAAGCAGCTCTTGGAGCTGCTGGCCGACGACGGATCTCTGGTCTCGGATCCGGAGGGAATCCGCGCGGAGACCCGCGCCTATTACGGGGCTCTGTTCTCTCCGGATCCGTCCAGCGAGGACGCGCGCAGAGTTTTGTGGGAGGACCTGCCGAAGGTCGGCCTGGAGGGCACCGAAAAATTGGACGCTCCTCTGAGTTTGGAGGAGCTGTCTGGCGCCCTCCGCCAGCTCTCTAGGGGGAAGTCCCCGGGGCTGGACGGGCTGACCGTGGAGTTCCACAGGGCGTTCTGGGGCGTCCTGGGGGGCGACTACGCGCGGGTCCTGGGGGAATGTTTGGCGACCGGGGAGATGCCCCTCTCTTGGCGCAGGGCGGTGATTGTCCTGCTGCCTAAGAGGGGCGATCTCCGCCTCCTTAAGAACTGGCGCCCGGTCTCCCTCCTCAGCACGGATTACAAAATCTTTGCCAGGGCTATGTCTGTTCGCCTTGGCACCGTGCTGGCCCACATGATCCACTCCGACCAGTCCTACACGGTCCCGGGCCGGTCTATCCATGATAACATCCATCTGGTCCGGGACCTGGTCCACCATTCCCAGAGGGCTGGTCTGTCGGTCGCCTTCCTTTCCTTGGATCAGGAGAAGGCGTTCGACAGGGTGGATCACGAGTATCTTTTCGGGACTCTGCGCGCATTCGGGTTCGGGACGCATTTTGTCGCCCGGATCCGACTTCTGTACGCTGCCGCGGAGTGTCTGATTAAAGTTAACGGGTCCTTGACGGCGCCCCTTCGCTTCGGGAGGGGGGTGCGTCAGGGATGCCCCATGTCCGGCTAGTTATATACCATTTGCGTAGAGCCTTTCCTGCGCCTCTTGCGGAAGAGGTTGGCGGGACTGGCTCTGCAAGGGCCGGGTGTGGAGGTGGTCCTCTCGGCTTACGCCGATGACGTGCTCCTCATGGTCACGGATCCCGTTGACTTGCGGAGGATGCGGGAATGCCAGCAGATTTACTCGGACGCATCCTCCGCCAGGATCAACTGGGGGAAATGTTCCGGACTCCTGGTGGGTCAGTGGCGGGTGGACTCCCTGCCGGAGGAGTTCAGGCCCTTCGCCTGGAGCACAACGCACCTCCTCTACTTGGGCGTCTACCTCAGCCCGGCCGAGGACGCCTGGCCGGCGAGCTGGCACGAGTTGGAGGCTAAAGTCACCGTTCGCTTAGGTCGCTGGACAGGATTGCTCCGAGTGTTGTCCTACAGGGGTCGGGCGTTGGTCATAAACCAACTGGTGGCCGCCATGTTGTGGCACCGGTTGGTTACTCTGATCCCCCCCCCCTGCGTTTGTCGCCAGGATACAAAAGAAGCTCATCGACTTCTTCTGGAACAACAGGATGCACTGGGTCTCTGCCGCGGTTCTGTGTCTTCCGCTTAGGGATGGCGGTCAGGCGCTGGTGTGCCTTTGCACCCAGGCTGCGACTTTCCGTCTTCAGACGCTGCAGAGATACCTATACGTTGAGAATCCTCCGAGATGGTGTGCGCTGGCGACGTATTTCTTCCGCCAGCTGCACGGCCTCAATTACGACATGCAGCTCCTGTTTTTGGAAGTGGGCGGCAGGCGTGCCAGCCTGTGGGAGCTGCCTGTCTTCTACCAGGAACTGCTATGGGTTTGGAACTCCGTCGCCTCCAGGCGGAGCTCTCCCCCGTCAGGAATGGCGGCTGTCCTTCGAGTGCCGCTGTTCAGGAATCCGCACCTCCGCGTCCGCGAGTTCGGGTGGCTGGCGGAACGGAGGGCTGTGCCTGGCAGGGTGACTAGAGTCGGGGGCCTACTCGATGGCGGAGGAGCGGGCTGGATGGCGCCGGAGGAGTTGGCGCGGCGCATGTCCTGGGACAACGTCCGGCTCGCGGTCGATGCCATCGAGGCGGTGAAGGCGAGGCTGCACCCCAGCGCCACGAGGTGTATCGAGGCAGCTCAGGCGCGTGGGGCGATCCCGCCCGAGCATTCCCCCGTTCGGACGGAATTCCTTATCGGCGCCTTGCCCCAAAGCTCCCCTCGGGGGTTGGCGCCTCACAACTTGAGCCGTCTCGAGGAGATGCCCTCCGTGCCTTTTCATTCTGCACGGAGGGGTTTCCTGTACGGGCTGCTCCTGCACACCTTCCACTTTGCCATCTTCGCCTGCCGTCCGGACGTGCCGTGGCGTGCCGTTTTACCTTCCGGCGGAGGCGGAGGTCCCCAATGGGGGGCTCTCTATGCGGGAGTCCTCCCTTGTTCTATTGGGGACTTGGCCTGGAGGGTGTTGCACAGGGCAGTCCCGTGCAATAGGCTTTTAAGTAGGTTCACGGACTCCCAGACCGCCTGTTTGTTCTGCGGTCTGGAGGAGTCCGTGTTCCATGTCTATGTTGAGTGTGAGAGGTTGCAGCCCCTCTTTCATTATTTGAAGGGGCTGCTCCTCAAGTTTTGGTTGCACTTCAGTCCCACGCTCTTGATCTACGGTCACCCGGTGCGGAGGGGAGCGGGCAGGTCGGAGGACCTCCTCGTGGGTCTGCTCCTGGGCCTGGCCAAGAAAGCCATTAATTGGTCCAGGCAGCGGGCGGTCGAGGGGGTCGTCCGGCCGGATTGCCTCCCTCTCTTCCGTGGCCACGTTCGCGCCCGGGTGGCCCTGGAGATGGAGCACGCGGTGTCCGCCGGCGAGCTCGAGCACTTTCGTGACCGGTGGGCGCCACGGGGACTGAAGTGCATAATCGATTTGAATGACCAAATTTTAATTTAATTTGTTAAGTTTTATTTAAACGTTTATTAGATTTTTAGTTACAGTTTATTTGTTTAATGTATTTTTGGTTTAACACAAGAAGGCTAGGAACAATTAACACAGAAAACAAACAAGGTGAAGGTGCCATCTAGAGGTTACCAACAGAACTGACTGGCACCCTCACACAAGCTCATTTTGGACCTTGCTGTCAGAGGAGAAGGTTGTGCTACTGAGCTGCTGCTAGTGGTGTAGGAGGCCTACCTACAACCCACCAACCACCATCATCTACAGAGGGCTGTCAGAGGAGAAGGTTGTGCTACTGAGCTGCTGCTAGTGGTGTGGGAGGCCTACCTACAACCACCCAACCACCATCATCTACAGAGGTGCCTGGAGAGGGAGGAGTGGAGGAGGCCAGCATTATATCGGGAGAAGCCTTTTCCATCACTGCCTCCCAATTCGGCCTCCAGCCCAGGAGAGGGAGAGAGGGAGAGAGGATACCAAACAGCTCCACTTGGAAGGAGGGGAGGAGCTGCAACTTTACCATCTGCAGGTGGGTGTCTCTGTGCATTCCCCCTAAAGACTTTACATTCTAGGCGGGGGGAGGAAAGAAGACGGGCCGAAAGCCTGGCCTGGGTTGGCTGGAGCCTGCCCAGGTGAAGCTTGTTTCCTCTGCATTAAGAAGACCTGGTGTGGGGCTGAGCCTGGGCTGTCTCCAGCCTGCCCAGGTGAAGACATCTTCTCCCCCTGCCCGAAGACCAACTTAAGACTTTATTTTTCCATCGGGGGAGTGCACCCTGCCGACACCCACCCACCGAACAACATCGTGAGTGGGGACCCTGCCTTTGCGGCCCCCCCCTCCTTCTCACACCCCCTCTCTCTCTCTCCTTGTTCTCTCTCTGCCTCTCCAAAAGGCACCTTTTTTTAATTAACTAATTACCCATTGGGCAGAGGGAAGAAAGGGCCCCCCTCCCAATTAACACCATCAAGGGGAGAGGCAGGCCAGTTAATTTACACTCCCTCTGCTCAGGGGAAGACCCTTATTACCTAGGCCATTAACACCTTCAGGCCTGTGACTTTTGGGGTGTGTGTAGCTCTTTGAAAATCCACCCCACTATGGCGTCTACATCTGCGGCGGCAGCGGGGCCGGCGAGAACATACGCGGCAGTGGCGAGTAAAGCCGCGGCCGCTCCCGCTTCCGCTGCTGCCCCGTCGCCGTTCCGCCTATTGACCAAGAAGCTTGGGGTGAAGAGCTACACCCACCCCAACATGACCATCGAGGCGTGTGTTAAGGCTATGGCTGGGGTTGTCGGCCCTCCGGCCATAGTCGCCGCCTCGAAGATGTATGGGAAGGCTGTGTTCTTCCTGGAGTCCGAGCGGGCGGTGGCCCTGGCCATCGCCCAGGGGCTCACCATGGGCGGGACCTTCCTGCCGGTGGACCCTCTTGAGGCCACCGCGCAGAGGGTCGTACTATCCAACGTCCCGCCCTTTATCTCCGGTGAGCTCCTCCTCCCCCACTTACGCCATCTTGGGGAGGTGAGGTCGGGGATCTCGCCGATCCCGCTCGGATTCTGGGAGGCCAGCCTTCGCCATGTCTTCTCCTTCCGGCGCCAGGCCTTTATTCAGCTGGCGCGGGAGGGGGAGACGGAAGGGGCCTTTACAGTCCTCCACGAGGGGACCCCATACCGCGTCTTCTGGACGACGGACGGCGTGCGGTGCCACGCCTGTAAGGAGGTGGGGCACGTTCGGACCGGGTTACGGTCGTCGCGGAGGCCATCGCCATCCAGGCCTCCGGCGGGGGGGAGGAGGAGCGTCCGGTCGGGAAGAAGGCGCGGTACAAAACTAAAAACCGTAGGGCAGGTCCCCCCGTTGAGGGCGTGCCCCATAATATGGAGCCCCTGACGCCCGAGAGCGTCGCCGCGTTAATCGCGGAGTGCGGAGGGGGGGTGCCCTCGTGCCCGAGCCTGTGGCCGCGGCCGCCGAGGCGGTAGCGCCAGAACCTGCGGCCGGGCTTGGGCCCGGGGGACCCGAAGAACTCGCTCCACCGGAGGGAGCAGGGGAGGCCTCTGCAGAAATGGAGGTCTCCCTCTACCCCTCCACGCTCAAAAGAAGGCGCGACCCCCTGGATGAGGAGGAGGACCGGGAGGAGGAAGGTCCCTCCGGTCAGGGGGAGTCATCGCCCGCCGCGGGTACTGCGCCCCACCCCACCGCTGTTAACATCGTTAGCGATCGGCAGGGGTCGCCTGTCCCTGGGGAGGCTGAGGCAGAGGTGTCTGCCCAGCTCGTGCCTCCCGGGGATGGGGACACGACCCTGCCCGTGGGGGGGGTTGCGGAACAACCCGCGGCAGAAATTGACCCCCTATCAGTGGCTTTACCCCTCGACGAGTCGGGCGGCCAGGGGACTGGGTCAGGCGAGTCGTCTGAAGATGAGCTCGCCCAGAGCGGCCCGGACCTTTCCCAGGTGCTGCTCGACTTCGTCGAGGTGTGTGAAAAAATTTACCCCATCTGCTGGGTCGGAAGCCGGTGGTGCGGAAGAGGAGGACCCTCTGCCTGTGTCTCCGGCGCCGGGCGACTTGGAGGGGGTCAGTTTTACGTATTCTCCCATCTCTCCGATCTCTCCGGTCGTTCCGGCGCCTGGGGCGGAGGGGGTCTCCGAACCGCCGCCGTCTTCTGGCCCCCTTAGAGGAGCCCAGGGAGGAATCCTCCGCTACCGATCCTGGGGGTGGGATCCGGGCGGAGGCGGGGCCGGCCGTCGCGGCCGAGCCGCTCGCTGCGCATTGCGTGGCGGACGGGTCAGCCGCCGGTGGCGACCCCCCGGAGGAGGACGGGGACTTGGTGGTGGGGGCGGAGGAGGACTGGGAGTCCATCGCCGATGAGGCGATGGATGACCTCGCGCCCCTCGCCGGGACCCCCCTCATTCCCATTAAGGAACTCCGGGACTTTGTGGCCACGTGCCTGGGTCGTCGCAGGACCCGGCAGGCCCTCGACAGATGGTCGGGGCTGGCGCTGCTCATCGAGTCGGCCCGCGCCACCTACAAGACCATGAGTGCGGACGCGGGCGTGGGCCCGTCCGAGCTGCGTCAGTTCCGGTCATTCCTCACTGGGCTGCTAAGGGAGTGGCGGTCGACTAGCGGCCGCCCTCCCTTCCCCCGTTAGTCATAAGTAGGGGTTGCTTTGTGCTTCTGAAATGAAGATAACCATAGCCAGCCTCAACATCAACGGCAGCAGGGAAGCTAGCCGCAGGTTTAATAACTTTTCGGTCCTTCGGGACGGGAAGTATGCGGTGTGCTCCCTGCAAGAAACCCACACCGTTCCGGGAGACGAAGCCACGTGGCTCCTGGAGTGGCAAGGAGGGGTCAGCATGAGTCACCTCTCCAGTGTTTCCAGTGGGGTGGCTATCTTGCTGGCCCCGCATTTTCAGCCGGAGATCTTGGGGGTCAAGGAGCTCGTGCCGGGCCGCTTGCTCCAGGTCACTGTTCGCCTGGGGGGCGTGCCGTTCCATCTAGTGAACGTGTACGCCCCTCAGACCGGTGCGCAGCAAGCGCGCTTCTTTGAAGAAGTGTCCACTCTTCTGAGCTCCATCGACGCGGGCGAGTGCATCATCCTCGGGGGGGATTTTAATTGTACCCTCGAGGCGAGGGACCGCACGGGCACCCTGCCTTGCCCGGCGGCGACGGAGAAGTTGAGGGACCTGGTCGGGTCCCTTGACTTGGTGGACGTCTGGCGAAATCTCCATCCCGACTCCAGCGCCTTCACTTTTGTGAGGTCTGGGGGAGGAGCGTCCAGGATCGACTGCCTCTACATTTCCCGGGCATACGTCTCCTGCGTTCCGGCGGCTTCCATGAGGCCGGTGCCGTGCACGGACCACCACCTGGTGTGGGCGGAGCTCGTTCCGCTGCGCGCACAGGGGGGTCCGCGTATTGGCACTTTAACAACCTGCTGCTGGAGGACGCACGGTTCCGGTATTCGTTCAGTCAGTTCTGGGCCGGTTGGAGAAGGAAGCAGGGGGGCTTCCCCTCCTTGAGGCTATGGTGGGATGTGGGCAAGGCTCACATCCGTCTCTTCTGCCAGGAGTACGCGAAGGGGTCGACCAAGAGGCGGGAGGCCCGGGTCGGGCAGTTGGAGAAGGAGGTGCTCGACCTGGAGTCCCGTCTCGGTCAAGTCGTCGAGGACCCGGCCCTGTGGTTGGCGTACGAAGAGAAGAAGGGCGCGCTGAAGGACCTGCAGCTCATCGGGTCCCGAGGCGCGTACGTGAGGTCGCGGATCCAGTTCCTGCGGGACCTGGACCGCGGCTCCCCCTTCTTCTACTCGCTGGAAAAAAGACGGGGGGTCCGTAAGCAGCTCTTGGAGCTGCTGGCCGACGACGGATCTCTGGTCTCGGATCCGGAGGGAATCCGCGCGGAGACCCGCGCCTATTACGGGGCTCTGTTCTCTCCGGATCCGTCCAGCGAGGACGCGCGCAGAGTTTTGTGGGAGGACCTGCCGAAGGTCGGCCTGGAGGGCGCCGAAAAATTGGACGCTCCTCTTGTTAAGTATGTGTATTGTATTGAACAATTAACACAAAGACTTAAACGTATAACTCAAACAGGCCTTTACTGGTTGGAGGTAGGGACTATACATAGGTCTTTACTTCATGCCCACAGGCGGGAACTGAGGGGGATCAGTACCCACAGTACTATTTATACCCCTATGGCCAGGAGTGGTACTGCGTATCACTACGCCCAACAAGTAGTGCAGTCCTGTCCATAGGTTCAAAGTAGCACACATATTACATACACAACATTCCTCCCTTCCTAGCTTTACAGTCATCTCCCCATTTAACATAACGTAATAACATATATACATATATAACTTCAGGTTTACATAACAGAATAACATAGATACATAGATAACTTCATGTCAAAAACAGATCACAGATTCAGTCTCTGCGGAAAACAGTTCACAGATTCAATCTCTGTGGTGTAGTCGGTTCACGTTGCTAGAGTGACTCATTCAATAGTCCTTCCATGGATTTAACAGTTTGAACTTCCGAACTGAATTGGCTCCGTTCGGAGGGACCACGTGTGTGATCTGGTAGAGGTGATAATGGTTCAGATGGGTCATCTTCTGTTTTTACTTTTCCTTTTCTGCTTCTTGGAGACTCTCTGGGCTCCATTGTCAGCTGCCACAGCTGCCAGCTGCATGTGCAGTTCCTCCTTCTCTTCCTCCTGTTTCCGTCGTAGAGCCAGCTTCTCCCGATGTTCCGTAGACTTTTGGTGCTCCTCCATGATTTCTGCACTTTGGGAGTCGAAGTTACAAGCTGGGCAGGACAGGACATCGTAATATTCGGTGTCGTCCTGAGCTAGACCAGTGAGAGGGTCGTCTATTTCCTCCATACCTAGCTGGACGTTAGCCAGCTTTTGTTCCAAATCCAGACATCTTTCCTGAAGAGACTTCTTCATGTGTACCTCTGCATCCAGCTTTTTCTGGGCTTTCAGCAAGTCGTTTACTAGTGACCTCATTTGTGATTTTAATACTTCAACTTCCTTTGGAGATTGATTGATCGGACTATGCAATCCCTCTACCGGAGCAGCTGTTTCAGCGGTCTGTTGTTCTACGTTGACGTGAGTCAGCGTACTTTTGGCATCCAAGGGCTGCTCTGTTGCAGTCATCTCAGTCTGTGTTGCCACCTCAGCTCTTCCAATAACCTTTGAGAGCTCCGAACCCCTTTCGTTTGAATATTGAAGTTCATGTTCAAGTTTTTCCCATTTCAGAGTCCTGTCCTTCAGCATATGCAGGAGTTGGCTGACCGTTAACTCCTCTGACATCAGACGTTTTGTGTGCTCCTGCTCCATTTTCTCCATCAGCTGCTTCTGTTGTCTTTCCAGATTCTCCAACTCTATATCAAAGAACTCTTTCGTTGCATTCAACTCTTGCTCAAAACGGCGAAGCATTTGTTCTAATTGCTGTTGTAGTTTGAAATGGAGTTGAGTTCGAGCCCGGTGTCCCTCAGAAATGGGCACATCAGTAGACTTGCCAGACTCAGAATCCACAGTTAAACTATGTTGTTGTTGCTCAGTGGAATTCTGTGCTGAAACTTTGTCTTTTGCACCTGAGTTGGGCTTACCATCATCCGTTCCAGAGTCTGGGCCGACTATCTTCACCGAGTTCTCACTCGTTATTGTTTGTAGGAAATGCCAGTCCATATTCATTTTCCTAATCCACTCCCGTCCTAGTAGTGGAGGACCTCCTTCAGATATCACATATAAGTCCATTATTTGACTGTCTTCGCCCTTGTGGGCCACTGCAACCTCTATTTTCCCGATGGGGTACACTCTTTGCCCCGTGTATGTTTTCAATATAATCCCCGTATCCTGTAGGGGAATATGTTGGAATAACTTTCCGTAATCTTTCTTATTTATGACCGTCAATGCCGATCCAGTGTCCAATTCCAGTTTTACTTGGACTCCTTCTATCTGAAGAGTGACCCAAATTGTCTGGAGGTCTGCACCCTTACCAGCGTTGAGTACTCTTAAGCTAGCCAGTTCATTACAGCTTAAGCTAGCCAGTTCATTACTGCTAGCGTCTGAATCGGACTCCTGTTCGGTCACCTTGTGTACCTTTGCGTATTTTCCTTGCGGTGACTTCTTGTTGCTGGTCTTCTTCCCTGACCTGCATACTCTAGCTATATGTCCAAGCCTACCACAAGTTCTACATTCTTGGTTTTTAAACCAACACTGGTTCTGATCATGCGTTGTCTTTCCACAACGATAACATTTGCCAGAACTCACACCCAATTTGTGTGCACTGAGCTCCGGTGACCGTAGCTGCATTACTGCCGTGCCTCTCGCTGCGGCTTCGTGTGCTGCTGCCATAGTGACCGCCTTCTCAAGCGTCAGCTCATTCTCCTCGAGCAGTCGCTTTTGTGTATCCTGTTTAAATAAACCACACACAAATTTGTCTCGTAGTGCATCTGTCAATCCCGTTCCAAACTGGCAATATTTCGCTAATTTACGCAATTCCAGCAAATATTCAGCATTGCTTTCATGCTGTAGCTGCCTTCTGTCGTAAAATTTAAATCGTTCCGCTAGCATCAGCGGCGTGGGGTTTAGATGATCTTTCAGGACAGTAACAATCTCATCGAACGTCTTATCCGCCGGTTCATCTGGTGATAACAGGTGTTTCAATTGCCCGTATGTCTTCGCACCCATTAAATTTAATAATGTTAGAGCTTTATCTTGGTCACGAATTTTATTGGCCTTACAATAATTTTTTACTCTTTCAACATATATGGCCCAATCTTCGAGGTCACTATCAAAGGTGCTAATATTCCCGTGTTTAGGCATTGTAGATTTGCAATTTCTCAGATTTTATTTTCTTTACTTGTTATCAAAGATGGCGGCTTCCCGCTCTTGCCGTCGTCCTCCGCCCACAAAATGGCGGTTTTCCCGCGCTTGGCGGTCTTCACCCGTCCCCCGACGCCGTCTCCCTTCAGCCCTCGAGTGCGGCCCTTATCTTCGCCGCGATCGATAGCCCGCGCTGTGCACCGCGACTCTCGCACCTTGAGCTTCTGCAGCCGCCGCGCCTTTCAGTCCGAGTGCGGCTCTTATCTTTGGTCCCGATCGCTGGCCCGGCTGCGCCCCTCACTTCAAAGCGGCCCGGCCCTTATCTGCCGATCGCTATCGCCCTACCTCTCTCTCTTCCCCAGTCCTGTCTTTACTCCGGTTCACAAGCTGATGGAGGCTTCAGGGTCCTAATGCCTGTCATTTCCAGTCGCTGGAAGCTGTCAGGATTTCTGCTGCCCTTCAGTTTTGAGTGGGGTGTTGAGGATTGAAACCTCTCTTCAACGTCCTGTCTTTGGACGAAGCCGCCTGGAATAACTGCCGCAGGGTAAGAGCCTGACTCGTCGCCAGTGTTAAGTATGTGTATTGTATTGAACAATTAACACAAAGACTTAAACGTATAACTCAAACAGGCCTTTACTGGTTGGAGGTAGGGACTATACATAGGTCTTTACTTCATGCCCACAGGCGGGAACTGAGGGGGATCAGTACCCACAGTACTATTTATACCCCTATGGCCAGGAGTGGTACTGCGTATCACTACGCCCAACAAGTAGTGCAGTCCTGTCCATAGGTTCAAAGTAGCACACATATTACATACACAACACCTCTGAGTTTGGAGGAGCTGTCTGGCGCCCTCCGCCAGCTCTCTAGGGGGAAGTCCCCGGGGCTGGACGGGCTGACCGTGGAGTTCCACAGGGCGTTCTGGGGCGTCCTGGGGGGCGACTACGCGCGGGTCCTGGGGGAATGTTTGGCGACCGGGGAGATGCCCCTCTCTTGGCGCAGGGCGGTGATTGTCCTGCTGCCTAAGAGGGGCGATCTCCGCCTCCTTAAGAACTGGCGCCCGGTCTCCCTCCTCAGTACGGATTACAAAATCTTTGCCAGGGCTATGTCTGTTCACCTTGGCACCGTGCTGGCCCACATGATCCACTCCGACCAGTCCTACACGGTCCCGGGCCGGTCTATCCATGATAACATCCATCTGGTCCGGGACCTGGTCCACCATTCCCAGAGGGCTGGTCTGTCGGTCGCCTTCCTTTCCTTGGATCAGGAGAAGGCGTTCGACAGGGTGGATCACGAGTATCTTTTCGGGACTCTGCGCGCATTCGGGTTCGGGACGCATTTTGTCACCCGGATCCGACTTCTGTACGCTGCCGCGGAGTGTCTGATTAAAGTTAACGGGTCCTTGACGGCGCCCCTTCGCTTCGGGAGGGGGGTGCGTCAGGGATGCCCCATGTCCGGCCAGTTATATACCATTTGCGTAGAGCCTTTCCTGCGCCTCTTGCGGAAGAGGTTGGCGGGACTGGCTCTGCAAGGGCCGGGCGTGGAGGTGGTCCTCTCGGCTTACGCCGATGACGTGCTCCTCATGGTCACGGATCCCGTTGACTTGCGGAGGATGCGGGAATGCCAGCAGATTTACTCGGACGTATCCTCCGCCAGGATCAACTGGGGGAAATGTTCCGGACTCCTGGTGGGTCAGTGGCGGGTGTACTCCCTGCCGGAGGAGTTCAGGCCCTTCGCCTGGAGCACAACGCACCTCCTCTACTTGGGAGTCTACCTCAGCCCGGCCGAGGACGCCTGGCCGGCGAACTGGCACGAGTTGGAGGCCAAAGTCACCGCTCGCTTCGGACGCTGGACAGGATTGCTCCGAGTGTTGTCCTACGGGGTCGGGCGTTGGTCATAAACCAACTGGTGGCCGCCATGTTGTGGTACCGGTTGGTTACTCTGATCCTCCCCCCCTGCGTTTGTCGCCAAGATACAGAAGAAGCTCATCGACTTCTTCTGGAACAACAGGATGCACTGGGTCTCTGCCGCGGTTCTGTGTCTTCCGCTTAGGGAGGGCGGTCAGGCGCTGGTGTGCCTTCGCACCCAAGCTGCGACTTTCCGTCTTCAGACGCTGCAGAGATACCTGTACGTTGAGAATCCTCCGAGATGGTGTGCGCTGGCGACGTATTTCTTCCGCCAGCTGCACGGCCTCAATTACGGCATGCAGCTCCTGTTTTTGGAAGTGGGCGGCAGGCGTGCCAGCCTACGGGAGCTGCCTGTCTTCTACCAGGAACTGCTATGGGTTTGGAACTCCGTCGCCTCCAGGCGGAGCTCTCCCCCGTCAGGAATGGCGGCTGTCCTTCGAGAGCCGCTGTTCAGGAATCCGCACCTCTGCGTCCTCGAGTTCGGGTGGCTGGCGGAACGGAGGGCTGTGCCTGGCAGGGTGACTAGAGTCGGGGACCTACTCGATGGCGGAGGAGCGGGCTGGATGGCGCCGGAGGAGTTGGCGCGGCGCATGTCTTGGGACAACGTCCGGCTCGCGGTCGATGCCATCGAGGCGGTGAAGGCGAGGCTGCACCCCGGCGCCACGAGGTGTATCGAAGCGGCTCAAGCGCGTGGGGCGATCCCTCCCGAGCTTTCTCCCGTTCGGACGGAATTCCTTATCGGCGCCTTGCCCCAAAGCTCCCCTCGGGGGTTGGCGCCTCACAACTTGAGCCGTCTCGAGGAGATGCCCTCCGTGCCTTTTCATTCTGCACGGAGGGGTTTCCTGTACGGGCTGCTCCTGCACACCTTCCACTTTGCCATCTTCGCCTGCCGTCCGGACACGCCGTGGCGTGCCGTTTTACCTTCCGGCGGAGGCGGAGGTCCCCAATGGGGGGCTCTCTATGCGGGAGTCCTCCCTTGTTCTATTGGGGACTTGGCCTGGAGGGTGTTGCACAGGGCAGTCCCGTGCAATAGGCTTTTAAGTAGGTTCACGGACTCCCAGACCGCCTGTTTGTTCTGCGGACTAGAGGAGTCCGTGTTCCATGTCTATGTTGAGTGTGAGAGGTTGCAGCCCCTCTTTCATTATTTGAAGGGGCTGCTCCTCAAGTTTTGGTTGCACTTCAGTCCCACGCTCTTGATCTACGGTCACCCGGTGCGGAGGGGAGCGGGCAGGTCGGAGGACCTCCTCGTGGGTCTGCTCCTGGGCCTGGCCAAGAAAGCCATTAATTGGTCCAGGCAGCGGGCGGTCGAGGGGGTCGTCCGGCCGGATTGCCTCCCTCTCTTCCGTGGCCATGTTCGCGCCCGGGTGGCCCTGGAGATGGAGCACGCGGTGTCCGCTGGCGAGCTGGAGCACTTTCGTGACCGGTGGGCGCCGCGGGGACTGAAGTGCATAATCGATTTAAATGACCAAATTTTAATTTAATTTGTTAAGTTTTATTTAAACGTTTATTAGATTTTTAGTTACAGTTTATTTGTTTAATGTATTTTTGGTTTAACACAAGAAGGCTAGGAACAATTAACACAGAAAACAAACAAGGTGAAGGTGCCATCTAGAGGTTACCAACAGAACTGACTGGCACCCTCACACAAGCTCATTTTGGACCTTGCTGTCAGAGGAGAAGGTTGTGCTACTGAGCTGCTGCTAGTGGTGTAGGAGGCCGACCTACAACCAACCAACCACCATCATCTTCAGAGGTGCCTGGAGAGGGAGGAGTAGAGGACAGAGGAGGAGGCCAGCATTATATCGGGAGAGGCCTTTTCCATCACTGCCTCCCAATTTGGCCTCCAGCCCAGGAGAGGGAGAGAGGGAGAGAGGATACCACACAGCTCCACTTGGAGGGAGGGGAGGAGCTGCAACTTTACCATCTGCAGGTGGGTGTCTCTGTGCATTCCCCCTAAAGACTTTACATTCTAGGCGGGGGGAGGAAAGAAGACGGGCCGAAAGCCTGGCCTGGGTTGGCTGGAGCCTGCCCAGGTGAAGCTTGTTTTCCCCTGCATTATGAAGACCTGTGGTGGGGCTGAGCCTCGGCTGTCTCCAGCCTACCCAGGCGAAGACATCTTCTCCCCCTGCCCGAAGACCATCTTAAGACTTTGTTTCACCATCGGGTGAGTGCACCCTGCCGACACCCACCCACCGAACAACATCGTGAGTGGGGACCCTGCCTTTGCGGCCCCCCCTCCTTCCCATCCCCCCCTCTCTCTCTCTCTCTCTTTGTCCTCTCTCTGCCTCTCCAAAAGGCACCTCTTCTACCTACTAATTACCCATTGAGCAGAGGGAAGAAAGGGCCCCCCTCCCAATTAACACCATCAAGGGGAGAGGCGGGCCAGTTAATTTACACTCCCTCTGCTCAGGGGAAGACTATTATTACCTAGCCATTAACACCTTCAGGCCTGTGACTTTTGGGGTGTGTGTAGCTCTTTGAAAATCCACCCCACTATGGCGTCTACATCTGCGGCGGCGGCGGGGCCGGCGAGAACATACGCGTCAGTGGCGAGTAAAGCCGCGGCCACTCCCGCTTCCGCTGCTGCCCCGTCACCGTTCCGCCTATTGACCAAGAAGCTTGGGGTGAAGAGCTATACCCACCCCAACATGACCATCGAGGCGTGTGTTAAGGCTGTGGCTGGGGTTGTCGGCCCTCCGGCCATAGTCGCCGCCTCGAAGATGTATGGGAAGGCTGTGTTCTTCCTGGAGTCCGAGCGGGCGGTGGCCCTGGCCATCGCCCAGGGGCTCACCGTGGGCGGGACCTTCCTCCCGGTGGACCCTCTTGAGGCCACCGCGCAGAGGGTCGTACTATCCAACGTCCCGCCCTTTACCTCCGGTGAGCTCCTCCCCCACTTACACCAACTTGGGGAGGTGAGGTCGGGGATCTCGCCGATCCCGCTCAGATTCCGGGAGGCCAGCCTTCGCCATGTCTTCTCCTTCCGGCGCCAGGCCTTTATTCAGCTGGCGCGGGAGGGGGAGACGGAAGGGGCCTTTACAGTCCTCCACGAGGGGACCCCATACCGCGTCTTCTGGACGACGGACGGTGTGCGGTGCCACGCCTGTAAGGAGGTGGGGCACGTTCGGAAAAACTGCCCCGCCTCCAAGGCCGCCAGTGCGACTGGCGTGGCCGAGGCTGGCGCCGCCGCCGCTCCTCCCCCCGGGTCTAGCCGTGCCCCCCCCCAAACAAATGCTACCGGGGTACGGTCGCCGTCGGAGGCCATCGCCATCCAGGCCTCCGGCGGGGGGGAGGAGGAGCGTCCGGTCGGGAAGAAGGCGCAGTGCAAAACTAAAAACCGTAGGGCAGGTCCCCCCGTGGAGGGCGTGCCCCATAATATGGAGCCCCTGACGCCCGAGAGCGTCGCCGCGTTAATCGCGGAGTGCGGAGGGGGGGTGCCCTCGTGCCCGAGCCTGTGGCCGTGACCGCCGAGGCGGTAGCGCCAGAACCTGCGGCCGGGCTTGGGCCCGGGGGACCCGAAGAACTCGCTCCACCGGAGGGAGCAGGGAAGGCCTCTGCAGAAATGGAGGTCTCCCTCTACCCCTCCGCACTCAAAAGAAGGCGCGACCCCCTGGATGAGGAGGAGGACCGGGAGGAGGAAGGTCCCTCCGGTCAGGGGGAGTCGTCGCCCGCCGCAGGTACTGCGCCCCACCCCACCGCTGTTAACATCGTTAGCGATCGGCAGGGGTCGCCTGTCCCTGGGGAGGCTGAGGCAGAGGTGTCTGCCCAGCTCGTGCCTCCCGGGGATGGGGACACGACCCTGCCCGTGGGGGTGGTTGCGGAACAACCCGCGGCAGAAATTGACCCCCTATCAGTGGCTTTACCCCTCGACGAGTCGGGCGGCTTGGGGTCTGGGTCGGGCGGGCTCGCGGTTGATGAGCTCGCCCAGAGCGGCCCGGACCTTTCCCAGGTGCTGCTCGAATTCGTCGAGGTTTGTGCAAGGAATACCCCTTCTGCTAGGTCGGAGGCCGGTGGCGTGGTAGAGGGGGGGCCCTCTGTTTGTGTCCCTGGCGCCGGACGACTTGGAGGAGGTCGGATTTTCATATTCTCCGGTCTCTCCGGTCGTTCCGGCGCCTGGGGCGGAGGGGGTCTCCGAACCACCGCCGTCTTCTGGCCCAGCCCCTCTAGAGGAGCCCAGGGAGGAATCCTCCGCTACCGATCCTGCGGGTGGGATCCGGGCGGAGGCGGGGCCGGCCGTCGCGGCCGAGCCGCTCGCTGCGCATTGCGTGGCGGACGGGTCGGCCGCCGGTGGCGACCCCCCGGAGGAGGACGGGGACTCGGTGGTGGGGGCGGTGGAGGACTGGGAGTCCATCGCCGATGAGGCGATGGATGACCTCGCGCCCCTCGCCGGGACCCCCCTCATTCCCATTAAGGAACTCCGGGACTTTGTGGCCACGTGCCTGGGTCGTCGCAGGACCCGGCAGGCCCTCGACAGATGGTCGGGGCTGGCGCTGCTCATCGAGTCGGCCCGCGTCGCCTGCAAAACCATGAGTGCGGGCGCGGGCGTGGGCCGTCCGAGCTGCGTCAGTTCCGGTCATTCCTCACTGGGCTGCTAAGGGAGTGGCGGTCGTCCAGCAGCCGCCCTCCCTTCCCCCGTTAGTCATAAGTAGGGGTTGGTTTGTGCTTCTGAAATGAAGATAACCATAGCCAGCCTCAACATCAACGGCAGCAGGGAAGCTAGCCGCAGGTTTAATAACTTTTCGGTCCTTCGGGACGGGAAGTGTGCGGTGTGCTTCCTGCAAGAAACCCACACCGTTCCGGGAGACGAAGCCACGTGGCTCCTGGAGTGGCAAGGAGGGGTCAGCATGAGTCACCTCTCCAGTGTTTCCAGTGGGGTGGCTATCTTGCTGGCCCCGCATTTTCAGCCGGAGATCTTGGGGGTCAAGGAGCTCGTGCCGGGCCGCTTGCTCCAGGTCACTGTTCGCCTGGGGGGCGTGCCGCTCCATCTAGTGAACGTGTACGCCCCTCAGACCGGTGCGCAGCAAGCGCGCTTCTTTGAAGAAGTGTCCACTCTTCTGAGCTCCATCGACGCGGGCGAGTGCATCATCCTCGGGGGGGATTTTAATTGTACCCTCGAGGCGAGGGACTGCACGGGCACCCTGCCTTGCCCGGCGGCGACGGAGAAGTTGAGGGACCTGGTCGGGTCCCTCGACTTGGTGGACGTCTGGCGAAATCTCCATCCCGACTCCAGCGCCTTCACTTTTGTGAGGTCTGGGGGAGGAGCGTCCAGGATCGACTGCCTCTATATTTCCCGGGCATACGTCTCCTGCGTTCCGGCGGCTTCCATGCGGCCGGTGCCATGCACGGACCACCACCTGGTGTGGGCGGAGCTCGTTCCGCTGCGCGCATGGGGGGGGTCCGCGTATTGGCACTTTAACAACCTGCTGTTGGAGGACGCACGGTTCCGGGATTCGTTCAGTCGGTTCTGGGCCGGCTGGAGAAGGAAGCAGGGGGGCTTCCCCTCCTTGAGGCTATGGTGGGATGTGGGCAAGGCTCAAATCCGTCTCTTCTGCCAGGAGTACGCGAAGGGGTCGACTAAGAGGCGGGAGGCCCGGGTCGGGCAGTTGGAGAAGGAGGTGCTCGACCTGGAGTCCCGTCTCGGTCAAGTCGTCGAGGACCCGGCCCTGCGGTTGGCGTACGAAGAGAAGAAGGGCGCGCTGAAGGACCTGCAGCTCCTCGGGTCCCGAGGCGCGTACGTGAGGTCGCGGATCCAGTTCCTGCGGGACCTGGACCGCGGCTCCCCCTTCTACTCGCTGGAAAAAAGACGGGGGGTCCGTAAGCAGCTCTTGGAGCTGCTGGCCGACGACGGATCTCTGGTCTCGGATCCGAAGGGAATCCGCGCGGAGACCCGTGCCTATTACGGGGCTCTGTTCTCTCTGGATCCGTCCAGCGAGGACGCGCGCAGAGTTTTGTGGGAGGACCTGCCAAAGGTCGGCCTGGAGGGCGCCGAAAAATTGGACGCTCCTCTGAGTTTGGAGGAGCTGTCCGGCGCCCTCCGCCAGCTCTCTAGGGGGAAGTCCCCGGGGCTGGACGGGCTGACCGTGGAGCTCCACAGGGCGTCCTGGGGCGTCCTGGGGGGCGACTACGCGCGGGTCCTGGGGGAATGTTTGGCGACCGGGGAGATGCCCCTCTCTTGGCGCAGGGCGGTGATTGTCCTGCTGCCTAAGAGGGGTGATCTCCGCCTCCTTAAGAACTGGCGCCCGGTCTCCCTCCTCAGCACGGATTACAAAATCTTTGCCAGGGCCATGTCTGCTCGCCTTGGCGCCGTGCTGGCCCACATGATCCACCCCGACCAGTCCTACATGGTCCCGGGCCGGTCTACCCATGATAACATCCATCTGGTCCGGGACCTGGTCCACCACTCCCAGAGGGCTGGTCTGTTGGTCGCCTTCCTTTCCCTGGATCAGGAGAAGGCGTTCGACAGGGTGGATCACGAGTATCTTTTCAGGACTCTGCGCGTATTCGGGTTCGGGACGCATTTTGTCGCCCGGATCCGACTTCTGTACGCTGCCGCGGAGTGTCTGATTAACGTTAACGGGTCCTTGACGGCGCCCCTTCGCTTCGGGAGGGGGGTGCGTCAGGGATGCCCCATGTTCGGCCAGTTATATGCCATTTGCGTAGAGCCTTTCCTGCGCCTCTTGCGGAAGAGGTTGGCGGGACTGGCTCTGCAAGGGCCGGGCGTGGAGGTGGTCCTCTCGGCTTACGCCGATGACGTGCTCCTCATGGTCACGGATCCCGTTGACTTGCGGAGGATGCGGGAATGCCAGCAGATTTACTCCGACGCATCCTCCGCCAGGATCAACTGGGAGAAATGTTCCGGACTCCTGGTGGGTCAGTGGCGGGTGGACTCCCTGCCGGAGGAGTTCAGGCCCTTTGCCTGGAGCACTACACACCTCCTCTACTTGGGAGTCTACCTCAGCCCTGCCGAGGACGCCTGGCCGGCGAACTGGCAAGAGTTGGAGGCCAAAGTCACCGCTCGCTTAGGACGCTGGACAGGATTGCTCCGAGTGTTGTCCTACAGGGGTCGAGCGATGGTCATAAACCAACTGGTGGCCGCCATGTTGTGGTACCAGTTCGTCACTTTGATCCCTCCCCCTGCGTTTGTCGCCAAGATACAGAAGAAGCTCGTCGACTTCTTCTGGGACAAAAGGAAGCACTGGGTCGCTACCGCGGTTCTGAGTCTCCCGCTTAGGGAGGGCGGTCAGGCGTTGGTGTGCCTCCGCACCCAGGCTGCGACTTTCCGTCTTCAGACGCTGCAGAGATACCTGTACGTCGAGAATCCTCCGAGATGGTGTGCGCTGGCGACGTATTTTTTCCGCCAGCTGCACGGCCTCAATTACGACATGCAGCTCCTGTTTTTGCAACTGAGCGGCTGGCATGCCAGCCTGCGGGAGCTGCCTGTCTTCTACCAGGAACTACTATGGGTTTGGAGCTGCGTTGCCTCCAGGCGGAGCTCTCCCCCGTCAGGAATGGCGGCTGTCCTCCGGGAGCCGCTGTTCAGGAATCCGCACCTCCACGTCCGCGGGTTCGGGTGGCTGGCGGAGCGCAGGGCTGTGCCTGCCAGGTTGACTAGAGTCGGGGACCTACTCGATGACGGAGGAGCGGGCTGGATGGCACCAGAGGAGTTGGCGCGGCGCATGTCCTGGAACAGCGTCCGGCTCGCGGTCAATGCCATCGGGGCGGTGAAAGCGATGCTGCCCCCCGGCGCCATGAGGTGTATCGAGGTGGCTCAGGCGCGTGGGGCGATTCCGTCCGAGCTTACCCCCGTTCGGACGGAGTTCGTTATCGGCGCCCTGCCCCGAAACTCCCCTCGGGGATCGGCGCCTCACAACCTGAGCCGTCTCGAGGAAATGCCCTCCGTGCCTTTTCATTCCGCGCGGAGGGATTTCCTGTACGGGCTGCTCCTGCACACCTTCCACTTTGCCATCTTCGCCTGCCATCCGGACACGCCGTGGTGTGCCATTTTACCTTCCGACGGAGGCGGAGGTCCCCAAATGGGGATTCTCTATGCGGGAGTCCTCCCTTGTTCTATTGGGGACTTGGCCTGGAGGGTGTTGCACAGAGCAACCCGTGCAATAGACTCTTAAGTACGTTTACGGACTCCCAGGCCGCCTGTTTGTTTTGCGGTCTGGAGGAGTCCGTATTTCACGCATATAGTGAGTGTGAGAGGTTGCAGCCCCTCTTTCATTATTTGAAGGGGCTGCTCCTCAAGTTTTGGTTGCACTTCAGTCCCACGCTCTTGATCTACGGTCACCCGGTGCGGAGGGGAGCGGGCAGGTTGGAGGACCTCCTCGTGAGTCTGCTCCTGGGCCTGGCCAAGAAGGCCATTAATTGGTCCAGGCAGCGGGCGGTCGAGGGGGTCGTCCGACCGGATTGCCTCCCTCTCTTCCGTGGCCATGTTCGCGCCCGGGTGGCCCTAGAGATGGAGCACGCGGTGTCCACCGGCGCGCTCGAGCAATTTCGTGACCGGTGGGCGCCGCGGGGACTGGAGTGCATAATTAGTTCAAACAACCAAATTTTAATTTGATTTGTTAAGGTTTATTTAAAGGTTTATTCGAGTTTTGTTTACAGTTTATTTGTTTAACTTATTTGTCTCGCAAAAAGAGGACAAACAAGGTGAAGGTGCCATCTAGAGGTTACCAAAAGAACTGACTGGCACCCTCACAGTATGATCTTGGTTGTACTTCACTCAGGATAGTTCCCTTCTGAGTCCATGTGTTTGTTTTGTCTTTGAACCTTACTCCAATTTTCAGCCACATTACCTGTCAACTGAAGCGTCACTGGTGGGAGTAAACCTTCCATTTTTTCACTTCGTTAGCTATTCTTCAATGGTAAACAACGATGTTCTCTTTTGGCTTGCTAATTTGTGGAGAGCTGATTTAACTTCTGATTTTTTCTCTTCATCTTTTTCAGCCACTTCTGACACCATGTATTGATTTCTTTGTGGGTTCAATGATGAGACATTTATGAAAGAGAATGTCTTTTAATCTAAAGTCTGTTCAACTCTTAACCAGCATTTACAGGAGTCCATCAAGCTAGTGATGCATCTAGAACGAAACTGAAACTAAACTGAACTGCCTTGCTTGTCTCGGTCACATGACCTCTGCTGGTCAGGCATAAGTAATCAATACCTGCAAACATGCTGATAAGGCATCATAATCAAACAGGCAAATAACATCACTATTTGCTGATATCATTACAGTCACCACCGGTACTACAATGTACAGGAGCCATCAAAAAGTAGTCCATCACCTTAAGGTATCCTCTTAAGGTGGTACAGGTTACATACACTACACCACTGATAGTGGCTGAGGGTACAGTACCCCACTGAGAGTGACTGAGAGTACCAATACCCCACTGATAGGGGCTGAGGGTACAGATACCCCACTGATAGGGGCTGAGAGTACCGATACACCACTTACACGGGCTGTGTGTACAGATATCCCACTGATGGGGGCTAAGAGTACGGATACCGCACTGATAGGGGCTGAGAGTACAGATACACCACTGATAGGTGTGGTGTATGTGCCTTTAAGAGCAATTATGATGTATGTGCCTTTAAGAGCCCCAGGTGTGCGTAATGCCGGTAATTGCCACTTGGGCTATATAAGCCTGTGTATTGTGTATATCCTTTAGAAACCCCCCCCAGACTTGCTTAGTAAATACCTATGAACCAACTCCTGTCTTCAGTGTCTTTATCTACACACGGACACTACAGTGGCGACGAAGTGGAAACGGACTTACCTGCAATTCGGCAGCACCTCAAGGACATCGATTCCTCCAGCGTCCAGAAGACTCAAGGAAGTAAGAGAAACTGTGGTTTCACCAGCTGGCCAAGCTGGTGACAGGTACTGCGCTAATCCTTCCTGGGCGTCAGGCTGGAGCTCCAGCGGCGGGCTCTACAGCTGAGACAGGCAGCGAAATCGGAGGCAAGCAATAACGAACTGGTAGGGTGCACTCGAGAGACGGCCGGCGCGGCAAGCAGGTCAGCGTTTAGACCTCCGTCGGGAACGAGTCTCCAACAGTGAATAAACGGAAACCACAGTAAAACAGCGTTGTTATCGGTAGCAGCGGCGGGAAAGCGCGGGAAGCGCCATATCGTTGCTACAGAGAAAAAAAAAAGCGCGGGAAGCGCCATATCTTTTCTGAAATGCCTAAATCTGGTAATATTGAGGCTTTTGATGGCGAAATAGAAGATTGGACCACATACGTGGAAAGAGTAGAGGTTTATTGCACTGCAAATGGAATAACAGATGAAAAAAAAGCTTCAGTACTTCTGAACTTAATGGGCGCGAAGACATACGGGCTGTTACGAAATTTAATCACTCCAGCCAAACCAAAGGACAAGACTTTTAAAGAAATTGTTGATACCCTGCAGGAGCATTTAAACCCAACACCGCTGCTGATAGCGGAACGATTCAAGTTCTTCAAGAGAAATCAATACAAGAATGAAAGTAACGCTGATTACCTAACTGAATTAAGAAAGCTATCAAAGTACTGCCAATTCGGAGCAGGACTATCGGATTATCTTCGAGACAAATTTGTTTGCGGTCTCTTAAGTGAAGGAACACAAAAGAGACTGCTTTCTGAAAAAGATTTAACATTGGACAAAGCTTTCAGTATGGCTGTATCATACGAAGCAGCAGCAAAAGGAGCTGCAGAGATACAACAAGAGACACAGGACTTCGGCACCCATAAAATGACACAGGAGTTCGGAAGATGTTATCGCTGCGGCAGATCCACCCATAACCAGAGGGACTGCTGGTTCAAGGGCAAGGCATGCAGGCAATGTGGTAAGATTGGACACATTGCACGGGTATGCCAGTCTGGACAAAATAAATCCACTGACAGAAAACAAAAAATCAATAAAGAAAAGTACAGGAAGGTACAAATGATGACGGACAATAGCTCCGAAGACCAGAATAGCGATAGCGACTCCGGAAACAAGAGACTAAGCTGTCTCAAATTACATCATGTACTTGCCAAAGAGGATTACCAAACCATTTGGGTTACCCTCACAATAGCAGGGTCCCCAGTTAAAATGGAGCTAGATACAGGATCAGCTCTAACCGTAATAAATCGACGAGATTACGAGAGGCTATTTTCGCATATACCTCTAAAAGACACATCCATTATCTTAAAAACATATACGGGGCAGAAAGTCTACCCCAAAGGAAAAATAAGGGTGCCTGTGGTATACAACAGCAAAGAAATACAAAAGTTGTATTTATACATTCTACAAGATGGTGGTCCACCGTTGTTGGGACGTGAATGGATAAGGAAGATACGTTTAGACTGGCACTCCATTCAGGCACTGACGGTGACCAGTAAGGAAAAAAACAATGATGACATCATACCTGAACGATTAAAAGACATCTTGGCCAACGCCAAAGGAGTGTTTCAAGAGAAACTAGGAACCTTGAAAGGCATCACCGCCTCAATAAAAGTGGAAGATACAGCAATTCCAAAATTTTTTAAGGCAAGACCGGTGCCATACGCAATACGTCCGGCAGTCGAGGCAGAGCTGAAGAATTTGGAAAAGGCAGGCGTATTATCCAAAATAGATTGGAGCGAATGGGCAACACCCATCGTTCCAGTCATGAAAAAAACATTGAAAAATAACTCTGAGGAACAGAAAAAAATTCGCATCTGTGGGGACTTTACGGTGACTGTAAACCCGATCCTTCACACGGTACAGTATCCTCTTCCGAGGATAGAAGATATTTTCGCCTCACTATCCGGAGGGAAACGTTTCACAAAAATTGACTTGGCACAGGCATATCTACAGATGGAGGTTGAGGAGATCTCTAAAAAATATCTCACAATAAACACACACAAAGGCCTGTACCAGTACAATCGACTGGTTTTTGGAATAACATCAGCTCCAGCTATCTGGCAAAGAGCCATGGAGCAAGTCCTGCAAGGGATTCCGGGGACTCAATGCTACCTAGACGACATCCTTATAACAGGAGAAAACGACAACGAGCACCTTGCCAATTTGGAGTAGGTGCTCACTAGGCTGAAAGAACGGGGCCTACGAGCAAATCGCCCCAAGTGCGAATTTTTCCAAAATCAGATATCATATTGTGGCCACATAATTAATAAGGAAGGGTTGCATAAGTCACCTGAAAAAATTGAAGCAGTTATAAAAGCCCCAGCACCTGAAAATGTTTCACAATTAAGGTCATTCCTGGGATTAATAAATTACTATCATAAATTTTTACCGAACTTATCAACTATTCTACACCCTCTTAATGATCTTCTACAGACAGGAGTGATTTGGAAATGGAACGAAGACTGTAAACGTGCCTTCCATAAATGTAAAGACTTAATCACATCCGAGAAAATTTTGGCTCATTACAACCCATCACTACCAATCAGACTGGCGTGCGATGCATCCCCTTACGGCATAGAAGCGGTATTGTCCCATAGATTCCCTGATGGCTCGGAACGGCCGATAGCTTTTGCGTCACGCTCATTGAACTCAGCTGAGCGTAACTATGCCCAGATAGACAGGGAAGCACTCAGCCTGGTATGGGGAGTGAAGAAATTCAACCATTACCTACACGGACAAAAATTTACCTCGCTGACTGACCATCAACCCCTCATCTCCATATTCAACCCTAAAAAAGGTGTCCCCATTATGACGGCACAAAGACTACAGAGGTGGTCCCTTTTTCTAGGGGCACACCAATACAACATTGAATACAAAGGGTCAAAACAGCATGGGAATGCTGACGGTTTATCACGCCTACCGTTGCCAATGATAGAAGAGCCACCTACAGTAGACCCAGTAGAGATATTCCACTCTACCATAGTGGAATGTCTACCAGTGACAAATTCTGCCATTGAAAGGGAGACAAGAAATGACCCTACTCTCTCACGGGTCTACGATTTAACAGTGAAGGGATGGCCAGCACATGGCGAACCACTGTTGCCAGCATTCTCGCAAAGAAGAGAACAGCTGTCAGTGTGCCGAGGAACCTTGATGTGTGGATCCAGAGTGGTGATTCCACCCAAACTCCAGGATAAAGTGCTAAAGGAGCTTCACGAGGGGCATCTGGGTGGAGTGAAAATGAAGAACCTAGCTAGGGCGTTTGTATGGTGGCCAGGTATCGATGGAGACATCGAAGACATGACCAAGAGCTGCCTAGGATGCCAGAAGGTCCAAAATGCTCCGCCACAGGCCCCTCTACATCCATGGGAGTGGCCCTCATCTCCCTGGCAAAGGGTGCACATCGACTTTGCTGGTCCATTTATGGACTCAATGTTCTTAATCGCAGTTGATGCACACTCCAAGTGGCCGGAGGTAATAAAGATGTCCTCCACCACCACGGAAAAAACCATCACAGTATTAAGGACCATATTTGCCAGGAATGGGCTGCCGGAGCAGATATGTTCTGATAATGGACCGCAATTTGTGTCCGAAGAATTCAGAAAGTTCTTAAAGAACAATGGGGTAAAGCACTACACGTCCACCCCATACCATTCCGCCACCAATGGATTGGCTGAAAGGTTTGTCCAGACCTTCAAGAAGGCCATCAAGGCCATGGGTAATGAAGACATAAAACTTCAGCACAAGGTGGATAACTTCTTATTTGCATATAGGAATGCAACGCATATGGTTACTAACCAAACTCCCGCCATGATGTTCTACAATAGAAACCTAAGATGCCGGCTGGATTTGGTCAAGCCCAACATCCGAAGGGACGTGGAGAACCGGCAGTTTCAGGGCATGAATGAAAGGCCAACTAGGGCCTTCCAGATAGGCCAACCGGTTTTGGCCCGGGACTACCGTACCGAGAAATGGCAGCCTGGAACTATCTGCACACGATTAGGACCACTGATGTATACCGTGGACATCGGAGACAGCATAATAAGGCGCCATGCTGACCAAATCATCAAGTCATCCGATAGGGGGCAACCTACACCACCACTCTATACATCTAACGATGAAGTAGAGATACCCATATCTACCTCCGATCCGGCGATACTGGAGCCCGATGAACCCGACACTGGCCTTCAAGCCGAATCAGCCTTGCCAGAAGAACCTACTACACCACCAGAAACTACTACACCCCCGAGGCGTTATCCGGACCGAGTCAGGAAGCCTCCTGAGAGACTAACTTATAATTAATTAATACAGCAATGTATATTATTTTGCATATAACATGTAATTAATAATTACTTAAAATATGATGTACTAGTTAGCTAGAAGGGGAGGAATTGTGGTGTATGTGTCTTTAAGAGCAATTATGGTGTATGTGCCTTTAAGAGCCCCAGGTGTGCGTAATGCCGGTAATTGCCACTTGGGCTATATAAGCCTGTGTATTGTGTATATCCTTTAGAAACCCCCCCCAGACTTGCTTAGTAAATACCTATGAACCAACTCCTGTCTTCAGTGTCTTTATCTACACACGGACACTACAATAGGGACTGAGGGTAATACCCCACTGATGGGGGCTGAGAGTACAGATGCCTGACTGATGGGGGCTGAGAGGACTGATACCTCTCTGATAGGTGCTGAGAGCACAGGTACCCTACTGATAGGGGCGGAGAGTACAGATACCCTACTGATAGGGGCGGAGAGTACAGATAACCCACAGATGGGGACTGAGAGTACAGCTACCCCACTGATGGCGGCTGAGAGTACAGACACCCCACTGATAGTGGCTGAGGGTACAGTACCCCACTGAGAGTGACTGAGAGTACCAATACCCCACTGATAGGGGCTGAGGGTACAGATACCCCACTGATAGGGGCTGAGAGTACAGATACCCCACTGATAGGAACTGAGGGTACAGATACCCCACTGATGGGGGCTGAGAGTACAGACACTCCACTGATAGGGACTAAGAGAACAGATACCCCACTGATGGGGGCTGAGAGTACAGATACGCCACTGATGGGGGCTGAGAGTACAGATACCCCACTGATTGTGGCTGAGAGTACAGATACCCCACTGATGGGGGCTGAGGGTACAGATACCCTTCTGGTAGGGGCTGAGAGTACAGATAACCCACTGATAGGGGCTGAGAGTACTGATACCCCCCTGATAGGGGCTGAGAGTACAGATACCCCACTGATGGGGGCTGAGGGTACAGATACTCTTCTGGTCAGGGCTGAGAGTTCAGATACACCACTGATAGGTGTAATGTATGTACCTTTAAGGGGAGAACTACTTTTTACAGCTCCTGTATACTGTAGTACCGGCAGTGACCACATCTGTATATTAACCCTGAGTAGTGATCCGTACAATTAGTTCTAGAGTAACCCTCATTCAGTAAACACCTGTTGAATCGTTCCCTGCAGTCTGTTGTCTGATTATTGAAGGACACAACATCAAGATACACAGATCTAACAGTGGCGACGAGGAAGTTCGAACCTACCTGCAACTCTGCATCACCTCCCAGGGATTCGCTCCTGGAGAACAGTGGAAGAAGTTCGAGTCCAGAAGCACGGTCATCGACCACGGGCAACCACCCAGTCATCCAGCGGAGATTTGAGCATCGCAGGGGAGGCTGTCGAGAGCCAGGCTTGGCTTTACAGTCACGGTGGTCCAGCGAAACGGGATGGCAACAGGTACGGCGCAGACCCTTCCTGGACAGCGATGGGCTAGAGCCCGACCGAGCAGCACAGAAAAAGGCCTAACAGCGTCGACGGGGGAGAGAGGGAGGGCAGAGCGCACAGGGCGCAGCCGGTGTTCAGGGGCCGAGCGGCGTCAACGGGGGAGAGAGGCGAGAGAGAGCAGAGCGCAGCCGGTGTTCAAGGGCCGAGCAGCGTCAACGTGGGAGAGAGACGAGAGAGAGCAGAGCGCAGCCAGTGTTCAAGGGCCGAGCAGCGTCAATGGGGGAGAGAGGCGCGCAGGAAAACGCGAGGCGCTGCCATTTGCCACAAGGACCGCCGAGAGTGGCGTTGGCAGACACGCGGGAGACGCCATTTTAAGCCGCAGCGGGGAAGAAAGGAAAGCGTGGGAGACGCCATTTTAAGCCAGTCTAACCACACCCAAAAATGCCGAAGAGTGGCAGTATCACAGCGTTCGACAATGAAGTCGAAGATTGGACGACATATGTCGAACACATAGAAGTATACTGCAAGGCGAATGAAGTGCCAGATGACAAGAAAGCGCTGGTATTGTTGAATTCAATGGGTGCAAAAACGTATGGCTTACTACGAAACCTAGTAACCCCAGAGAAGCCAGTAGAAAAGGATTTTGAAAACATAGTGTCAATCCTACAGGACCACTTACACCCCACACCGCTGCTGATAGCAGAAAGATTTAAGTTTCACAAAATATACCAGCATAAAGATGAAAGTAATGCTGAGTATTTAACGGAACTGCGCAAGCTATTGAAACACTGCCGCTTTGGAACGGGGCTAGCAGATACTTTAAGGGACAAGTTTGTGTGTGGGCGTCAAAATGAAGGAACCCAGAAACGGCTTCTATCAGAAAAGGATCTTACGATGGACAAGGCTTTCAGCATTGCAGTATCACACGAAGCAGCAGCACGGGGCACTGCAGAGATACAACGGAGACCGCAAGAATATGGCACAAATGAAATGTCATACAGAACAGTGAAGTGCTATCGCTGCGGCAGAACAACACACGACCATAATGATTGCTGGTTCAAGGACCAAGTGTGCAGACAGTGTGGAAAAGTAGGACACATAGCAAGAGTCTGCAGGTTGGGAAAGAAAACCAGCAGCAAGAAATCTCCACAGGAGAAGTACAAGAAGGTACATAAGGTGACGGAGAGTAGTTCAGACGAACAGAAGAGTGATACAGACTCTGGAAGCAAGGAGCTGGGTTGTCTGAAACTACATAATGTGATCAAAACGGAGGATCACCAAACTATCTGGGTCACGCTCAAGATAGCAGGAGTCCAAGTGAAAATGGAATTGGACACAGGATCAGCCCTAACTGTCATAAACCGAAGGGACTACAAGCGGCTATTCTCACATATACCCTTGAGAGATACAAAGATTGTCTTGAAGGCGTACACGGGGCAAAAAGTCTACCCCAAAGGAAAAATAAGGGTGAACGTTATATATAACAGCAAGGAAACACCAAAAATGGACCTATATGTAATGCCAGATGGAGGACCACCACCACTAGGACGTGAATGGATCCGGAAGATACAGCTGGATTGGCATTCCATACAGGCACTGACTGTGGCTGACAAAAAGGATGATGACGTCACACCTGGGTGACTGTCAAAGATCCTAACTGACGCAAAAGAAGTGTTCCAGCAGGGACTCAGAACACTAAAAGGCATGACAGCGATGATTAAAATTGAAGAAAACGCAAGCCCAACGTTTTTTAAGGCCAAACCGGTACCTTTTGCGATCCACCCAGCCATCGAAGCAGAGCCGGGAACGTTCAGGTGTACTGTCCAAGGTAGACTGGAGTGAGTGGGCTACACCAATTGCCCCTGTGATGAAAAAGCTGTTGAGCAGCACGCCTGGGGAACCAAGGAAGGTTCGCATCCGTGGGGACTTTAAGGTAACAGTGAATCCGGTCCTTCACACTGTACAATATCCACTTCCGCGGATTGAAGATATTTTCGCCTCACTATCTGGAGGGAAACGCTTCACTAAGATTGATCTGGCCCAGGCGTATCTGCAAATGGAGGTAGAAGAAGCATCAAAAAAATACCTCACAATCAACACCCATAAAGGTCTCTACCAATACAACCGGCTGGTATTCGGGGTAGCATCAGCTCCAGCTATTTGGCAGAGGGCAATGGAACAAGTCCTGCAAGGGATCCCAGGGACCTAGTGTTATTTGGACGACATCCTGGTCACGGGCGAAAATGACAGTGATCACCTTGCCAACCTGGAGCAGGTGCTCACTAGATTGCAGGAATATGGGCTCCGAGCTAACCGCCCCAAATCTGAGTTTTTTAGAAAACAGATCTCGTATTGTGGCCACGTTATCGATAAAGAGGGGTTACATAAGTCCCCAGAGAAGATTGAGGCAGTAGTCAAGGCTCCAGCACCGGAAAATGTGTCACAACTGAGGTCGTTCCTCGGGCTGGTAAACTACTACCATAAGTTCTTGCCAAATTTGTCTGCAATACTGCACCCACTGAACACCCTACTGCAAACTGGGGTGCCATGGAAGTGGAGTGACGAATGTGTATTGATTTCTTTGTGGGTTCAATGACGAGACATTTATGAAAGAGAATGTCTTTTAATCTAAAGTCTGTTCAACTCTTTATACAGCTTTACAGGAGACACGATGCTAGTGATGCATCTAGAACGAAACTGAAACCAAACCAAACTGCCTTGCTTGTCTCGGTCACATGCCCTCTGCTGGTCAGGCACAAGCAATCAATACATGCAATTATGCTGGTAAGGCATGATAATCAAACAGGCAAATAACATCACTATTTGCTGATATCATTACATCTCCCTTTCTTAAAACAAAAGTATTTTACTTTTAACTAACAACATGTTTTCTTTGTATTAATCTGCATTTTAACTGTAACACTTAATGAACTTACATTATCATTATCATGATCAAGGTTTTTTAACCTTGTTTTGTATGTTCACATGAAATATGTAAATACACTAGAAAGAATAAGATAACATTACTTCCTTCTATAACAATAGCCCTTAAATTTGCTCAATGAGTCTCTCAGGAGGCTTCACGTGTCTTGAGGATTTTCTGATTGATTGTCCTTGAGTCTGAATTGTTGCCTCAGATGATGGTTTCTCAGCTGTGTGATCAGGTTGTTCAACAGTATCAGCCTCTTGACCTGCTGTGGCTGGTCCCATGAGAAGATCTCGACGATTTCTTCTCAGAACAGCACCCTCATCTGTCTGAATGGTGTATGATCTTGGTTGAACTTCACTCAGGACAGTTCCCTTCTGAGTCCATGTGTTTGTTTTGTCTTTGTTTGTCTCATTCTTTATGAGCTCCATTTTTGCATCTGCTATGGGCAGTGCACTTGTGATCATGTCCACGTAGGCGTTCACTTTTTCATCCATTGTGGTGTTTGCGGGCTCACTTGGGTCAACAGCTCTGGACAACGTGTCTGCTGTATACATCAGCTTACCCGGTGTGTACGCAACATTCAGTGTATAGCGTTGCAGCCTGATCATCATTCTTTGTATTCTAAGCGGACAGCTATTTAGTGGCTTTTGGAACAATGCAATCAAGGGCTTATGGTCAGTCTCTACACTGATTGCTTGTCCTGCCACAAACTGGTGAAATCTTTCACAGGCGTATGTGATGCTGAGCAGCTCCTTTTCTATTTGAGCATATCGCGTCTCCGCGTCTGTCATTGAGCGTGATGCATATGCAATAGGTTGCCAGTAGTAATATTTTTGCAGAAGAACGGCACCGAGCCCACTCTGTGATGCATCTGATGATATCTTGATGGGTCTCGCTGGGTCATAAAACCTCAGAACTGGTTCCTCTGTGAGCAGTTTCTTTAGATCGCTCCATGACTTCTCATGCTCATGATTCCATTCCCATTCTATGTTCTTTTCAGTTAGTCTTCTCAGTGGCGCCATCTTTTCTGAGAGGTTGGATATGAATTTACCCATGTAGTTGATCATTCCATTAAACCTCTGCACGTCCTTTTTGCATTGTGGCTTTGGCATATTCTCAATGGCGGACACCTTTCTGGGATCTGGTCTGACGCCCTCACTGCTAAGTATATCTCCCACGAATGTCAGTTCTGTCACCCCGAGCTGGCATTTCTCTCCATTCAGCTTCAGGTTTGTTTTCCTTGTTGCTTCCAGCACTTTTTTCAGTCTCTCGTCATGCTCAGTTCTCGTGGTTCCCCATACTATGATGTCATCCACTGATGTATCAACTCCCTCCAGGTGCTCATAGATCATATGGATAGTTTTGTGATACACTTCAGGAGCTGAGGCAATGCCAAATGGTAACCTTAGGAATCTGTATCTGCCAAATGGACTGTTGAACGTGCACAGTCTTGAACTTGCTTCGTCCAGCTTCATCTGCCAAAATCCTGATGATGCATCTAACTTGCTGAAATATTTTGCACTTGCAAACTGTGCCATGATTTCCTCACGTGTAGGAAGCTTGAAGTGCTCTCTCTTTATTGCTCTGTTTAGATCTCTTGGATCCAGGCAAATTCTGAGCTTTCCATTCTTTTTGTCCACTACGACGAGGGAACTCACCCACTCAGTTGGCTCATCTATCTTCTGAATCACGTTCAGGCTTTCCATCCTGTCCAACTCTGCCTTCAATTGCTTTTGAAGAGCAAACGGAACTTTTCTGCATGGATGTATGACCGGTGTCATACTTTTATCTACTCTGATCGTGTGTTCTCCTGGAATGCAGCCTAGACCCTTAAATAGGTCTTTGTACTCTTTCATGAGTTCATCATAGACTGTCTCTCCTTCGCTTTCCACAACGAGGACTCTCTTTACCAGGTTCAGTCTCTCACAGGCTTTTAAACCTAGTATGGCTTGCACATCCTTTGGCACCATGATTAATGCTAGCGTGTGCTCTCTGTCCTTGTGTGTTACTTTGACAATGCATCTTCCTTGCACTGGTATATCAGTACCCGAGTATCCTGTCACTTTCACTTTTATTCCATGTATCTTTGGTCTGGGTCTAATTTTCTTAAAATCAGTCTCTGATATCACATTAACTTGTGCTCCAGTATCCAATTTAAATGGAATGTGTATGTCATTCACTTTTAGTGTCAACATCCAGTCTCTTTCTTCTTGTTTGTTTTCAGACACAACATCTACATAGAACTCCTCTATGTCGCTTTCATCTACTGCATGGACCTTGCTTTGTTGCACTTGGTTCTTGCTGCAACGGGCATAATGATTGTTTTTGCTGCAACTATTGCATGTTTTACCATATGCTGGACACTTTTTTGGTGGATGCTGTGTACTGCATCGACTACATGACTTTCGATTGTCCCTTTCATTTTCGTTCGCTGGCCACGCCTCTTTTTTCACATTGGCGCTCTTTTTGTTAAACGGTTTGTGTCCGTTCTTTCTCACTGCATCCACGTTGCAGCTATTGTCACTGAACAGCTCCTTTGCCTGCGACTTCACAGTCTCTGTAGCCCTACACAGTGCTATGGCTTTTCCCAGGTCTAGATCTTGCTCTCTTAGCAGTCTTTCCCTTGGACCATTATCTGGAATACCACACACCAGTCTGTCTTTTATCAGCGAGTCTGTCAGTCCCCCAAATTTACACGATTTGCTTCTGTTTCTCAGTTCAGTCACATACTGATCAATAGTCTCACCCGTTTTCTGTACACATGTGAAAAATCTGTGCCTCTCAAACGTCACATTACGTTTAGGTATGCAGTAGGCCTCAAACTGTTCCATTATTTTATCTAGCTTCATTTTGTCTCCATTAGCAGCGAATGTGACGTTATTATACACCTCCAGCGCTTCATCACCCACGACATGTAAGAACAGTGACGATTTCCTTTAATTACTTTTCTCGTCAGCTCCGATGGCTGATAAATACAACTCCAAACGTTGTTTGAATCTCCTCCAATTTTCAGCCACATTACCTGTCAACTGAAGCGTCACCGGTGGAAGTAAACCTTCCATTTTTCACTTCGTTAGCTATTCTCTAATGGTAAGTAACGATGTTCTCTTTTGGCTTGCTAATCTGTGGAGAGCTGATTTAACTTCAGATTTTTCCTCTTCATCTCTTTCAATCCCACTTCTGACACCATGTATTGATTTCTTTGTGGGTTCAATGACGAGACATTTATGAAAGAGAATGTCTTTTAATCTAAAGTCTGTTCAACTCTTTATACAGCTTTACAGGAGACACGATGCTAGTGATGCATCTAGAACGAAACTGAAACCAAACCAAACTGCCTTGCTTGTCTCGGTCACATGCCTTCTGCTGGTCAGGCACAAGCAATCAATACATGCAATTATGCTGGTAAGGCATGATAATCAAACAGGCAAATAACATCACTATTTGCTGATATCATTACAGAATGTAGATGAGCTTTCCAGAAGAGCAAAACACTAATCACATCGAAAGAGGTATTGGCCCATTACAACCCGGCATTACCAATTCGGTTGGCATGTGATGCGTCACCCTACGGCATTGGAGCGGTGCTGTCGCACAAATTCTCGGACGGCTCAGCGAGGCCAATAGCTTTTGCGTCACGATCACTAACCTCAGCCGAGGGTAACTACGCCCAGATTGACAGGGAGGCCCTCAGCCTAGTGTGGGGAGTGAAAAAGTTCAATCACTATCTGCACGGGCAGAAGTTCACCATGCTGACTGACCACCAACCACTTGTCTCCATCTTTAATCCAAAGAAGGGCGTTCCGGTGATGACTGCGCAATTGCTACAAAGATGGTCCCTTTTTCTAGGGGTGCACAAATATGAAATCGAGTATAAGGGCACGAAACAGCATGGAAACGCTGATGGGCTATCACGCCTGCCACTGCCTACTGCGGAGGAAGCACCAGCAGTGGATCCTGTTGAAATATTTAATTCGACTATAATTGAATGCTTGCCAGTAACTAACGCTGGTATAGAGAAGGAGACCCGAAATGACCCGACACTGTCTCGGGTATATGATTTGACGGTGAAGGGATGGCCAGCACATGGCGACTCACTGTTGCCAGCATTCTCATCTAGAAGAGAACAGCTGTCAGTATGCCAGGGGACCTTGATGTGTGGATCCCGAGTGGTAATTCCACCCAAGTTAAGGGAGACAGTGCCCAATGAGCTTCACGAAGGTCATCTAGGAGGGGTGAAAATGAAAAGCCTTGCTAGGGCTTATGTGTGGTGGCCAGGGATCGATCAGCAAATCGAGGACCTGACAAAGAGCTGCTCAGGATGCCAGATGGTCCAAAATGCACCACCACATGTGTTGAGTCTGTGTTTTCAAATGCAGTTATATTGAATAACAGGACACAGACTACAGAAGTAAGTAAACAGGTCTTTAGTGATTGAGGGTCAGGGCTGAACTGAGATACACTTTGCTCCGCAGGGTTTATATACCGGTGTGGTCACCACCGGTACTACAATGTACAGGAGCCATCAAAAAAGTAGTCCATCACCTTAAGGTATCCTCTTAAGGTAGTACAGGTTACATACACTACAATTCCTCCCCTTTTAGCTTAACAGTGTACACCCCAAATTAAAACATTACATGGATAACATATATACAATTTACACACAAGAACTGTTCAAAGATTCAGTCTCTGAGGAGGCCTCCTGATCCGGCCCGGATAACGCCTTTCAGGGGTCTCTGGTTCTCATTGCTGGGGTGACTCATCCACTTGATCTCCTATGGATTTAACATCATCCAATACGTTCGAGTCTGAGGTAGATGCTACAGGCTCAATAAGTTCTTCAACTGGTGTCTCTGCTGTAGACATGGGGTCGACCCTTGTTCTCGATTCCACAAGTTGGTCAGCATGACGTCGTATTACGTTCTCGCCAACGTCTACCGTGTACATCAAGGGTCCTTGTCGTGCACGAATTGTTCCAGGTTGCCATTTATCATCCCTATAGTCCCTGGCCAACACTGGTTGTCCTATTTCAAAACTACGAGTGGCCTTTTTATTTACATGCTGGAATTGCTTGTTTTCGACTTCCCGTCGCACATTGGGTTTTAACAAATCCAACCGGGACCGCAACCTTCTGTTATAGAACATTATGGCAGGGCTTTGATTTGTCACTGCATGCGTGGCGTTTCGATACGCCATTAGTGTTAAGTCTGTGTGTTCCAGTTATATTTAAGGTCAATTACTGACACAGACTACAAGAATAACTTTTCAATAGGTCTTTACTATTCGGAGGTTAGGGCTGTACTACCCAGCAAATGACTACACAGCACTTATATACCGGTGTGGTCACCACCGGTATTACCGTATACAGCAGCCAGAGAAAGTAGTACATCTCTTAAGGTGGAACAGGTTTAAGTTCTCTTAAGGTGGAACAAGTTACATACACCACAATCCTCCCTTTTTAGCTTAACAGTTATATCCCCATTTAACATAACATAATAACATATATACATATACAACTTCATGTAGAAACAGTTCAAAGGTTCAGTCTCTCAGGAGGCCTCCTGATTCGAGTTGGATAACGCCTTTCAGGGGTCTCTGATTCTTGTTGCTGAGGTGACTCCTCTAGTTGGTCTCTTATGTCTTGGACATCATCATCAGGTACATTCACTGCTGAGGTAGATGCTTCAGGTTCACTAACTTCTTCCACGGTTGTCTCTGTCGTAACCATGGGTTCGACCCTTGTTCTCAATTCTACCAGTTGGTCAGCATGACGCCGTATTACATTTTTACCAACATCTACCGTGTACATCAGGGGTCCTTGTCTGGCCCGAATTGTTCCGGATTGCCATTTCTCGTTTCCATAGTCCCTGGCCAACACTGGTTGTCCTACCTCGAAACTCAGAGTGGTCTTGTTATTTATATGCTGGAACTGTTTGTTTTCAACTTCCCTCCGCACATTTGGTTTTAACAAGTCCAACCTGGACCGCAACCTCCTGTTATAAAACATCATGGCAGGACTTTGGTTTGTCACTGCATGAGCGGCGTTTCGATATGCCAGTAGAAACTTGTCCACCTTATGTTGTAGTGGAATCTGATCTTCGCTCATGGCCTTTATTGCCTTTTTGAATGTTTGTACAAATCTCTCGGCCAACCCATTTGTAGCCGGATGATATGGGGCAGAGGTATAATGTTTCACCCCATTCTTCTTTAAGAATTTTTGGAATTCTTCTGACACGAACTGTGGTCCGTTGTCGGAACATATTTGTTCTGGCAATCCGTTCCTTGCGAGTATCGTTCTTAACACCGTAATTGTCTTTTCTGAAGTAGTGGTAGTCATCTTGATCACTTCTGGCCATTTAGAATGTGCGTCCACCGCAATTAGAAACATGGAGTCCATGAATGGACCAGCAAAGTCAATATGTATGCGTTGCCATGGGGCTGAAGGCCATTCCCATGGATGCAGCAGTGCAATCGGAGGTGCATTTTGCACTTTTTGGCACCCTGAGCAGCTTTTCGTCAGCTCCTCTATCTGTTGGTCAATACCCGGCCACCACACATAAGCCCTAGCAAGGCTTTTCATCTTGACTACCTCCAGATGACCTTCATGCAGTTCCTTTAGAACTCTTTCCCTTAACTTAGGAGGAATAATCACTCTCGTTCCATACATCAATGTTCCTTGACAGACGGACAGCTGGTCTCGTCTTGCCGAGAATGCCGGTAACAGAGAATCACCATGTGCTGGCCATCCCTTCACTGTCACCTCGTAGACTCGGGACAGTGTCGGGTCGTTCCTGGTTTCTCTTTCAATACTTGCATTGGTGACTGGTAAACACTCGATGATGGTCGAGTGAAATAACTCAACAGGGTCAACCTTCGTTGTCTCCTCTTCTTCAGGTAGTGGCAGGCGCGACAGCCCATCAGCATTACCATGCTGCTTTGTACCTTTGAATTCTATCTGATATTGATGTGCCCCGAGGAAAATGGACCATCTCTGGAGTCTCTGTGCTGTCATCACCGACACACCCTTCTTAGGGTTAAAAATGGATACCAACGGCTGATGGTCTGTCAGAAGCGTAAACTTTTGGCCATGCAGGTAATGATTAAACTTCTTTACTCCCCACACAAGGCTGAGAGCCTCCCTATCTATCTGAGCATAGTTGCGCTCAGCAGAGGTCAATGATCTGGATGCGAATGCGACTGGCCTCTCCGTACCATTTGGCAACTTGTGTGAGAGTACTGCCCCAATACCATATGGAGAAGCATCACAAGCCAAACGAATAGGCAGTGTTGGGTTGAAGTGAGCCAACACTTCCTCTGAGGTTATCAATTCCTTGCTTTTGCGAAAGGCCTTCTTACATTCCTCGCTCCACTCCCATGGTACTCCCTTCTGCAAAAGAGCGTTCAGCGGGTGCAGTACCATGGATAAATTTGGCAGAAACTTATGGTAATAGTTAATCAATCCTAGGAACGACCTCAACTGAGATACATTAACCAGAGCGGGAGCCTTCACAACCGCTTCGATCTTGTCAGGAGACTTATGAAGTCCCTCCTGGTCAATGACATGGCCACAGTACGCGATCCGCTTCTGAAAGAACTCACATTTCTGCCGATTAACTCGAAGTCCATATTCTTTCAATCTGATGAGCACCAGTTCCAAATTTGCGAGGTGTTCCTCGTCACCATCTCCTGTAATCAGAATATCGTCCAGGTAACATTGTGTGCCTGGAATTCCCTGTAATACCTGCTCCATGGCCCTCTGCCAAATTGCTGGAGCCGATGCCACTCCAAAAACCAGTCTATTATACCGGTACAAGCCTCTATGCGTGTTGATCGTGAGGTACTGGCGTGACTCTTCCTCAACTTCCATCTGTAAGTACGCCTGCGCCAGGTCTATCTTGGTGAAGTGTTTCCCGCCCGACAATGAAGCAAAGATATCCTCAATCCGCGGAAGCGGATACTGCACCGTGTGAAGCACCGGATTAACAGTGATCTTGAAATCTCCACAGATGCGAACCTTCCCTGGTTCTCCCGGCTTGTTGCTCGAAGGACGTTTCATCACGGGAACAATGGGCGTAGCCCACTCACTCCAGTCTACCTTAGACAGTACTCCTGAACGTTCTAGCGCTTCCAGCTCCGCTTCCACAGCAGGTCGTATCGCATAGGGTACCGGTCTGGCTTTGAAAAATTTTGGTTGTGCATGTTCTTCAATCTTGATGTTTGCCGTAATTCCTCTCAGTGTTCCCAGTCCCTGCTGGAACACCTCTTTAGCATTGTCCAATATTCTGGACACTCGTTTAGGTTTGACATCTGTTTCCCTGGCATCTACCGTTAGTGCTTTTAAGGAATGCCAGTCCATATTCATTTTTCTAATCCACTCCCGTCCCAGTAGTGGTGGATCTCCTTCAGGTAGCACATATAAGTCCATTCCTCGGCTTTCTTTGCCCTTATGGACCACCTTTACCTCTATCTTTCTGATGGGGTATACTCTTTGCCCCGTGTATGTTTTCAATACAATCTCCGTATCCCGTAGGGGAATATGTTGGAATAACCTTTTGTAATCTTTCTTATTCATGACCGTCAATGCCGATCCAGTGTCCAATTCCATCTTCACTTGGACTCCTGCTATCTGAAGTGTGACCCAAATTGTCTGGAGGTCTGCTTCCTTACCAACGTTGTGTACTCTTAAGCTACCCAGTTCATTACTGCTGGCGTCTGAATCTGACTTCTGTTCGTTCGAACTGTTCTCTGTCACCTTGTGTACCTTTCTGTACTTTCCCTGTGGTGACTTTTTGTTGCTGGTCTTCTCTCCTGCCCGGCATACTTTAGCTATGTGACCAAGCCTGCCACATTTTCTGCATTCCTTATTTTTGAACCAGCACTGGTTCTGATCGTGCGTTGTCTTTCCACAACGATAACATTTTACTGTACCCAAGACCATTTGATTTGTGCTGAGTTCCGGTGACCGTAGCTGCATTACCGCCGTGCCTCTCGCTGCGGCTTCGTGCGATGCTGCCATAGCGACAGCTTTATCAAGCGTCAGCTCATTCTCCTCAAGCAGTCGCTTTTGTGTCTCTTCTTTTAACAATCCACACACAAATTTATCTCTTAGCGCATCTGTTAGTCCTGTTCCAAACTGACAGTACGTTGTTAGCTTACGCAATTCAATTAAAAATTCAGCATTGCTTTCATCTTTCAGCTGCTTTCTGCTGTAAAATTTAAATCATTCCGCTAGCATCAGCGGCGTGGGGCTTAAATGATTTTTCAGGACAGTAACAATATCCGCCAAAGTCTTATCCGTCGGTTTCTCTGGTGATAGAAGGTGTTTCAATTGCCCGTATGTCTTCGCACCCATTAAGTTTAATAAGGTTAGTGCTTTCTCCCCATCTGGTATCTTATTTGCTCTACAATAAACTTCTATGCGTTCTACAAACGTGGTCCAATCTTCGATGTCGCTATCAAATGTATTAATGTTCCCATGTTTAGGCATCTTTGCAAATTTTTTTTTTCTCCAAAATGGCGGCTTCCCGCGCTTGGCGGTCTTTCCCGCGCTCGTCTTCTTCACCCGCTGGCTGCAATGGCGATTGCTGTGCTGCTGCCGGTCTCGCCTCCCCAGTGGTTAACAACTCCCCCGACGCTGCTTCTACTCCACCGCGGTTCCCGTGGGCATTCGCGCTTCCCTGCCGTCGCGCCTCGCAGCCCTTCTTGCAGCCCGGTTATGTGCACCCGCTGCGTTCGAATTCACCGCGGCTCTCGCGCCTTCAGCTGCCCCAGTCGCTGCACCTTTCGGCCCGAATGCGGCCAGGCCCTTTTCACCGGCCGCCGTCGATTTCACCGCCCTCTTTCCTCCATCTTCCCTCCCCTTCGCTACAGCCAACGCGGCCGACTTTCGCTGATTGGCTTACCCACCACCGTGGTAGAAGGAAGATAGCTGTCTGCCGCTGATGGGGGCTTCGAGTTCAGAATTTCTCTTCTTCACTCCGGGTCCTCGATGCCTCCCGCGCGACGTGTTGTTCAGCAGGATGATGAGGGTGGATGCCTCTTCTCGACGCCCGTTCTGAGGACGAAGCTGCCGTGGATGTAAACTGCCGCAGGGTAAGATCGGACTCGTCGCCACTGTTAAGTCTGTGTGTTCCAGTTATATTTAAGGTCAATTACTGACACAGACTACAAGAATAACTTTTCAATAGGTCTTTACTATTCGGAGGTTAGGGCTGTACTACCCAGTAAATTACTACACAGCACTTATATACCGGTGTGGTCACCACCGGTATTACTGTATACAGCAGCCAGAGAAAGTAGTACATCTCTTAAGGTGGAACAGGTTTAAGTTCTCTTAAGGTGGAACAAGTTTCATACACCACAATTAGGAAATTGTCCACCTTGTGTTGTAGTCGAATATGATCTTCACTCATGGCCTTTATCGCCTTTTTGAACCTTTGTACAAATCTCTCGGCCAACCCATTTGTAGCTGGATGATATGGGGCAGATGTATAGTGTTTCACCCCATTCTTTTTCATGAATTTCTGGAATTCTTCTGACACGAACTGTGGTCCGTTGTCTGAACATATTTGCTCCGGCAACCCATACCTTGCAAATATGGTTCTTAGAACTGCAATCGTCTTCTCAGAGGTAGTGGTCGACATCTTAATCACTTCTGGCCATTTAGAATGTGCGTCTACTGCCATCAAAAACATGGAATCCATGAATGGACCTGCAAAGTCGATATGCACACGTTGCCATGGGGCTGAAGGCCATTCCCACGGATGCAGCGGTGCAATTGTTGGTGCATTTTGACATTTTTGGCAACCTGAGCAGCTTTTAGTCAGATCCTCTGTTTGTTTGTCGATACCTGGCCACCACACATAAGCCCTAGCAAGGCTTTTCATCTTGACTCCCCCCAGATGACCTTCGTGCAATTCTTTCAGAACTCTCTCCCTTAATTTAGGAGGAATAATCACCCTTGTTCCATACATCAATGTTCCTTGACATACGGACAGCTGTTCTCGTCTGGCTGAGAATGCTGGTAACAGTGGTTCGCCATGGGCTGGCCATCCCTTCACTGTCAAGTCGTAGATACGAGACAGTGTCGGGTCATTTCGGGTCTCTCTCTCAATACCCGCATTGGTGACTGGTAAACATTCGATGATGGTCGAGTGAAATATCTCGACAGGGTCAACTGCCGGTGCCTCTTCCGCTGTAGGTAGTGGCAGGCGCGACAGCCCATCAGCATTACCATGTTGCTTTGTACCTTTGAATTCAATATCATATTGATGTGCCCCTAGGAAAAGGGACCATCTCTGAAGCCTCTGCGCCGTCATTACCGGAACACCCTTCTTAGGGTTGAAAATGGAAACCAACGGCTGGTGATCTGTCAGCAGCGTAAACTTTTGGCCTTGCAGGTAATGGTTAAATTTCTTAACTCCCCACATGAGGCTGAGAGCCTCCCTATCTATCTGAGCATAGTTGCGCTCAGCGGAGGTCAATGATCTGAATGCGAAAGCGACTGGCCTTTCCGAGCCATCTGGAAACTTATGTGAGAGCACTGCCCCAATACCATATGGAGAAGCATCACAAGCTAAGCGAATAGGCAGCGTTGGGTTAAAGTGAGCCAACACTTCCGTAGAGGTGATCAGTGCCTTGCTCTTTTGAAAAGCTCACTTACAATCATCGCTCCACTTCCATGGTATTCCCATTTGCAAAAGAGTGTTCAGCGGGTGTAACACCGTGGATAAATTTGGAAGAAACTTGTGGTAGTAGTTAACCAACCCGAGGAACGACCTCAACTGGGATACATTTTCCGATGCAGGAGCTTTGGCAACAGCTTCGATCTTGTCAGGTGACTTATGGAGCCCCTCCTGGTCAATGACGTGGCCGCAGTATGAGATTCGCTTTTGAAAGAACTCGCATTTCTGGCGATTAACTCTGAGCCCATATTCTTTCAATCTGATGAGCACCTGCTCCAAATTCGTGAGGTGATCCTTATCGTTATCTCCTGTAATCAGGATGTCATCCAAGTAGCATTGTGTGCCCGGGATTCCCTGCAATACCTGCTCCATGGCCCTTTGCCAAATCGCTGGAGCCGATGCCACGCCAAAAACCAGTCTATTATACTGATATAAGCCCTTATGTGTGTTGATCGTGAGATACTGACGTGACGCTTCATCAACTTCCATCTGTAGGTACGCCTGCGCCAGGTCTATCTTGGTGAAGTGTTTCCCGCCAGACAGCGAAGCGAAGATATCTTCAATCCGCGGAAGCGGATATTGCACCGTGTGAAGAACTGGATTAACAGTGATCTTGAAATCGCCACAGATGTGAACCTTCCCAGGTTCCCCCGGCTTGTTGCTCAATGAACGCTTCATGACAGGAACAATGGGTGTAGCCCATTCGCTCCAGTCCACCTTGGACAGTACCCCTGAATGTTCTAGCCCTTCCAGCTCTGCTTCCACAGCAGGTCGTATCGCATAAGGCACCGGTCTGGCTTTGAAAAATTTTGGGTTTGCATGTTCTTCAACCTTGATGGTTGCCGTAATTCCTTTCAGTGTTCCAAGTCCCTGTTGGAACACCTCCTTAGCATCGTCTAAGATTTTGGACAGTCATTTAGGTTTGACATCGTCCTCCTTACAGGCATCTACAGTCAGTGCTTGTATGGAATGCCAGTCCACATTTATTCTCCGGATCCATTCCCGTCCAGGTAGTGGCGGACCTCCATCAGGTAACACATACAAGTCCATTTTCTGACTTTCTTTACCATTGTAGACCACATTTACTTCTATCTTTCCTTTGGGGTATACTATTTGCCCCGTGTATGTTTTCAATACAATCACCGTATCCCTCAGGGGAATGTGCGAGAATAACCTTTTGTAATCTTGCTTATTCATGACCGTTAATGCCGACCCAGTGTCCAATTCCATCTTCACTTGGACTCCTGCTATCCGAAACATGACCCAGATAGTTTGGTGGTCTGCTGTGTTACCCACATTATGTATTTTCAGACAACCCAGTTCCTTACTGCTGGAGTCTGAATCCGTCTTCTGTTCATCCGAACTGGAGTCTGAATCCGTCTTCTGTTCATCTGAACTGTTCTCTGTCACCTTGTGTACTTTTTTGTACTTCTCCTGCGGTGACTTTTTGCTGTTGGTCGTCTTTCCTGACCGGCATACTTTCGCTATGTGACCAAGTTTGCCACATTGCCTGCATTCTTTGTCTTTGAACCAGCACTGGTTCTGGTCATGCGTTGTCCTTCCGCAACGATAGCACTTTACTGCGCCCAATGCCATTTCATTGGTGCTGAATTCCAATGGCCTTTGCTGTATCTCTGCAGCACCCCGTGCTGCTGCCTCGTGGGCTGCTGCAATGCTGAATGCTTTGTCCAGCGTAAGGTCCTTTTCCTCTAGCAGTCGCTTCTGGGTTCCTTCCCTTAGGAGCCCACACACAAACTTATCTCTCAGTGCGTCTGCTAGTCCTGTTCCGAACTGGCAGTACTTTGATAACTTGCGCAGTTCTGTTAGGAATTCAGCGTTGCTTTCTTTTTTAAGTTGAATTCTTTTGTAGAATTTAAATCGTTCCGCTATCAACAGCGGCGTGGGGTTTAAATGCTCTTGCAGGATAGTAACAATATCCGCGAAACTCTTCCCTACCGGTTTGTCTGGGGTTACAAGGTTCCTTAATAACCCATATGTCTTCGCACCCATCGAGTTTAATAGCGTTAGCGCTTTCTTATCATCCGGTACCTCATTCGTTGTACAGTAAACTTCGATGCGTTCCACATAAGTGGCCCAATCTTCCACATCGTTATCAAAAGCAGTGATGTTACCCATTTTTGGCATCCTTGCTGAGTTTCTCCTTTCCCTTCGGATATTATTATTATTATTTTTATTTTTTTTTAAATTTAAGATGGCGGCTTTTCCCGCGCTTGGCGGCTTTTCCCACGCTTGTCTTCTTCCCCCGCCGACTCAAAATGGTGATTCCCGCGCTGTTGCCATCCACGCCTCCCAGCGGTCCTTTATTTTCCCCTGCGCTGCTGCACTTGTTCCCCGCCGCTCCTGCGGCCCTTGTGGCCATAAATGCTTTTCTGGCTTCTGTGCGTCTCTGCCCCGATTGCAGTCCGGCCCCTGACATCGGCTGCGGTCGTGTTCTCCGCCCTTTTCGTCGTTTTCCCTCCCCTTCTCCCACTGACAACTCGGCCGACTTCCCCCCCGTGCCGCTCGATCGGGCTTACCCGCCGCTGTCGTAGAAGGGATGCTCACTGATGTTTGCCTTCGTGGCCAGAAAACCAACCCGGGTTCCCGATGGCCTCCCGTGCGATGCAGTGCTCAGCAGGATGTTGAGGGCGGATGCCCTTTTTCGACGCCCGTTTCTGAGGACGAAGCTTCCTTTGATGCAAAACTGCCGCTAGGTAAGATCAGACTCGTCGCCACTGTTGAGTCTGTGTTTTCAAATGCAGTTATACTGAATAACAGGACACAGACTACAGAAGTAAGTAAAGAGGTCTTTAGTGATTGAGGGTCAGGGCTGAACTGAGATACACTTTGCTCCGCAGGGTTTATATACAGGTGTGGTCACCACCGGTACTACAATGTACAGGAGCCATCAAAAAGTAGTCCATCACCTTAAGGTATCCTCTTAAGGTAGTACAGGTTACATACACTACAGCATGCCCCTCCACACCCATGGGAGTGGCCCTCACCTCGATGGCAACGGGTGCATATTGATTTTGCTGGTCCATTCATGGACTCCATGGCCTAGAAATTCGGTCCTGCCGCGCCAGGTCTTTAGTGCCTGAAATTTAGCGCTGGGCCGGATTCCCCTTGCGCCCGCCTGAAATTCAGTTGCGCCGCCCCAAGACGGAGGCGGGCGCTATTGCAGGGTTTGGCCGCCTCGTTTGGGGCGATGTATGTAAGTTTCAGGCGTCCAGCTGCCGCTGCGGCACCCGATGCGGTGCGGCAGGCTGGGGTACTGCAGGCCTCCTCCTTCTCTTAAGGAGGAGCTGCCTGCAGCCGTGAGTTCGCCGCTGGATTCCCCCGGCAAATGAGCCCGGCACCACGGAGAAGTGCCGGGCTCGCGGGAGTCAGGCATCAATGCCGCGGGGGGGTGGTGCAGGAGTCCGGGGAGGGAGGTGCGGCCAGGCGGCCACCGGGAAAGCGGCCGGCCGCCCCTCCACCTTTATGCACCGGCCTTTCGGAGCTGCAAGACACCGTTTTACAAACGCTGTTTGCGGCCGCCACGGGCGAGGCGGCCGCTACTGAATTTGGCGGTCGCCACGGAATATCATTGGAACCGCGGCGCTGTGCACACCGATGACGTCATCGGTGCCGGCGCAGCGCTACCGGCTAACGCCGATGTTAGGGACCACCTGAATTTCGTACGCAATAAAACTTCCGGCGCAAACCACTCTATAGCCAATAAGTGGGCGCAAACGCGACTGAATTTCTAGGCCAATGTTTTTAATAGCTGTGGATGTGCACTCGAAATGGCCTGAGGTGATCAAAATGTCCTCCACCACCACGGAGAAAACTATTGCAGTCCTACGGACCATTTTTGCCAGGAACGGCTTGCCAGAGCAGATTTGCTCTGATAACGGACCACAATTTGTGTCCGAAGAGTTTCGAAGATTTATGAAAAGGAATGGGGTAAGGCATTACACATCCGCCCCGTATCATCCAGCCACAAATGGATTGGCTGAGAGGTTCGTACAAACCTTTAAGAAGGCAATAAAGGCTATGTACAATGACAACATTCCGCTGCAGCACAAGGTGGACAATTTCCTGTTCGCCTACCGGAATGCGACACATGCAGTCACCAACCAGGCCCCAGCCATGAAGTTCTTTAACCGAAGGTTAAGATCTCGCCTGGATTTGCTCAGACCAAACGTATGAAGAGATGTTGAGTGTATGCAATTCCAGCACATCCATGAGAAGCCAACAAGGAGCTTCAATGTAGGGCAACCAGTCTTGGCCCGCGACTACCGAACAGAAAAATGGCAGCCAAGAATGATATGCACACGGCAGGGCCCACTGATGTACACAGTGGACGTTGGGGAGAGCATCGTGAGACTCCATGCTGACCAGATCCTAGAGTCACAGGAACAAGTCAACCCCATGCCTCGCCCATACGTACCTGGTGATGAACCCGACGTACATGTAGCATCTACCCCAGAAACAGTAGCATCGGAAGCTGATGAACCAACCGACGACAGGGGGCCAGAATCGCCTCCGCACCAAGAGCAAGACACTCGGGAAAGGCGCTATCCAGAAAGGACCAGGAAGCCTCCCCAAAGACTGAATTTATAAATAGACTATTTTCAGCTAATGTTGCATGTTAAAAGTGTTAATTGTAATTAGTTTGAATTTAATTGTTAAATGAGTGTTGTGGTATTGTTAATCTAAAAGGGGAGGAATTGTAATGTATGTACCTTTAAGGGGAGAACTACTTTTTACAGCTCCTGTATACTGTAGTACCGGCAGTGACCACATCTGTATATAAACCCTGAGGAGTGATCTGTACACTTAGTTCTAGAGTAACACTCATTCAGTAAACACCTGTTGAATCGTTCCCTGCAGTCTGTTGTCTGATTATTGAAGGACACAACATTAAGATACACGGATCTAACAATAGGGGCTGAGAGTACAGATACCCACTGATGGGGGCTGAGTGTACAGATAACCCTCTGATAGGGTCTGAGAGTATAGCTGTTTCTGGGCTGTATATTCTATGTAAGATAGGAACTGAGGGTACAGATACCCCACTGATGGGGGCTGAGTGTACAGACACTCCACTGATAGGGACTAAGAGAACAGATACCCCACTGATGGGGGCTGAGAGTACATATACCCCACTGATGGGTACTGAGGGTACAGATACCCCACTGATGGGGGCTGAGAGTACAGACACCCCACTGATAGGGGCTGAGAGTACAGATACCCCACTTATGGGGACTGAGAGTAGAGATACCGCACAAAAGGGGCTGAGAGTACAGATACCCTAGTGATCGGGACTGAGAGTACAGATACCCCAATGATGGGGGCTGAGAGTACAGATACCCCATTGATTGTGGCTGTGAGTACAGATACCCCACTGATAGAGGCTGATACTACAGATACCCCACTGATAGGGACTGAGAGTACAGACACCCCACTGATAGGGATGAGGGTACAGATACCACACTGATGGGGACTGAGAGTACAGATACCCCACTGATAAGGACTGAGGGTACAGATACCCCGCTGATGGGGGCTGAGAGTACAGATACCCCACTGATAGGGACTGAGGGTACAGATACCACACTGATAGGGACTGAGAGTAAAGATACACCACCAATAGGGGCTGAGACTACAGATAGCCCATTAAAAGGGGCTGAGATTACAGGTACCCCATTGATAGGGGCTGAGTGTACAGATACACCACTGATCAGGACTGAGGATACAGATACCTCACTGATGGGGGCTGAGGGTACCGATACCGCACTGATGGGGGCTGAGCGTACAGATACTCCTCTGATAGGTGCTGAGAGTACCGATAACCCACTGATAGTGGCTGAGGGTGCAGCAAACCACTGAGAGTGACTGAGAGTACCGATACACCACTTACAGGGGCTGAGTGTACAGATACCCCACTGATGGGGGCTAAGAGTACGGATACCCCACTGATAGGGGCTGAGAGTACAGATACCCCACTGATAGGGACTGAGGGTACAGATACCCCAATGGTAGGGCTGAGAGCACAGATACCCCACTGATAGGGGCGGAGAGTAGAGATAACCCACAGATGGGAACTGAGAGCACAGATACCCCACTGATAGGAACTGAGGGTACAGATACCCCACTGATGGGGGCTGAGATTACAGACACTCCACTGATTGGGACTGAAAGTACAGATACCACACTGATAGGGGCTGAGAGCACAGAAACCCCACTGTTAGGGTCTGAGAGTACAGATACCCCACTGATGGGGGCTGAGAGTACAGATACCTCACTGATTGTGGCTGAGAGTACAGATACCCCACTGATGGGGGCTGAGAGTACAGATACCCCACTGATAGGGGCTGAGAGTACCGATACCCCACTTATAGGGGCTGAGAGTACAGATACCTCACTGATGGAGGCTGAGAGTATGGATACCCCACTGATAGGGGCTGAGAGTACAGATACCCCACCGATAGGGGCTCAGAGTACCGATACCCCACTGATAGAGACTGAGAGTACAGATACCCTACTAATAAGGATGAGGGTACAGATACCACACTGATAGGGGCTGAGAGTACCGATACCCCACTGATAGATACTGAGAGTACAGATACCCCACTGATAAAGACTGAGGGTACAGATGCCCCGCTGATGGGGGCTGAGAGTGCAGATACCCCACTGATGGGGGCTGAGAGTACAGATACCCCACTGATGGGGACTGAGAGTAAAGATACCCCACTGATGGGGGCTGAGAGTACAGATACCCCACTGATAGGGGCTGAGAGTAAAGATACCCCACTGATAGAGGCTGAGTGTACAGATACCCCACTGATGGGGGCTGAGAGTAGAGATACCCCACTGATAGTGGCTGAGAGTAAAGATACCCGACTGATAGGGGCTGAGAGTAGCGATACCCCACTGATAGTGGCTGAGAGTACAGATACCCGACTGATAGAGGATGAGAGTACCGATACCCCACTGATAGGGGCTGAGAGTACAGGTACCACACTGATAGGGGCTGCGAGTACAGATACCCCACTGATAGCGGCTGAGAGTACAGATACCCCACTGATAGGGGCTGAGGTACAGATACCCGACTGATAGGGTCTGAGAGTACCGATACCCCACTGAAAGGGGCTGAGAATACAGATACCCCATTGATCGGGACTGAGAGTACAGATACCCCACTGATAGGGACTGAGAGTACAGATACCCCACTGATGGGGACTGAGAGTACAGATACCCCACTGATGTGGTCTGAGAGTACAGATACCCCACTGATGGGGGCTGTGAGTACAGATACCCCACTGATGGAGGCTGAGGGTACAGATACTCCACTGTTAGAGACTGAGGGTACAGATAGCCCACTGATAGGGGCTGTTACTACAGATACCCCAGTGATAGGGGCTGAGGGTACAGATACCCCACTGATAGGGGCTGAGAGTACAGATTCCCCACTGTTAGGTACTGAGAGTACAGATACACCACTGATAGGTGCTGAGAATACCGGTACCCCACTGATAGGGGCTGAGAATACAGATACTCCACCTAGAGGGTCTGATACTACAGTTAACCCACTGATAGGGGCTGAGAGTACAGATACCCCACTGATCGGGACTGAGAGTACAGATACCCCACTGATGGGGCTGAGTGTACCGATACCCCACTTGTAGGGGCTGAGAGTACAGATACCCCAATGATAGGGACTGAGAGTACAGATACCCCACTGATGGGGCTGAGTGTACAGATACCCCACTGATAGGGGCTGAGAGTACAGTTAACCCAGTGAGAGTGACTGAGAGTACAGATACCCAACTGATGGGGGCTGAGAATACAGATACCACACTGATAGAGAATGAGAGTACAGATAAGCCACTGATAGTGACTGAGAGAACAGATACCACACTGATAGGGACTGAGAGTGCAGATACCCCTCTGATAGGGGCTGAGAGTACAGATACCCCACTGATAGGGACTGAGAGTACAGATACCCCACTGATAGGGGCTGAGAGTAGCGATACCCCACTAATATGGGTTGAGAATACATATACCCACTGATAGGGGCTGAGACTACAGATACCACACTGATGGGGGCTGAGAGTACAGATGCCACAATGATAGGGACTAAGAGTACAGATACCCCACTTATGGGGTCTGAGAATACAGATACCCCATTGATAGGGGCTGAGAGTAGAGATACCACACTGATCGAGGCTGAGAGTACAGATACCCCACTGATAGGGACTGAGAGTACAGATACCGCTCTGATGGGGGCTGTGAGTACAGATACCCCACTGATGGAGGCTGAGGGTACAGATACCCCACTGTTACAGACTGAGGGTACGGATATCCCACTGATAGGGGCTGATACTACAGATACCCCACTGAAAGGGGCTGAGGGTACAGATACCCCACTGATAAGGGCTGAGGTACAGATACCCCACTGAGAGGAGCTGAGAGTACAGATTCCCCACTGATAGTGGCTGAGAGTACAGATACGCCACTGATGGGGGCTGAGAGTACAGATACCCCACTGATAGTGGCTGAGAGTACAGTTAAGCCACTGATCGGGACTGAGATTACAGATTCCCCACTGATAGGGACTGAGAGTACAGCTACGCCACTGATGGGGGCTGAGAGTATAGATATCCCACTGATCGTGGCTGAGAGTACAGATACCCCACTGATGGGGGCTGAGGGTACAGATACCCTTCTGGTAGGGGCTGAGAGTACAGATACCCCACTGATATGGGCTGAGAGTACGGATACCCCTCTGATAGGGTCTGAGAGTACAGATACCCCACTGATGGGGACTGAGGGTACAGATACCGCACTGATGGGGGCTGAGGGTACCGATACCGCACTGATGGGGGCTGAGCGTACAGATACTCCTCTGATAGATGCTGAGAGTACTGATACCCCACTGAGAGTGACTGATAGTACCAATACCCCACTGATAGGGGCTGAGGGTACAGATACCCCACTGATATTGGCTGAGAGTACCGATACACCACTTACAGGGGCTGAGTGTACAGATACCCCACTGATGGGTGCTAAGAGTACGGATACCCCACTGGTAGGGTCTGAGAGCACAGATACCCTACTGATAGGGGCGGAGAGTACAGATAACCCACAGATGGGGACTGAGAGTACAGATACCCCACTGATAGGGACTGAGAGTACAGATACCCCACTGATTGGGACTGAGAGTACAGATCCCCACTGATGTAGGCTGAGAGTACAGATACCCCAGTGATGGAGGCTGAGGGTACAGATACCCCACTGTTAGAGACTGAGGGTACAGATATCCCACTGATAGGGGCTGATACTACAGATACCCCACTGATAGGGGCTGAGGGTACAGATACCCCACTGATAAGGGCTGAGGTACAGATACCCCACTGATAGGGGCTGAGAGTACAGATACCCCACTGATAGGGGCTGAGAGTACAGATACCCCACTGATAGGGGCTGAGAGTACAGATACCCCACTGATAGGGGCTGAGAGTACAGTTAAGCCACTGATAGGGGCTGAGAGTACAGATATCCCACTGATAGGGGCTGGGAATAAAGATAACACACTGATGAGGGCTGAGGGTACTGATACCATTCTGATGGGGGCTGAGGGTACAGATACCCCACTGATAGGAGCTGAGAGTAAATATACCCCACTGAGAGTGGCTGAGAGTACCGATACCCCACTGATAGGGGCTGAGAGTACAGATACCCCATTGATAGGGACCGAGGGTACAGATACCCCACTGATAGTGACTGAGAGTACAGATACCACACTGATAGGGACTGAGAGTTCAGATACCCCTCTGATAGTGACCGAGGGTACAGATACCCCAGTAATAGGGGCTGAGAGTACAGATACACCACTGACAGGGACTGAGGGTACAGATATCCCACTGAGAGAGACTGAGAGTACAGATGCCCCATTAATGGGGGCTGAGAGCACAGCTACCACTCTGATAGGGACTGAGGGTACAGATAACTCACTGATAGGGGCTGAGAGTAGCGATACCCCACTAATATGTGTTGAGAATACATATACCCCACTGATAGGGGCTGAGAGTACCAATACCCCACTGATAGGGTCTGAGAGTACAGATACCCCACTGATAGGGGCTGAGAGTACAGATACCCCACTGATGGGAACTGAGAGTATAGATACCCCACTGCCGGGGGCTGAGAGTACAGATACCCCAATGATAGGGACTAAGAGTACGGATACCCACTTATGGGGACTGAGAATACAGATACCCCACTGATAGGGGCTGAGAGTACAGATACCTCTCTGATGGGGGCTGAGAGCACAGATACCCCACTGATTGGGACTGAGAGTACAGATCCCCACTGATGTAGGCTGAGAGTACAGATACCCCAATGATGGAGGCTGAGGGTACAGATACCCCACTGTTAGAGACTGAGGGTACAGATATCCCACTGATAGGGGCTGATACTACAGATACCCCACTGATAGGGGCTGAGGGTACAGATACCCCACTGATAAGGGCTGAGGTACAGATACCCCACTGATAGGGGCTGAGAGTACAGATACCCCACTGATAGGGGCTGAGAGTACAGATACCCCACTGATAGGGGCTGAGAGTACAGATACCCCACTGATAGGGGCTGAGAGTACAGTTAAGCCACTGATAGGGGCTGAGAGTACAGATATCCCACTGATAGGGGCTGGGAATAAAGATAACACACTGATGAGGGCTGAGGGTACTGATACCATTCTGATGGGGGCTGAGGGTACAGATACCCCACTGATAGGAGCTGAGAGTAAATATACCCCACTGAGAGTGGCTGAGAGTACCGATACCCCACTGATAGGGGCTGAGAGTACAGATACCCCATTGATAGGGACCGAGGGTACAGATACCCCACTGATAGTGACTGAGAGTACAGATACCACACTGATAGGGACTGAGAGTTCAGATACCCCTCTGATAGTGACCGAGGGTACAGATACCCCAGTAATAGGGGCTGAGAGTACAGATACACCACTGACAGGGACTGAGGGTACAGATATCCCACTGAGAGAGACTGAGAGTACAGATGCCCCATTAATGGGGGCTGAGAGCACAGCTACCACTCTGATAGGGACTGAGGGTACAGATAACTCACTGATAGGGGCTGAGAGTAGCGATACCCCACTAATATGTGTTGAGAATACATATACCCCACTGATAGGGGCTGAGAGTACCAATACCCCACTGATAGGGTCTGAGAGTACAGATACCCCACTGATAGGGGCTGAGAGTACAGATACCCCACTGATGGGAACTGAGAGTACAGATACCCCACTGCCGGGGGCTGAGAGTACAGATACCCCAATGATAGGGACTAAGAGTACGGATACCCACTTATGGGGACTGAGAATACAGATACCCCACTGATAGGGGCTGAGAGTACAGATACCTCTCTGATGGGGGCTGAGAGCACAGATACCCCATTGATTGTGGCTGAGAGTACAGATACCCCACTTGATAAGGGCTCAGAGTACAGATAAACCCACTGACAGTGATTGAGAGTACAGATACCCCACTGATAAGGACTGAAGGTACAGATAACCCACTGATAGGTGTTGAGAGCACAGATAGCCCATTGATAGGGGCTAAATGTACAGATACACCACTGATAGGCATGGAGGGTACAGATACTCCACTGATTGGTGCTGAGGGTACCGATACCGCACTGATGGGGGCTGAGCTTACAGATACTCCGCTGAGAGGTGCTGAGAATACTGATACACCACTTACAGGGGCTGAGTGTACAGATACCCCACTGATGGGGGCTAAGAGTACGGATACCCCACTGATAGGGGCTGAGAGTACAGATACGCCACTGATAGGGGCTGAGAGTGCAGATACCCCACTGATTGGGACTGAGGGTACATATACCCCACTGGTAGGTCTGAGAGCACAGATACTGCACTGATAGCGGCGGAGAGTAGAGATAACCCACAGATGGGGACTGAGAGTACAGCTACCCCACTGATGGCGGCTGAGAGTACAGATACCCCACTGATAGGAACTGAGGGTACAGATACCCCACTGATGGGGGCTGAGAGTACAGACACTCCACTGATAGGGACTAAGAGAACAGATACCCCACTGACTAGGACTGAGAGTACAGATACCCCACTGATAGGGGCTGAAATTACAGATATCCCACTGATAGGGTCTGAGAGTACAGATACCCCACTGATAGGGACTGAGATTACAGGCACCCCACTGATAGTAGCTGAGGTTGCAAATACCCCACTGATAGGGCCTGAGAGTACCGATATCCCACTTATAGGGGCTGAGAGTACAGATACCCCACTGATAAGGACTGAGGGTACAGATACCCCACTGATAAGGACTGAATGTACAGATAACTCACTGATAGGTGTTGAGAGCACAGATAGCCCACTGATGGATGCTGAGAGTACAGATACCCCATTGATAGGGGCTAAGTGTACAGATACACCACTGATAGGCATTGAGGGTACAGATACCCCACTGATAGGTGCTGAGGGTACCGATACCGCACTGATGGGGTCTGAGCATACAGATACTCCGCTGATAGGTGCTGAGAGTACTGATACACCACTTACAGGGGCTGAGTGTACAGATACCCCACTGATGGGGGTTAAGAGTACGGATACCCCACTGATAGGGGCTGAGAGTACAGATACCCCACTGATAAGGGCTGAGAGTAGAGATAACCCTCTGATAGGGACTGAGGGTACATATACCCCCTGGTAGGTCTGAGAGTACAGATACTTCATTGATAGGGGCGGAGGGTAGAGATAACCCACAGATGGGGGCTGACAGTACAGCTACCCCACTGATGGCAGCTGAGAGTACAGATATCCCACTGATAGGAACTGAGGGTATAGATACCCCACTGATGGGGGCTGAAGGTACAGATACCCCTCTGATGGGGGCTGAGAGTACAGATACCCCTCTGATGGGGGCTGAGAGTACAGATACCCCACTGATTGTGGCTGAGAGTACAGATACCCCACTGATAAGGACTCAGAGTACTGATACCACACTGATAGGGACTTAGAGTGCAGGTACCCTACTGATAGGGATGAGGGCACAGATACCCCACCGGTAGGGGCTGAAATTACAGATATCCCACTGATAGGGTCTGAGAGTACAGATACTCCACTGATGGGGGATGAGAGTACAGATACCCCACTGATTGTGGCTGAGAGTACAGATACCCCACTGATAGGGACTGAGATTACAGACACCCCACTGATAGTGGCTGAGGGTACAAATACCCCACTGATAGGGCCTGAGAGTAACGATACCCCACTTATAGGGGCTGAGAGTACAGATACCTCACTGATGGGGGCTGAGAGTACAGATACCCGACTGATAGGGGCTCAAAGTACCGATACCCCACTGATAAGGTCTGAGAGTACCGATACCCCACTGATAAGGACTGAGGGTACAGATACACTGCTGATGGGGGCTGAGAGTGCAGATACCCCACTGATGGGGGCTGAGAGTACAGATACCCCACTGATAGGGGCTGAGAGTACAGATACCCGACTGATAGGGGCTGGGAGTACCGATACCCCACTGATAGGGGCTGGGAGTACCGATACCCCACTGATAGGGGCTGAGAGTACAGATACCCCACTGATGGGGGCTGAGAGTACAGATACCCCACTGATAGGGGCTGAGAGTACAGATACCCGACTGATAGGGGCTGAGAGTACAGATACCCCACTGATGGGAACTGAAAGTACAGATACCCCACTGATAGAGGCTGATAGTACAGATACCCGACTGATAGGGGCTGAGAGTACAGATACCCCACTGATGGGGGCTGAGAGTACAGATACCCCACTGATGGGAACTGAGAGTACAGATACCCCACTGATAGAGGCGATACCCCACTGATAGGGGCTGAGAATGCAGGTAACCAAATGATAGGGGCTGAGAGTGCAGGTAACCAACTGATAGGGGCTGAGAGTGCAGGTAACCAACTGATAGGGGCTGAGAGTACCGATACCCCACTGATAGGGGCTGAGAGTACAGATACCCAACTAATAGGGGCTGAGAGTACAGATACCCCACTGATAGGGGCTGAGAGTACAGATATCCCACTGATGTGGGCTGAGAGTACAGATACCCCACTGATGGGGGCTGAGAGTACAGATACCCCACTGATAGGGGCTGAGGTACAGATACCCCACTGATAGGGGCTGAGGGTACAGATACCCCACTGATTGGGGCTGAGGTACAGATACCCCACTGATAGGGGCTGAGAGTACAGATTCCCCACTGATGGGTGCTGAGAGTACAGATGCCCCACTGATAGGGACTGAGAATACAGGTACTCCACTGATAGGGTCTGATACTACAGATATCCCACTGATAGGGGCTGAGGGTACAGATACCCCACTGATAGGGACTAAGGGTACAGATACCCCACTGATAGGGGCTGATACTTCAGATACCCCACTGATAAGCCTGAGGGTACAGATACCCCACTGATAGGTTGAGAGTACTGATACCACACTGATGGGGACAGAGATTACAGATACCCCACTGATAGGGACTGAAAGTACCGACACGCCACTGATAGGGACTGACAGAACAGATACCACACTGATAGAGACTGAGAGTACAGATACCCCTCTGATAGGGACCGCGGGTACAGATACCCCAGTAATAGGGGCTGAGGGTACAGATACCCCACTGATAGGGACTGAGAGTAGAGATACCCCACTGATGGGGACTGAGAGTACAGATACCCCACTGATAGGGGCCGAGAGTACCGATACCCCACTGATAGGGGCTGAGAGCACAGATACCCCACTGATGGGGACTGAGAGTACAGATACCCCACTGATAGGGGCTGAGAGTACAGATACCCCGCTGATAGGGGCTGAGAGTACCGATACCCCACTGATAGGGGCTGAGAGTACCGATACCCCACTGATAGGGGCTGAGAGTACAGATACCCCACTGATAGGGGCTGAGAGTACAGATACCCCACTGATGGGGGCTGAGAGCACAGATACCCCACTGATAGGGGCTAAGGTACAGATACCCCATTGATAGGGGCTGGGAGTACAGATACCCCACTGATGGGTACTGAGAGTACAGATATCCCACTGATGTGGGCTGATACTACAGATACCCCACTGATAGGGGCTGAGGGTACAGATACCCCACTGATAGGGGCTGAGGTACAGATACCCCACTGATAGGGGCTGAGACTACAGATTCTCCACTGATAGGGACTGAGAGTACAGATACCCCACTGATAGGGGCTGAGGGTACAGATACCCCACTGATAGGGGCTGAGGTACAGATACCCCACTGATAGGGGCTGAGAGTACAGATACCCCACTGATAGGGGTTGAGAGTACAGTTAACCCACTGATAAGGACTGAGAGTACAGATACCCCACTGATGGGTGCTAAGAGTACAGATACCCCACTGATAGGGGATACAGATACTCCACTGATAGGGGCTGATACTAAGATACCCCACTGATAAGCCTGAGGGTACAGATACCCCACTGATCGGTCTGAGAGTACAGATACCCCACTGATAGGGGCTGAGAGAACAGTTAACCCACTGTTAGGGACTGGGAATAAAGATACCCCACTGATAGGGGCTGAGAGCACCGATACCCCACTGATAGGGACTGAGAGTACAGATACCACACTGATAAGTTGAGAGTACTGATACCACACTGATGGGGATTGAGAGTACAGATACCCCACTGATATGGACTGAAAGTACCGATACATAAGAACATAATAAGAACATAAGAAATAGGAGCAGGTGTAGGCCAATCGGCCCCTCGAGCCTGCTCCGCCATTCAATAAGATCATGGCTGATCTGATCCTAACCGCCAATCCACTATCATAGAACCATCTCCTGAATCTAATAGAATTAGACACACGAAATAGGAGCAGGATCAGGCTACACGGCCCCTGGGCCCGCTCCGCTACCCACAGGGCCATGGCCGATTCCAACCTAGTCTCATGTCCAAATTCCTGCCCGCTCCCCGTAACCCTTAATTCCCTTTACTTCTAGGAAACTGTCTATTTCTGTTTTAAATTTATGTAATGATGTAGCTTCTACAGCTTTTTGGGGCAGCATATTCCATGGACCTACCACCCTCTGAGTGAAGTAGTTCCTCCTCATCTCAGTTTTGAAAGAGCAGCCCCTTATTCTAAGACTATGCCCCCTAGTTCTAGTTTCACCCATCATCGGGAACATCCTCCCCGCATCCACCCGATCCAACCCCTTCACAATCTTATATGTTTCAATAAGATCGCCTCTCATTCTTCTGAACTCCAATGAGTAGAGTCCCAATCTACTCAACCTCTCCTCATATGTCCATCACCTCATCCCTGGGATTAACCGAGTGTACCTTCTTTGTACTGACTCGAGAGCAAGTATGTCCTTTCTTAAGTATGGACACCAAAACTGTATGCAGTATTCCAGGTGCGGTCTCACCAATACCTTGTACAACTGAAGCAATACCTCCCTATTTTTATATTCTATCCCCCTCGCAATGAAAGCCAACATTCCATTGGCCTTCTTAATCACTTGCTGCACCTGCATACTAACCTTTTGAGTTTCGTGCACCAGGACCCTCAGATCCCTTTGTACTTCAGTACTTTCCAGTTTCTTACCATTAAGATAATAACTTGCTCTACGATTTTTCCTGCCAAAGTGCATAACCTCACACTTTCCAGTATTGTATTCCATCTGCCAAATCTCTGCCCACTTATTTAGCCTGTCTATGTCCCCTTGCAGGTTTTTTATGTCCTCCTCACTCACTACTTTCCCTCCCATCTTAGTATCATCTGCAAACTTTGATATGTTACACTCGGTCCCCTCCTCCAAATCGTTAATATAGATTGTAAAGAGTTGGGGACCCAGCACTGACCCCTGCGGAACACCACTAGTTACTGATTGCCAGTCTGAGAATGAACCATTTATCCCAACTCTCTGCCTTCTGTTAGATAGCCAGTCCTCTATCCATGCCAGAATATTACCCCCAATCCCGTGATTTTTTATCTTAAGCAATAATCTTTTGCGTGGCACCTTGTCAAATGCCTTTTGGAAGTCTAAATACACTACGTCCACTGGTTCCCCTTTATCCACCCTATATGTTACTTCCTCAAAGAACTCCAGCAAATTTGTCAAACATGACTTCCCCTTCATAAAACCATGCTGATTTTGTCCTATTAAATTATGCTTATCCAAATGTCCTGTTACTGTCTCCTTAATAATGGACTCCAAAATTTTACCTACCACAGATGTTAGGCTAACCGGTCTATAGTTTCCAGCCTTCTGTCTACTGCCCTTTTTAAATAAGGGTGTTACATTCGCAGTTTTCCAGTCTGCCGGGACCTTTGCCGAGTCCAGGGAGTTTTGGAAAATTATTACCAATGAATCCACAATCCCTACCGCCACTTCCCTCAAGACCCTAGAATGTAAGCCATCAGGTCCAGGTGATTTATTCGCCTTGAGTCCCATTATTTTACCGAATACCACTTCCTTAGTGATTTTGATCATGTTTAGCTCCTGCCCCCCTTTAGCCCCCTGTTTATCCAGTGTTGGGATATTCTTAGTGTCTTCTACTGTAAAGACTGATACAAAATAATCATTCAGTGTTTTTGCCATCTCCATATTTCCCACCATTAATTTCCCGGTCTCATCCTCTAAGGGACCAACGTTTACTTTAGCCACCCTTTTTCTTTTTATATAACTAAATAAACTCTTACTATCTGTTTTTCTATTATTTGCTAATTTACTTTCATAATCTATCTTCCCTTTCTTAATCAATCTTATTTTTATTTTTTGCTGTCTTTTAAAGTTTTCCCAATCCTCTATCCTCCCGCTAGATTTGGCTACCTTATATGCCCTTGTTTTTAGCTGAATACTATCCTTAATTTCTTTACTTAGCCACGGATGGCTGTCTTTTCTTTTACACCCTTTTCTTCTCAGTGGAATATATTTTTTTAGGAAGTTGTAAAGTAACTCCTTAAATGTACACCACTGATCATGTATCGTCTTACTCTTTAATCTATTTTCCCAATCCACTCTACTCAATTCCGCTCTCATACCTTCATAGTCACCTTTATTCAAGCTTAGCACGCTTGTTTGAGATCGAACCTTCTCACCCTCTAATTGAATATGGAATTCAACCATGTTATGGTCACTCATTCCAAGGGGCTCCTTTACTAGATACCCCACTGATAAGGACTGAGGGTACAGATACCCCGCTGATGGGGGCTCAGATTACAGATACGCCACTGATAGGGACTGAGCGTACAGATACCCCACTGACAGGGACTGAGAGTACAGATACCACACTGATAGAGACTGAGAGTGCAGATAACCCACTGATAGGGACTGAAAGTACAGATACCCCACTGATGGGGCTGAGAGTATAGATACCACACTGATGGGGGCTGAGAGTACAGATACCCCACTGATGGGGGCTGAGTGTACCAATACCTCACTGATAGGGGCTGAGGATTCTGATACCCCACTGATAGGGGCTGAGAGTACCGATACACCACTTACAGGGGCTGAGTGTACAGATACCCCACAGATGGGGGCTGAGAGTATGGATACCCCACTGATAGGGTCTGAGAGTACAGATACCACACTGATAGGGACTGAGGGTACACATACGCCACTGGTAGGGTCTGAGAGTACAGATACCCCACTGATAGTGGCGGAGAGTACAGATAACCCACAGATGGGGACTGAGAGTAAAGATACCCCACTAATGGGGGCTGAGAGTACAGATACCCCACTGATAGGAACTGAGGGTACAGATACCCCACTGATGGGGGCTGAGGGTACAGATACCCCACTGATAGGGGCTGAGAGTACAGATACCACACTGATAGGGGCTGAGAGTACAGATACCCCACTAATAGGGGCTGAGAGTACAGATACCCCACTGATAGTGGCTGATACTAAAGATATCCCACTGATAGGGGCTCAGAGTACCGATACCCCACTGATAGGGAATGAGACTACAGATACCCTGCTAATAAGGATGAGGGTACAGGTACCACACTGATTGGGGCTGAAAGTACAGATAACCCACTGATAGGGGCTGAGAGTACAGATACCCCTCTGATGGGGGCTGAGAGTACAGATACCCCATTGATTGTGGCTGAGAGTACAGATACCCAACCGATAAGGGCTCAGAGTACCGATACCCGACTGATAGGTACTGAGAGTACAGATTCCCCACTGATAGGGACTGAGAGTACAGATACCACACTAATAGGGGCTGAGAGTACAGATACCCCATTGATTGTGGCTGAGAGTACAGATACCCCACTGATGGCGGCTGAGAGTACAGATACCGCACTGATAGGGGCTGAGAGTACAGATAGCCCACTGATGGGGGCTGAGAGCAGAAATACCCCACTGATAGGGACTGAGGGTACAGAAACCCCACTGATAGAGGCTGATACTACAGATACCCCACTCATTGGAGTTCAGAAGAATGAGAGGCGATCTTATTGAAACATCTAAAATTGTGAAGGGGTTGTATCGGGTGGATGCGGGGAGGGTGTTCCCGATGATGGGTGGAACTAGAACTAGGGGGCATAGTCTTAGAATAAGGGGCTGCTCTTTCAAAACTGAGATGAGGAGGAACTACCTCACCCAGAGGGTGGTAGGTCCATGGAATATGCTGCCCTAAAAAGCTGTAGAAGCTACATCATTACATAAATTTAAAACAGAAATAGACAGTTTCCTAGAAGTAAAGGGAATTAAGGGTTACGGGGAGCGGGCAGGAATTTGGACATGAGACTAGGTTCGGATCGGACATGGCCCTTGCGTAGCGGAGCGGGTCCAGGGGCCGTGTAGCCTGATCCTGCTCCTATTTCGTGTGTCTAATCCTATTAGATTCAGGAGATGGTTCTGTGATAGTAGATTGGCGGTTAGGATCAGATCAGTCATGATCTTATTGAATGGCGGAGCAGGCTCGAGGGGCCGATTGGCCTACTCCTGCTCCTATTTCTTATGTTCTTATGTTCTTATGAAAGGGGCTGAGAGTACAGATACCCCACTGATTGGGGACCAGAGCACCGATACCCCACTGATAGGGACTGAAAGCACCGATACCCCACTGATAGAGACTGAGAGTACAGATACCCCACTGATAAGGACTGAGGGTACAGATACCCCGCTGATGGGGACTGAGAGTAAAGATACACCACCAATAGGGACTGAGAGTACAGATAGCCCACTGAAAGGGCTGAGATTACAGGTACTCCACTGATAGGGACTGAGAGTACAGATAACCCACTGACAAGGACTGAGGGTACAGAGACCCCACTGATAGGGACTGAGGGTACAGATCACCCACTGATAGGTGTTGAGAGCACAGATAGCCCACTGATGGATGCTGAGAGTACATATACCCCATTGATAGGGGCTAAGTGTACAGATACACCACTGATAGGCCCTGAGGGTACAGTACCCCACTGAGAGTGACTGAGAGTTCCATTACCCCACTGATAGGGGCTGAGGGTACAGATACCCCACTGATAGGGGCTGAGAGTACCGATACACCACTTACAGGTGCTGAGTGTACAGATACTCCACTGATAGGGACTGAGTGTACAGATACCCCACTGGTAGGGCTGAGAGCACAGATACCCCACTGATAGGGGTGGAGAGTAGAGATAACCCACAGATGGGGACTGAGAGTACAGCTACCCCACTGATGGCGGCTGAGAGTACAGATACACCACTGAGAGGAACTGAGGGTACAGATACCCCACTGATGGGGACTGAGAGTACAGACACTCCACTGATAGGGACTAAGAGAACAGATACCCCACTGAGGAGGACTGAGAGTACAGATACCCCACTGATAGGGGCTGAAAGTACAGATACACCACTGATAGGGTCTGAGAGTACAGATACCCCACTGATGGGAGATGAGGGTACAAGTCCCCCACTGATAGCGGCTGAGAGCACCGATACCCCACTTATAGGGGCTGAGAGTACAGTTACCGCACTGATCGGGGCTGAGAGTACCGATACCCCACTGATATGGGCTGAGAGAACCGATATCCCACTGATAGGTGTTGACAGTAGAGATACCGCACTGATCGGGGCTGAGAGTTCAGATAACCCACTGATATGGGCTGAGAATACAGATAACCAACTGATAGGGACTGAGGGTACACATACCCCACTGGCAGGGTCTGAGAGTACAGATACCCCACTGATAGTGGCGGAGAGTTCAGATAACCCACAGATGGGGACTGAGAGTAAAGATACCCCACTAATGGGTGCTGAGAGTACAGATACCCCACTGATGGGGGCTGAGAGTACAGATACCCCACTGATAAGGGCTGAGTGTACAGATAACCAACTGATAGGGGCTGATACTAAAGATACCCCACTGATAGGGACTGAGAGTACCGATACCCCACTGATAGGGACTGAGAATACAGATACCCTACTAATAAGGATGAGGGTACAGGTACCATACTGATAGGGGCTGTGATGCGCTATCAATTACTCATAAAAGACTGAGAGTTAGAAGAGTAACTAAAGGCTTTTATTAACAACAGAATGGAGGTCTGCCTCGCGTGGTCGACCGGTCCATGATACTAAGGGCTGGGGAGCAGTCACCTTTATACTAGGACCTGTGGGAGGAGTCAGCTGAGGCATGTCCAGGCATGTACACAGTGGAATACAAACAGGACAAACAGGAATACAAACAGTGGTTTACCACATTCACCCCTTGTTTAAAATTGAGTCCGGCGGGGTGAAGTGTATTAAAAGTTAGTGTATTGGAGTCTCTCCGGAGGTCTTGTCTGCCGCTGTGATCTGCGTGGCGACGGCAGGGGTAGTGAAGTTTCCGGCGTCGAGTCCAGCGTAGGCTGTGGCACAGGTGTGTCGTCCTCGTAGATGTCGAGCGGGTCGCGGGGCCCAGGCCTGCCGTCTGCTGGGGCTGGATATCGGATCGTGGGGGGGGGGTGGTAGTGGGTAGTGGGTTACTGCAGCCCCCGAGGGTGCAAGGTCTCTTATGGAGACTGTGTCCTCCCGCCCGTCCGGGTATGCGATGTAAGCATACTGGGGGTTGGCGTGGAGGAGGTCGACCCTCTCGACCAGGGGGTCCGTTTTATGGGTCCTCACGTGTCTTCTCAGTAGGACCGGCCCTGGGGACGTCAGCCATGGCGGTAGCGATGTCCCCGATGTGGACTTCCTTGGGAAGACAAACATTTTCTCATGAGGGGTGGCGTTAGTGGCAGTGCAGAGCAGTGACCGAATAGAGTGGAGCGCATCAGGGAGCACATCCTGCCAGCGGGAGGTTGGAAGGCCCCTAGACTTTAAGGCTAGCAGGACGGCCTTCCAAACTGTCGCATTTTCTCTTTCCACCTGTCCGTTCCCCCGGGGGTTGTAACTGGTGGTCCTGCTTGTGGCAATACCCCTAGTTAACAGGTACTGACGGAGTTCGTCGCTCATAAACGATGAGCCCCGGTCGCTATGGATATAGCTGGGGAAGCCGAACAGGGTGAAGAGGTTGTTCAGACATTTAATGACCGTGGCACTGGTCATGTCCGGGCAGGGGAAGGCGAACGGGAAACGGGAGTACTCATCAATAATATTGAGGAAGTACACATTGCGGTCGGAGGAGGGGAGAGGCCCTTTAAAATCGACGCTCAGGCGCTCGAAGGGGCGAGTGGCTTTTATCAGGTGGGCCCTGTCTGGTCTATAAAAGTGCGGTTTGCACTCAGCGCAGACTTGGCAGTTCCTGGTCATGGTCCTGACCTCCTCAATGGAGTAAGGCAGGTTGCGGGCCTTGATGAAGTGGAAGAACCTGGTGAACCCCGGGTGGCAGAGGTCATTGTGGAGGGCCCGCAGTCTATCGATCTGCGCGCTGGCGCAGGTGCCACGCGATAGCGCATCCGGGGGTTCATTTAGCTTCCCGGGCCGGTCCAAGATCTCGTAGTTGTAGGTGGAAAGTTCGATTCTCCACCTCAAGATCTTGTCATTTTTGATTTTGCCCCTCTGCTTGTTGTTAAACATAAAAGCAACTGAACGCTGGTCAGTGAGCAGGGTAAATCGTTTTCCGGCCAGGTAGTGCCTCCAATGACGCACAGCCTCCACAATCGCCTGGGCCTCCTTCTCAACAGCGGAGTGTCTGGTCTCCGGGCCTTGGAGGGTTCGTGAAAAGAAGGCCACGGGTCTCCCCGCCTGATTGAGGGTAGCGGCCAGGGCAAAGTCAGACGCGTCGCTTTCCACCTGGAAGGGGATGGATTCGTCCACTGCGTGCATGGTGGCTTTGGCAATGTCCTCCTTGATACGGTGGAAGGCTAAGCGGGCCTCTGCCGTCAAGGGAAAAGAGGTGGACTTGATCAGCGGACGGGCCTTGTCCGCATAGTAGGGGACCCACTGGGCGTAATAGGAGAAAAACCCTAGGCACCTCTTCAGGGCCTTGAGGCAGTGGGGCAGTGGAAGTTCCATAAGGGGACGCATCCGGTCGGGGTCGGGGCCGATGACTCCGTGTTCCACAACACAGCCAAGGATGGCGAGGCGGTTTGTGCGGAATATGCACTTCTCCTTGTTATATGTCAGGTTTAGGAGTTGGGCGGTGCGGAGGAATTTTTCGAGGTTTGCGTCATGGTCCTGCAAGTCACGGCCGCAGATGGTCACATTGTCCAGATATGGGAAAGTGGCCTGCAACGCATTTTGATCTACCATCCGGTCCATCTCCCTTTGGAAGACGGAGACCCCGTTGGTGACGCCAAAGGGAACCCTAAGGAAGTGATAGAGGCGGCCGTTTGCCTCAAAGGCAGTGTACTGGCGGTCCTCAGGGCGGATGGGGAGCTGGTGGTACGCTGATTTCAGGTCAATGGTCGAGAAGACGCGGTACTGCGCGATCTGGTTGACCATATCAGCTATACGGGGGAGTGGGTAGGCGTCCAGCAGGGTGTAACGATTTATTGTCTGGCTGTAGTCGATGACCAGGCGCTGCTTCTCGCCGGTCTTAACGACCACAACCTGGGCTCGCCAGGGGCTGGTGCTGCCCTCAATAATCCCTTCTTTCAGGAGCCGCTCCACTTCGGTTTTAATGAAAACCCTGTCCCCGGCACTGTATCGCCTGCTCTTTGTGGCGATGGGCTTACAGTCGGGGGTGAGGTTAGCAAACAGTTGGGGGGGGGTGACTCTGAGTGTGGAGAGGTTGCACCTGGTGCGCGGCGGGCAGTTTGGAAGCTGCTGGCTGCGGACTGTGAGTGGGGGTAGGGGTCCACCGTACGCCATCGTAACACTTTTAAGGTGGCACTGAAAATCTAACCCCAGCAGGACGGCAGCGCAGAGGTCAGGCAGGACCAGAAGTTTAAAATGATCGTACACGGTCCCGTCTACTACGAGTGTCACCACGCAGTAGCCGCCGATGTCCGCCGACTGGGACTCGGAGGCCATAGAAATCCGCTGTTGCGCAGGCAGGACTGGGAGAGAGCAACGCCGCACCGTGTCGGGGTGGATGAAGCTCTCCGTGCTCCCAGAGTCAAAAAGGCAGATTGTATCGTGACCATTTACCTTAATGTCCATTGTGGAACTGGCCAGTTGGTGCGGTCTCGCTTGGTCCAGTGTAACGGATGCCAGCGTAGGGGTCGGTGTGTCGCTGCGGGTATCAGATGAGGCGGTGTCGGGGGCCTGCTGCGTCCCGGCTGTCGTCCAAGATGGTGGCGTCCATGATCCCCATGTGGCTGGAGGCGTCCAAAATGGCTGCTGTACCGGTGATTCGCACATGGCCGGGGAGGTCCAAGATGGCGGCCCGCATGGCCCACACGCGGCGCTGCTGGGGTTCGGGGTGGCTTTGGCCCTGCAGACGCTAGCGTAGTGTCCCTTCTTCCCGCAGCCCGAGCAGATCGCGTTTTTCGCCGGGCAGCGCGCACTGGGGTGTTTTGCCTGGCCACAGAAGTAGCATTTCTGGCCTTGGGGCACTGCTGTCTGGCCTTGGGACACTGCTGCGGTAGTTGGGCCGTTGTTGGGGTGTGGCTGGGGTGGCACGGCGCTATGAGGCGGTCCTACCGTGTCCCAGGCTGTCATTCCCCGCGGCGTCCACGGTGCAGAGGAGTAGGCATCCATGCCCTGGTAGGCTGCATCCAACGATAGTGCGAGTTCAGAGGCCTTGTTGAGGTCGAGGTTACTCTGCTCCAACAGTCGCTGTCGGGTGTAATTGGATCTGTGGCCCGCTACAAAAGCGTCCCGGATAAGTTCCTCTGTGTACACGGCGGCCTTTACATCCTTACAACCACAGGCCCGGCCAAGCACAGACAGTGCCTGAAGGTATTCCACGGTCGATTCCCCAGGTTGTTGTTTACGACTCCCCAGGAGGTGCCTGGCGTACACTTCGTTCACTGGGCGCGTGTACTGGTCCTTGAGGAGCTTGATAGCGTCCGCGTACGAGGTCGCGTCTTGGATGACCGAGTACACTCGGTGGTTCACTTTGGAGGTCAGGACATCCAGTTTGTCCTCGTCCGATTTGATTGCTTCGGAGGCGGTCAGGAATTTTTCGAAACACTTAAGCCAGTGAGTAAACTTGGTGGATGAGTCCGCCTCCCGATGATCTAAGTCCAGGCATGCTGGTGTGAGGATCTTCTCCATTATAAAAATGTTGTTAATAAAATTGATGCGCTATCAATTACTCATAAAAGACTGAGAGTTAGAAGAGTAACTAAAGGCTTTTATTAACAACAGAATGGAGGTCTGCCTCGCGTGGTCGACCGGTCCATGATACTAAGGGCTGGGGAGCAGTCACCTTTATACTAGGACCTGTGGGAGGAGTCAGCCGAGGCATGTCCAGGCATGTACACAGTGGAATACAAACAGGACAAACAGGAATACAAACAGTGGTTTACCACAGGCTGAAAGTACAGATATCCCTCTGATGGGGGCTGAGAGTACAGATGCCCCATTGATTGTGGCTGTGAGTACAGATACCCCACTGATAAGGGCTCAGAGTACCGATACCCCACTGATAGGGACTGAGAGTACAGATACCACACTAATAGGTGCTGAGAGTACAGATACCGCACTGATCGGTGCTGAGAGTACCGATACCCCACTGATAGGGGCTGAGATTACAGATAGCCCACTGATGGGGGCTGATAGCACAAATACCCCACTGATAGGGACTGAGGGTACAGAAACCCCACTGATAGGTGTTGAGAGCACAGATACCCCATTGATAGGGGCTGAGGGTACCGATACCGCACTGATGGGGGCTGAGCTTACAGATACTCCTCTGATAGGTGCTGAGAGTACCGATACCCCACTGATAGTGGCTGAGGGTACAGTACCCCACTGAGAGTGACTGAGAGTACCAATACCCCACTGATAGGGGCTGAGGGTACAGATACCCCACTGATGTGGGCTAAGAGTACAGATACCCCACTGATAGGGGCTGAGAGTACAGATACCCCACTGATAGGGGCTGAGAGTACCGATACACCACTGATAGGAACTGAGGGTACAGATACCCCACTGGTAGGGCTGAGAGCACAGATACCCCACTGATATGGGCGGAGAGTAGAGATAACACACAGATGGGGACTGAGAGTACAGCTACCCCACTGAGAGGTACTGAGGGTACAGATACCCCACTGATGGGGGCTGAGAGTACAGGCACTCCACTGATAGGGACTAAGAGAACAGGTACCCCACTGACGAGGACTGAGAGTACAGATACCCCACTGATAGGGGCTGAAAGTACAGATACCCCACTGATAGAGGCTGATAATACAGATACCCCACTGATGGGGTCTGAGTGTACAGATACCCCACTGATGGGGATTGAGAGTACAGATACCCCACTGATAGGGGCTGAGAGTACCAATATCCCACTGATAGTTACTGAGATTACAGATACCCCACTGATAAGGACTGAGTGTACAGATACCCTGCTGATGGGGGCTGAGAGTGCAGATACCACACTGATGGGGACTGAGAGTACAGATACCCCACTGATAGGGGCTGAGAGTACAGATACCACACTGATAGGGACAGAGGTTACACATACCCCACTGGTAGGGTCTGAGAGTACAGATACCCCACTGATAGTGGCGGAGAGTACAGATAACCCACTGATAGGTACTGAGGGTACAGATACGCCACTGATGGGGGCTGAGAGTACAGATACCCCACTGATAGGGGCTGAGAGTACAGATACCCCACTGATAGGGGCTGAGAGTACCGATACACCACTTACAGGGGCTGAGTGTACAGATACCCCACTGATGGGGGCTGAGGGTACAGTACCCCACTGAGAGTGACTGAGAGTACCAATACCCCACTGATAGGGGCTGAGGGTACAGATACCACACTGATAGGGGCTGAGAGTACCGATACACCACTTACAGGGGCTGAGTGTAAAGATACCCCAATGATGGGGGCTAAGAGTACGGATACCCCACTGATAGGGGCTGAGAGTACGGATACCCCACAGATAGGGACTGAGGGTACAGATACCCCACTGGTAGGGCTGATAGCACAGATACCCCACTGATAGGGGCGGAGAGTAGAGATAACCCACAGATGGGGACTGAGAGTACAGCTACCCCACTGATGGCGGCTGAGAGTACAGATACCCCACTGAGAGGAACTGAGGGTACAGATACCCCACTGATGGGGACTGAGAGTACAGACACTCCACTGATAGGGACTAAGAGAACAGATACCCCACTGAGGAGGACTGAGAGTACAGATACCCCACTGATAGGGGCTGAAAGTACAGATACACCACTGATAGGGTCTGAGAGTACAGATACCCCACTGATGGGAGATGAGGGTACAAGTACCCCACTGATAGGGGCTCAGAGCACCGATACTCCACTTATAGGGGCTGAGAGTACAGTTACCGCACTGATCGGGGCTGAGAGTACCGATACCCCACTGATATGGGCTGAGAGAACCGATATCCCACTGATAGGTGTTGACAGTAGAGATACCGCACTGATCGGGGCTGAGAGTTCAGATAACCCACTGATATGGGCTGAGAATACAGATAACCAACTGATAGGGACTGAGGGTACACATACCCAACTGGTAGGGTCTGAGAGTACAGATACCCCACTGATAGTGGCGGAGAGTTCAGATAACCCACAGATGGGGACTGAGAGTAAAGATACCCCACTAATGGGGGCTGAGTGTACAGATACCCTGCTGATGGGGGCTGAGAGTGCAGATACCACACTGATGGGGACTGAGAGTACAGATACCCCACTGATAGGGGCTGAGAGTACAGATACCACACTGATAGGGACAGAGGTTACACATACCCCACTGGTAGGGTCTGAGAGTACAGATACCCCACTGATAGTGGCGGAGAGTACAGATAACCCACTGATAGGTACTGAGGGTACAGATACGCCACTGATGGGGGCTGAGAGTACAGATACCCCACTGATAGGGGCTGAGAGTACAGATACCCCACTGATAGGGGCTGAGAGTACCGATACACCACTTACAGGGACTGAGTGTACAGATACCCCACTGATGGGGGCTGAGGGTACAGTACCCCACTGAGAGTGACTGAGAGTACCAATACCCCACTGATAGGGGCTGAGGGTACAGATACCACACTGATAGGGGCTGAGAGTACCGATACACCACTTACAGGGGCTAAGTGTAAAGATACCCCAATGATGGGGGCTAAGAGTACGGATACCCCACTGATAGGGGCTGAGAGTACGGATACCCCACAGATAGGGACTGAGGGTACAGATACCCCACTGGTAGGGCTGATAGCACAGATACCCCACTGATAGGGGCGGAGAGTAGAGATAACCCACAGATGGGGACTGAGAGTACAGCTACCCCACTGATGGCGGCTGAGAGTACAGATACCCCACTGAGAGGAACTGAGGGTACAGATACCCCACTGATGGGGACTGAGAGTACAGACACTCCACTGATAGGGACTAAGAGAACAGATACCCCACTGAGGAGGACTGAGAGTACAGATACCCCACTGATAGGGGCTGAAAGTACAGATACACCACTGATAGGGTCTGAGAGTACAGATACCCCACTGATGGGAGATGAGGGTACAAGTACCCCACTGATAGGGGCTGAGAGCACCGATACTCCACTTATAGGGGCTGAGAGTACAGTTACCGCACTGATCGAGGCTGAGAGTACCGATACCCCACTGATATGGGCTGAGAGAACCGATATCCCACTGATAGGTGTTGACAGTAGAGATACCGCACTGATCGGGGCTGAGAGTTCAGATAACCCACTGATATGGGCTGAGAATACAGATAACCAACTGATAGGGACTGAGGGTACACATACCCCACTGATGGGGGCTGAGAGTACAGATACCCCACTGATAGGGGCTGAGTGTACAGATAAACAACTGATGGGTGCTGATACTAAAGATACCTCACTGATAGGGGCTGAGAGTACCGATACCCCACTGATAGGGACTGAGAATACAGATACCCTACTAATAAGGATGAGGGTACAGGTACCATACTGATAGGGGCTGAAAGTACAGATATCCCTCTGATGGGGGCTGAGAGTACAGATGCCCCATTGATTGTGGCTGTGAGTACAGATACCCCACTGATAAGGGCTCAGAGTACCGATACCCCACTGATAGGGACTGAGAGTACAGATACCACACTAATAGGTGCTGAGAGTACAGATACCGCACTGATCGGTGCTGAGAGTACCGATACCCCACTGATAGGGGCTGAGATTACAGATAGCCCACTGATGGGGGCTGATAGCACAAATACCCCACTGATAGGGACTGAGGGTACAGAAACCCCACTGATAGGTGTTGAGAGCACAGATACCCCATTGATAGGGGCTGAGGGTACCGATACCGCACTGATGGGGGCTGAGCTTACAGATACTCCTCTGATAGGTGCTGAGAGTACCGATACCCCACTGATAGTGGCTGAGGGTACAGTACCCCACTGAGAGTGACTGAGAGTACCAATACCCCACTGATAGGGGCTGAGGGTACAGATACCCCACTGATGTGGGCTAAGAGTACAGATACCCCACTGATAGGGGCTGAGAGTACAGATACCCCACTGATAGGGGCTGAGAGTACCGATACACCACTGATAGGAACTGAGGGTACAGATACCCCACTGGTAGGGCTGAGAGCACAGATACCCCACTGATATGGGCGGAGAGTAGAGATAACACACAGATGGGGACTGAGAGTACAGCTACCCCACTGAGAGGTACTGAGGGTACAGATACCCCACTGATGGGGGCTGAGAGTACAGGCACTCCACTGATAGGGACTAAGAGAACAGGTACCCCACTGACGAGGACTGAGAGTACAGATACCCCACTGATAGGGGCTGAAAGTACAGATACCCCACTGATAGAGGCTGATAATACAGATACCCCACTGATGGGGTCTGAGTGTACAGATACCCCACTGATGGGGATTGAGAGTACAGATACCCCACTGATAGGGGCTGAGAGTACCAATATCCCACTGATAGTTACTGAGATTACAGATACCCCACTGATAAGGACTGAGTGTACAGATACCCTGCTGATGGGGGCTGAGAGTGCAGATACCACACTGATGGGGACTGAGAGTACAGATACCCCACTGGTAGGGTCTGAGAGTACAGATACCCCACTGATAGTGGCAGAGAGTACAGATAACCCACTGATAGGTACTGAGGGTACAGATACGCCACTGATGGGGGCTGAGAGTACAGATACCCCACTGATAGGGGCTGAGAGTACAGATACCCCACTGATGGGGGCTGAGAGTACAGATACCCCACTGATAGGGGCTGAGAGTACAGATACCCCACTAACAGGGGCTGAGAGTACAGATACCCCACTGATAGAGGCTGATACTAAAGATACGTCACTGATAGGGGCTGAGAGTACCGATACCCCAGTGATAGGGACTGAGACTACAGATACCCTACTAATAAGGCTGAGGGTACAGGTACCACACTGATAGGGGCTGAAAGTACAGATAACCCACTGATAGGGGCTGAGAGTACAGATACCCCTCTGATGGGGGCTGAGAGTACAGATACCCCATTGATTGTGGCTGAGAGTACAGATACCCCACTGATAAGGGCTCAGAGTACCGATACCCCACTGATAGGGACTAGGAGTTCAGATACCCTACTGATAGGGATGAGGGCACAGATACCACACTGATAGTACCTGAGATTACCAATACCCCACTGATAGGGACTGAAAGTACAGATTCCCCACTGATAGGGACTGAGAGTACAGATACCACACTAATAGGGGCTGAGAGTACAGGTACCCCATTGATTGTGGCTGAGAGTACAGATACCCCACTGATGGCAGCTGAGAGTACAGATACCGCACTGATAGGGGCTGAGAGTACAGATACCCCACTGATGGGGATTGAGAGTACAGATACCCCACTGATAGGGGCTGAGAGTACCAATATCCCACTGCTAGTTACTGAGATTACAGATACCCCACTGATAAGGACTGAGTGTACAGATACCCTGCTGATGGGGGCTGAGAGTGCAGATACCACACTGATGGGGACTGAGAGTACAGATACCCCACTGATAGGGGCTGAGAGTACAGATACCACACTGATAGGGACAGAGGTTACGCATACCCCACTGGTAGGGTCTGAGAGTACAGATACCCCACTGATCGTGGCGGAGAGTACAGATAACCCACTGATAGGTACTGAGGGTACAGATACGCCACTGATGGGGGCTGAGAGTACAGATACCCCACTGATAGGGGCTGAGAGTACAGATACCCCACTGATAGGGGCTGAGAGTACCGATACACCACTTACAGGGGCTGAGTGTACAGATACCCCACTGATGGGGGCTGAGGGTACAGTACCCCACTGAGAGTGACTGAGAGTACCAATACCCCACTGATAGGGGCTGAGGGTACAGATACCACACTGATAGGGGCTGAGAGTACCGATACACCACTTACAGGGGCTGAGTGTAAAGATACCCCAATGATGGGGGCTAAGAGTACGGATATCCCACTGATAGGGGCTGAGAGTACGGATATCCCACAGATAGGGACTGAGGGTACAGATACCCCACTGGTAGGGCTGATAGCACAGATACCCCACTGATAGGGGCGGAGAGTAGAGATAACCCACAGATGGGGACTGAGAGTACAGCTACCCCACTGATGGCGGCTGAGAGTACAGATACCCCACTGAGAGGAACTGAGGGTACAGATACCCCACTGATGGGGACTGAGAGTACAGACACTCCACTGATAGGGACTAAGAGAACAGATACCCCACTGAGGAGGACTGAGAGTACAGATACCCCACTGGTAGGGTCTGAGAGTACAGATACCCCACTGATAGTGGCGGAGAGTACAGATAACCCACTGAGAGGTACTGAGGGTACAGATACGCCACTGATGGGGGCTGAGAGTACAGATACCCCACTGATAGGGGCTGAGAGTACAGATACCCCACTGATGGGGGCTGAGAGTACAGATACCCCACTGATAGGGGCTGAGAGTACAGATACCCCACTAACAGGGGCTGAGAGTACAGATACCCCACTGATAGAGGCTGATACTAAAGATACGTCACTGATAGGGGCTGAGAGTACCGATACCCCAGTGATAGGGACTGAGACTACAGATACCCTACTAATAAGGCTGAGGGTACAGGTACCACACTGATAGGGGCTGAAAGTACAGATAACCCACTGATAGGGGCTGAGAGTACAGATACCCCTCTGATGGGGGCTGAGAGTACAGATACCCCATTGATTGTGGCTGAGAGTACAGATACCCCACTGATAAGGGCTCAGAGTACCGATACCCCACTGATAGGGACTAGGAGTTCAGATACCCTACTGATAGGGATGAGGGCACAGATACCACACTGATAGTACCTGAGATTACCAATACCCCACTGATAGGGACTGAAAGTACAGATTCCCCACTGATAGGGACTGAGAGTACAGATACCACACTAATAGGGGCTGAGAGTACAGATACCCCATTGATTGTGGCTGAGAGTACAGATACCCCACTGATGGCAGCTGAGAGTACAGATACCGCACTGATAGGGGCTGAGAGTACAGATACCCCACTGATAGGGGCTGAGAGTACCGATACAGCACTTACAGGGGCTGAGTGTACAGATACCCCACTGATGGGGGCTGAGGGTACAGTACCCCACTGAGAGTGACTGAGAGTACCAATACCCCACTGATAGGGGCTGAGAGTACAGATACCCCACTGATAGGGGCTGAGAGTACCGATACACCACTTACAGGGGCTGAGTGTACAGATACCCCACTGATGGGGGCTGAGGGTACAGTACCCCACTGAGAGTGACTGAGAGTACCAATACCCCACTGATAGGGGCTGAGGGTACAGATACCCCACTGATAGGGGCTGAGAGTACCGATACACCACTTACAGGGGCTGAGTGTAAAGATACCCCAATGATGGGGGCTAAGAGTACGGATACCCCACTGATAGGGGCTGAGAGTACGGATACCCCACAGATAGGGACTGAGGGTACAGATACCCCACTGGTAGGGCTGATAGCACAGATACCCCACTGATAGGGGCGGAGAGTAGAGATAACCCACAGATGGGGACTGAGAGTACAGCTACCCCACTGATGGCGGCTGAGAGTACAGATACCCCACTGAGAGGAACTGAGGGTACAGATACCCCACTGATGGGGACTGAGAGTACAGACACTCCACTGATAGGGACTAAGAGAACAGATACCCCACTGAGGAGGACTGAGAGTACAGATACCCCACTGATAGGGGCTGAAAGTACAGATACACCACTGATAGGGTCTGAGAGTACAGATACCCCACTGATGGGAGATGAGGGTACAAGTACCCCACTTATAGGGGCTGAGAGTACAGTTACCGCACTGATCGGGGCTGAGAGTACCGATACCCCACTGATATGGGCTGAGAGAACCGATATCCCACTGATAGGTGTTGACAGTAGAGATACCGCACTGATCGGGGCTGAGAGTTCAGATAACCCACTGATATGGGCTGAGAATACAGATAACCAACTGATAGGGACTGAGGGTACACATACCCCACTGGTAGGGTCTGAGAGTACAGATACCCCACTGATAGTGGCGGAGAGTTCAGATAACCCACAGATGGGGACTGAGAGTAAAGATACCCCACTGATGGGGGCTGAGAGTACAGATACCCCACTGATAGGGGCTGAGTGTACAGATAACCAACTGATGGGGGCTGATACTAAAGATACCCCACTGATAGGGGCTGAGAGTACCGATACCCCACTGATAGGGACTGAGAATACAGATACCCTACTAATAAGGATGAGGGTACAGGTACCATACTGATAGGGGCTGAAAGTACAGATATCCCTCTGATGGAGGCTGAGAGTACAGATGCCCCATTGATTGTGGCTGTGAGTACAGATACCCCACTGATAAGGGCTCAGAGTACCGATACCCCACTGATAGGGACTGAGAGTACAGATACCACACTAATAGGTGCTGAGAGTACAGATACCGCACTGATCGGTGCTGAGAGTACCGATACCCCACTGATAGGGGCTGAGATTACAGATATCCCACTGATGGGGGCTGATAGCACAAATACCCCACTGATAGGGACTGAGGGTACAGAAACCCCACTGATAGGTGTTGAGAGCACAGATAGCCCACTGATGGATGCTGAGAGTACAGATACCCCATTGATAGGGGCTGAGGGTACCGATACCGCACTGATGGGGGCTGAGCTTACAGATACTCCTCTGATAGGTGCTGAGAGTACCGATACCCCACTGATAGTGGCTGAGGGTACAGTACCCCACTGAGAGTGACTGAGAGTACCAATACCCCACTGATAGGGGCTGAGGGTACAGATACCCCACTGATGTGGGCTAAGAGTACAGATACCCCACTGATAGGGGCTGAGAGTACAGATACCCCACTGATAGGGGCTGAGAGTACCGATACACCACTGATAGGAACTGAGGGTACAGATACCCCACTGGTAGGGCTGAGAGCACAGATACCCCACTGATATGGGCGGAGAGTAGAGATAACACACAGATGGGGACTGAGAGTACAGCTACCCCACTGAGAGGTACTGAGGGTACAGATACCCCACTGATGGGGGCTGAGAGTACAGGCACTCCACTGATAGGGACTAAGAGAACAGGTACCCCACTGACGAGGACTGAGAGTACAGATACCCCACTGATAGGGGCTGAAAGTACAGATACCCCACTGATAGAGGCTGATAATACAGATACCCCACTGATGGGGTCTGAGTGTACAGATACCCCACTGATGGGGATTGAGAGTACAGATACCCCACTGATAGGGGCTGAGAGTACCAATATCCCACTGATAGTTACTGAGATTACAGATACCCCACTGATAAGGACTGAGTGTACAGATACCCTGCTGATGGGGGCTGAGAGTGCAGATACCACACTGATGGGGACTGAGAGTACAGATACCCCACTGATAGGGGCTGAGAGTACAGATACCACACTGATAGGGACAGAGGTTACACATACCCCACTGGTAGGGTCTGAGAGTACAGATACCCCACTGATAGTGGCGGAGAGTACAGATAACCCACTGATAGGTACTGAGGGTACAGATACGCCACTGATGGGGGCTGAGAGTACAGATACCCCACTGATAGGGGCTGAGAATACAGATACCCCACTGATGGGGGCTGAGAGTACAGATACCCCACTGATAGGGGCTGAGAGTACAGATACCCCACTAACAGGGGCTGAGAGTACAGATACCCCACTGATAGAGGCTGATACTAAAGATACGTCACTGATAGGGGCTGAGAGTACCGATACCCCAGTGATAGGAACTGAGACTACAGATACCCTACTAATAAGGCTGAGGGTACAGGTACCACACTGATAGGGGCTGAAAGTACAGATAACCCACTGATAGGGGCTGAGAGTACAGATACCCCATTGATTGTGGCTGAGAGTACAGATACCCCTCTGATAAGGGCTCAGAGTACCGATACCCCACTGATAGGGACTAGGAGTTCAGATACCCTCCTGATAGGGATGAGGGCACAGATACCACACTGATAGTACCTGAGATTACCAATACCCCACTGATAGGGACTGAAAGTACAGATTCCCCACTGATAGGGACTGAGAGTACAGATACCACACTAATAGGGGCTGAGAGTACAGATACCCCATTGATTGTGGCTGAGAGTACAGATACCCCACTGATGGCAGCTGAGAGTACAGATACCGCACTGATAGGGGCTGAGAGTACAGATAGCCCACTGATGGGGGCTGAGAGCACAAATACCCCACTGATAGGGACTGAGGGTACAGAAACCCCACTGATGGAGGCTGATACTACAGATACCCCAGTCATTGGAGTTCAGAAGAATGAGAGGCGGTCTTATTGAAACATCTAAGATTGTGAAGGGGTTGTATCGGGTGGATGCGGGGAGGATGTTCCCGATGATGTGTGAAACTAGAACTAGGGGGCATAGTCTTAGAATAAGGGGCTGTTCTTTCAAAACTGAGATGAGGAGTAACTACTTTACCCAGAGGGTGGTAGGTCCATGAAATATGCTGCCCTAAAAAGCTGTAGAAGCTACATCATTACATAAATTTAAAACAGAAATAGACAGTTTCCTAGAAGTAAAGTGTAAAGTCTATGGGTTGTGCAGTTAATAAATACACAGACTTCAGAAATAACAACAAACAGGTCTTTACTATTCGAAGGTCCGGGCGAATCTGCCCCAGTTATCCTGTCACAACACTTATATACTGGTGTGGTCACTGTCGGTATTACAGTATACAGAAGCCAAACAAGTAGTGCCACACTTAAAGTAGTTCCCTTAAAGGTGAACGGTTACATACAATAATTTCCTTAAGGGTAGACGGGTACATACACTACAATCCTCCCTTTTTAGCTTTCAACATACTGAGTCCATAGTGGACATACATTATCACATATATATATACAGATTTATTTAAGACAGTTCATAGATTCAGTCTTTCGGGAGGTTTCCGGATTCTGTCCAGGTAACGCCGCAGTGGTGTCGTCATTCCAAGCGGGCTAGTAGGTGTTTCTGGTAAAGTTGAATCGGCTCGAAGCACAGTGTCAGGTTCCTCTGACTCCAGAACTACCAGATCGGACGTAGGTGTTCTGGGTAACTCAGTCTCAACCTTATCCGGGTAAGGTGGTGAAGTCGGGGGCCCATTTGTGGCGGACCCTATGATCTGGTCAACATGGCGCCTTATTATATTGTCTCCAATGTCCACAGTGTACATCAACGGGCCGAGCCTTTTTCCAATCGTTCCAGGCTGCCATTTCTCAGTACGATAGTCCCGAGCCAAAACTCGTTGACCGGTCTGGAAGGATCTAGTGGCCCTTTCGTTCATGCCCTGGAATTGCCGGTTCTCTACGTCCCTTCTGACGTTTGGTTTGAGTAAATCCAGCCGACACCGTAGGCGTCTATTACAAAACATCATCGCGGGAGTTTGATTTGTGACCGCATGGGTTGCATTTCGGTATGCCAACAAAAAACTATCCACCTTATGCTGTAAACTTATGTCTTCATTACTCATGGCCTTTACGGCCTTCTTGAAGGTCTGGACAAACCTTTCAGCCGATCCATTGGAGGCGGGATGGTATGGGGCTGACGTGTAATGTTTAACCCCATTGCTCTTTAAGAATTTCTTAAATTCCTCAGATACAAATTGCGGTCCATTGTCAGAACAGATCTGTTCTGGCAGGCCATTCCGAGCAAACATAGTCCTTAACACCGTGATGGTTTTTTCCGTCGTGGTGGTGGTCATCTTAATTACTTCTGGCCACTTGGAGTGGGCATCTACCGCTATTAGGAACGTCGAGTCCATAAATGGACCAGCAAAGTCGATGTGTACTCTTTGCCAGGGAGATGAGGGCCACTCCCATGGGTGCAGAGGAGCCTGTGGTGGCGCATTCTGAACCCTCTGACATCCTAGGCAATTCTTCGTGATCTCCTCTATGTCCCCATCGATGCCTGGCCACCACACAAATGCCCTTGCTAGATTCTTCATCTTTACGCCACCCAGGTGTCCTTCGTGCAGCTCCTTGAGTACCTTCTTTTGGAGTTTGGGTGGAATCACCACTCTAGACCCACACATCAGGGTTCCTCGACACACTGACAGTTGTTCTTTCCTCTGTGAGAATGCTTGCAGTGTTGGTTCGCACTGTGCTGGCCATCCCTCCACCGTTAAATCATAGACTCGTGAAAGAGTCGGGTCATTCCTTGTCTCATTCTCAATCATTGAGTTTGTTATCGGCAGACACTCCACTATTGATGAGTGGAACAACTCTACTGGGTCCACTGTCCTCGCTTCTTCTACCATCGGCAATGGCAAGCGTGATAGCCCATCAGCGTTTCCATGCTGTTTGGACCGTTTGTATTCAATATCATACTGGTGTGCCCCAAGTAAAACTGACCATCTTTGTAACCTTTGCGCCGTCATGGTAGAAACGGCCTTGTTTGGGTTGAATATGGACACCAACGGCTGGTGGTCCGTCAGCAATATGAACCTCTTACACTGCAGGTAATGGTTGAATTTCTTCACGCCCCACACAAGACTGAGGGCCTCCCTATCTATCTGGGTGTAATTTCGTTCCACTGGTGTCAATGATCGGGACGCGAATGCCACCGGCCTTTCCGAGCCATTTGGTAGTCTGTGCGAAAGTACTGCCCCAATTCCGTACGGGGAAGCATCACAAGCTAGCCGAAGGGGTAATGCTGGGTTGAAATGAGCCAACACTTCTTCAGAGGTAATCAACTCCTTGCTCCTGCGAAAAGCCTTTTTGCATTCTTCACTCCACCTCCATGGTGTTTCTTTCCGCAACAGCTCATTTAGCGGATGCAGCACCGTAGATAAATTTGGCAGAAACTTGTGATAGTAATTAATCAACCCCAAGAATGACCTTAGCTGTGACACGTTTCCTGGAGCGGGGGCCTTCACGACCACTTCTATCTTTTCCGGTGACTTATGTAGTCCCTCTCGGTCAATGACATGACCGCAGTATGAGATCCGTTTTTGGAAGAACTCACACTTCTTGCGATTAACCCGAAGGCCATACTCCTTCAACCTGGTGAGTACCAGTTTCAAATTCGTGAGGTGTTCTTCCTCATCTTTTCCCGTGATTAGAATATCATCTAAGTAGCACTGCGTGCTTGGAATTCCTTGTAACACCTGTTCCATGGCCCTCTGCCAAATTGCTGGCGCCGAAGCTACTCCAAAGACCAGTCTATTATAGCGATACAAGCCTCTGTGAGTGTTGATGGTGAGGTATTGGCGTGACTCTTCCTCAACCTCCATCTGTAAATATGCCTGAGCCAAGTCTATCTTCGTGAAGTGCTTCCCTCCAGCCAATGAAGCAAAAATATCTTCAATCCGCGGAAGCGGGTATTGTACCGTGTGAAGTACCGGATTCACTGTGATCTTGAAATCTCCGCAGATACGGACCTTCCCCGGTCCCCCTGGCTTATTACTTGGTGAGGATTTCATGACGGGAACAATGGGCGTGGCCCACTCACTCCAGTCTACTTTTGACAGAACCCCTGATCGTTCAAGTTCTTCTAGTTCTGCCTCTACTGCTGGTCGTATTGCGTACGGTACCGATCTGGCCTTAAAAAACTTTGGGCTTGCATGTTCTGCAATCTTGACCTTTGCTTTAATACCTCGCAGCGTTCCCAGTCCTTGCTGGAATACCTCTTTAGCTTCGTCTAATATTCTGGACAACCGTTCAGGTTTGACATCCTCTTTTTCGGACTCCACCGTCATGGTGTTTAGTGCATGCCAGTCCATCTTTATTTTTCGGATCCACTCTCGTCCCAGAAGTGGTGGACCTCCCTCAGGCAACACATACAGATCTAACCGGTGGTGAACTTTATCCTGGTATCTCACCTTAACCTCTAGTTTTCCGATGGGGAATACTTTGTGCCCCGTGTATGTCTGCAGCACTAGATCCGTATTCCGTAGTGGAATATGCTTGAAAAACTTTTTATAGTCATGCTTATTCATGACAGTCAACGCCGATCCGGTGTCTACTTCCATTTTTACTTGGACCTTCTCAATCTGTAACGTTATCCAAATAGTTTGTCGGTCGGCTTCATTGCTCACGTTGTGGATTCTCAGACTGTCCAGTCCTTTGTGTTTGGAGTGTGAGTCCGACTTCTGTTCCTTCAGACTCTTCCTAGTCGCCTCTTGTACCTTTCTGTACCATTTTTGTGAGGACTCATTATTGTTGTACGTCGTTCCTGACCGGCACACTTTAGCTATGTGCCCGATCTTGCCACATTTCCGGCATTCTTGGTTTTTACCCCAGCAACGCTTCTGGTCGTGTGTTGTCTTCCCACAACGATAGCATTTCGTAGTCCTCGAGGTGATGTGGTCCACCCCTAGTGCCACCGCCTTCCGCTGCATTACCGCCGTTCCTTTTGCTGCGGCTTCGTATGATGCGGCTATAAGGACAGCCCTGTCAAGTGTGAGGTTGTTCTCTTCCAGTAGTCGCTTTTGCGTCCCTTCTTTGGACAATCCCCATACGAACTTGTCTCGCAGTGCCTCTGTCAGATTCCCTCCGAACTGGCAGTGTTTCGCTAGCCTCCGCAGTTCGACCAAGTATCCCGCGTTGCTTTCGTCTTTCTTCTGCGTTCTCGCATAGAATCTGAATCGTTCAGCCAGCTTCAACGGTGTGGGGTTCAAGTGATCCTTCAGCACCGCTACTATATCCTCAAAAGTCTGATCCGCCGGTTTAGCTGGAGAGAGAAGATGTTTCAACAACCCGAATGTTTTCGCACCCATCATGTTAAGTAAGGTTACAGCTTTTTCCTCCTTAGCTATTTTGTTAGCCTTACAATGTATCTCAATACGTTCCACGTACGTGGGCCAGTCTTCTATTTCGGAGTTAAAATCGTTGCTGTCCCCACGCTTAGGCATCTTCCTTTCTTTGGGTACAACACAAATATTTCTTTAAATTCTTATGTATTTTTTTTTTTCTAAGATGGCGGCTTTTCCTGCGAATTTGGCGGTTTCCCGCTCTTCCTTTCTCTCCCCGCCCACTTCAATGGCGGTCTCCCGCTTCTGTCGGCTCCTCCGCCTAATGGCGGCTTCCCGCGTTTCTTCCTGGTGGAACGGGTACGCTTTCCCCGCAGCGGACAGGTTCAGCCGCTGGGCTGGCTCTCGCACAGCTCCCCCTACTCGGCTCTGTCTTCTCCTCCCGCCCGCACGGCTCTACCGGCGCTGGGTACACCCCGTTAACGGAGGACAGTTCAGCCGCTGGACTGGCTCTCGCGCAGTCTCTCACCCCGTTTTCGGCTGTGTCTCTCTCCCACTCCCGCACATTCGGTTTTGCCGGCTCTGAGTACCCCGTTGGTGGAGAACAGCTCAGCCGCTGGACTGGCTCCTCGCAGTCTCTCTCTCCGCACCCGGCTCTCACCCGCACGGTTCCCGTTCGCCTCCCCAGCCCTCTCGCAGACCGGTGTTTCCCTCTCCGGCTGCGGCTGGGTTTCTCTTCCCGCGCCTACTCGCAGGCTCAGCGCTTCGTGGCTGCGGTCGCTGCCCGGATTTTTCCCGCCGATCGCGGTCCGGCTGTCACCCGACGCCGTTGGACCCGACTTTTGACCGGCTCAGCTCCCCCTCGACCGAGGTCGAGTGCTCTGCCCTTATCTTCCGGATATTCTCTACACCTTCCCCTACTCACAGTCTCTTCGGCCGCCTTGTCCCCTGCTGATCGGCTCACTCTGTACCGTGGTAGAAGGGTAGTCAGTGCCTGTTGCGGACGGAAGCTTTTGTTGCTAAAGTCTTCCACCTTTCTCCTGCTGCAGCCTCGTGTTTTCTTCCAGCAGCACGACGAGGGCGGTTGCCTCTCTTCGACGCTCTTCTTGCTTTGGTAATCTTGCCGCAGGGTACGATCGGACTCGTCGCCACTGTAAAGTCTGTGGGTTGTGCAGTTAATAAATACACAGACTTCAGAAATAACAACAAACAGGTCTTTACTATTCGAAGGTCCGGGCGAATCTGCCCCAGTTATCCTGTCACAACACTTATATACTGGTGTGGTCACTGTCGGTATTACAGTATACAGAAGCCAAACAAGTAGTGCCACACTTAAAGTAGTTCCCTTAAAGGTGAACGGTTACATACAATAATTTCCTTACGGGTAGACGGGTACATACACTACATAAAGGGAATTAAGGGTTACGGGGAGCGGGCAGGAATTTGGACATGAGTCTAGGTTCGGATCGGACATGGCCCTGTGGGTAGCGGAGCGGGCCCAGGGGCCGTGTAGCCTGACCCTGCTCCTATTTCGTGTGTCTAATTCTATTAGATTCAGGAGATGGTTCTGTGATAGTAGATTGGCGGTTAGGATCAGATCAGCCATGATCTTATTGAATGGCGGAGCAGGCTCGAGGGGCCGATTGGCTTACTCCTGCTCCTTTTTCTTATGTTCTTATGTTCTTATGAAAGGGGCTGAGGGTACAAATACCCCACTGATTGGGGACCAGAGCACTGATACCCCACTGATAGGGACTGAATGCACCGATACCCCACTGATAGGGACTGAGAGTACAGATACCCCACTGATAAGGACTGAGGGTACAGATACCCCGCTGATGGGGACTGAGAGTAAAGATACCCCACTGATAGGGACTAAGGGTACAGATACCCCACTGATAGGGACTGAGGGTACAGATCACCCACTGATAGGTGTTGAGAGCACAGATAGCCTACTGATGGTTGCTGAGAGTACAGATACCCCATTGATAGGGGCTAAGTGTACAGATACACTACTGGTAGGCACTGAGGGTACAGGTATCCCACTGATGGGGGATGAGGGTACCGATACCGCACTGATGGGGGCTGAGGGTACAGATACTCCGCTGATAGGTGCTGAGAGTACCGATACCCCACTGATAGTGGCTGAGGGTACAGTACCCCACTGAGAGTGACTGAGAGTACCAATACCCCACTGATAGGGGCTGAGGGTACAGATACCCCACTGATAGGGGCTGAGAGTACCGATACACCACTGACAGGGGCTGAGTGTACAGATACCCCACTGATGGGGGCTAAGAGTACGGATACCCCACTGATAGGGGCTGAGAGTACAGATACCCCACTGACAGGAACTGAGGGTACAGATACCCGACTGGAAGGGCTGAGAGCACAGATACCCCACTGATAGGGGCGGAGAGTAGAGATAACCCACAGATGGGGACTGAGAATACAGCTGCCCCACTGATGGCGGCTGAGAATATAGATACATCACCGAGAGGAACTGAGGGTACAGATACCCCACTGATGGGGGCTGAGAGTACAGACACTCCACTGATAGGGACTAAGAGAACAGATACCCCACTGACGAGGACTGCGAGTACAGATACCCCACTGATAGGGGCTGAAAGTACAGATACCCCACTGATAGGGACTGAGAGTACAGATACCCCACTGATGGGGGCTGAGGGTACAAATACCCCACTGATAGGGGCTGAGAGCACCGATACCCCACTTATAGGGGCTGAGAGTACAGATACCGCACTGACCGGGGCTGAGAGTACCGATACCCCACTTATAGGGGCTGAGAGTACAGATATTCACTGATCGGGGCTGAGAGTACCGATACCCCACTGATCGGGGCTGAGAGTACCGATACCCCACTGATAGGGGCTGAGAGTACAGAGACCCCACTGATAGGGACTGAAAATACAGATACCCCACTGATGGGGACTGAGATTACAGACACCCCACTGATAGTGGCTGAGGGTACAAATACCCCACTGATAGGGCCTGAGGGTACCGATACCCCACTTATAGGGGCTGAGAGTACAGATACCCCACTGATAGTGGCTGATAGTACAGATACTCGACTGAAAGGAGCTGAGAGTACCGATACCCCACTGATAGGGGCTGAGAGTACAGGTACCCCACTGATAGGGACTGCGAGTACAGATACCCCACTGCTAGGGGCTGAGAGAACAGATACCCCACTGATGGGGGCTGAGAGTACAGATACCCCACTGATGGGGGCTGAGAGTACAGATACCCCACTGATGGGGACTGAGAGTACAGATATCCCAATGATGTGGGCTGATGCTACAGATACTCCACTGATAGGGGCTGAGGTACAGATACCCCACTGATAGGGGCTGAGAGTACAGATACCCCACTGATAGGGGCTGAGAGTACAGATTCCCCACTGATAGGGACTGAGAGTACAGATACCCCACTGGTGGGTGCTGAGAGTACAGGTACCCCACTGATAGGGGCTGCGAGTACAGATACCCCACTGATAGGGGCTGAGAGTACAGATACCCCACTGATGGGGGCTGAGAGTACAGATACCCCACTGATGGGGACTGAGAGTACAGATATCCCACTGATGTGGGCTGATACTACAAATACCCCACTGATAGGGGCTGAGGTACAGATACCCCACTGATAGGGGCTGAGATTACAGATTCCCCACTGATAGGGACTGAGAGTACAGATGCCCCACTGATGGGTGCTGAGAGTACAGATACCCCACTGATAGGGACTGAGGGTACAGACACCCCACTGATAGGGGCGGAGAGTACAGATAACCCACAGTTGGGAACTGAGAGTACAGACACCCCACTGATAGGGGCTGAGAGTACAGATACCCCACTGATAGGAACTGAGGGTACAGATACCACACTGATAGGGAATAGGAGTACAGATACCTCACTGATAGGGGCTGAGAGTACAGATACCCCATTGATAGGGGCTGAGAGTACAGATACCTCACTGATAGGGGCTGAGAGTACAGATACCCCACTGATAGGGGCTGAGAGTACAGATACCTCACTGATAGGGGCTGAGAGTACAGATACCCCATTGATTGCGGCTGAGAGTACAGGTACCCCACTGATAGGGGCTGAGATTACAGGTACCCCACTGAATGCCGCTGAGGGTATAAATATCCCACTGATAGGAGCTGAGAGCACCGATAACCCACTTATAGGGGCTGAGAGTACAGATACCCCACTGATGGGGGCTGAGAGTACCGATACCCCACTGATAGGGGCTGAGATTACAGGTACCCCACTGATTGCCGCTGAGGGTACAATTGCCCCACTGATAGGGGTTGAGAGCACCGATACCCCACTTATAGGGGCTGAGAGTACAGATACCCCACTGATGGGGGCTGAGAGTACAGATATCCCACTGATGTGGGCTGATACTACAGATACCCCACTGATAGGGGCTGAAGGTACAGATACCCCACTGATAGGGGCTGAGGTACAGATACCCCAGTGATAGGGGATGAGAGTACAGATACCGCACTGATAGGGGCTGAGAGTACCGATACACCACTTACAGGGGCTGAGTGTACAGATACCCCACTGATGGGGGCTGAGGGTACAGTACCCCACTGAGAGTGACTGAGCGTACCAATACCCCACTCATAGGTGCTGAGGGTACAGATACCCCACTGATAGGGGCTGAGAGTACCGATGCACCACTTACAGGGGCTGAGTGTACAGATACCCCACTGATGGGGGCTAAGAGTACGGGTACCCCACTGATAGGGGCTGCGAGTACAGATACCCCAACGATAGGGGCTGAGAGTACAGATACCCCACTGATAGGGACAGAGGGTACAGATACACCACTGGTAGGGCTGAGAGCACAGATACCCCACTGATAGGGGCAGAGAGTAGAGATAATCCACAGATGGGGACTGAGAGTACAGCTACACCACTGATGGCGGCTGAGAGTACAGATACCCCACTGAGAGGAACTGAGGGCACAGATACCCAACTGATGGGGGCTGAGTGTACAGACACTCCACTGATAGGGACTAAGTGAACAGATACCCCACTTATAGGGGCTGAGAGTACAGATACCCCACTGATAGGGTCTGAAAGTACAGATACCCCACCTATAGGGGCTGAAAGTACAGATACCCCACTGATAGGGTCTGAGAGTACAGATACCCTACTGATGGGGGCTGAGGGTACAAATACCCCACTGATAGGGGCTGAGAGCACCGATACCCCACTTATAGGGGCTGAGAATACTGATACCCCACTGATAGGGGCTCAGGGTACAAATACCCCACTGATAGGGACTGAGAGTATAGATAGCCCACTGATAGGGGCTGCGAGTACAGATACCCCAATGATGGGGACTGAGAGTACAGATACCCCACTGATAGGGGCTGAGAGTATGGATACCCCACTGATGGGGACTGAGAGTACAGAAACCCCACTGACAGGGACTGAAAATACAGATACCCCACTGATAGGGTCTGAGATTACAGACACCCCACTGATAGTGGCTGAGGGTACAGATACCTCACTGATGGGGGCTGAGAGTATGGATACCCCACTGATAAGGGCTGAGAGCACAGATACCCCACTGATAGGGGCTCAGAGTGCCGATACCACACTGATAGGCACAGAGAGTACAGATACCATACTAATAGGGATGAGGGTACAGATACCACACTGATAGGGGCTGAGAGTACCAATATCCCACTGATAGTTACTGAGAGTACAGATACCCCACTGATAAGGACTGAGTGTACAGATACCCTGCTGATGGGGGCTGAGAGTGCAGATACCCCACTGATGGGGGCTGAGAGTACCGATACCCCACTGATAGTGGCTGATAGTACAGATACTCGACTGAAAGGAGCTGAGAGTACCGATACCCCACTGATAGGGACTGCGAGTACAGATACCCCACTGATAGGGGCTGAGAGTACAGATACCCCACTGATGGGGGCTGAGAGTACAGATACCCCACTGATGGGGACTGAGATACTAACAATAACCAGCCCCAGGACAGTGACAGGGTAACACAAAGAATTCGACCCAACACAATCGTCGCTAAGCAAAAGGAAAAATATCTGACATATTGGGCAGAAACAACAAAAACCCAAAGCAAACTCAATTGCTACTTGGCCCTAAACAGACAATACAACATAGCTGATTACCTGACCATGGTAAAGGATAACAAACTGAGAAGAACCTTGACAAGGTACAGACTTAGCGAACATAGCCTAGCGATCGAAAAAGGCAGACACAGGCAGACCAGGCTGCCAAGAGAGGACAGGATATGCTCTCACTGCAGTCAGGGAGTGGTGGAGACAGAGATGCACTTCCTCACAGCTTGTGGAAAATATCAGGGCATCAGGGAGAATTTCCACCAAAAATTCTCACAAATATGCCCTGATTTCAGAAATCTGAATGACAACCAAAAACTCCCATTCCTACTGGGAGAGGAGATAAGCTGTATAACACTGGCGGCACACTATGTTACAGCTTGCCATGAACAGAGGGACAACCAGTAAACTAAGAAAAGAATATATATAAACAATGCGAATGTATATTTATACACTCAGGGATATACCTGTTTATACACTGTATGAATAGAACTGCGTTTATGTGCTAAACCATAAATGTATTTTGATGCTTTGGCAACATAAGATGTAACTTATCATGCCAATAAAGCGATTTGAATTGTGAATTGTGAATTGTGAGAGTACAGATGTCCCACTAATGTGGGCTGATACTACAGATACCCCACTGATAGGGGCTGCGAGTAAAGATGCCCCACTGATAGGTGCTGAGAGTACAGATACCCCGTGATGGGGGCTGAGAGTACAGATACCCCACTGATGGGGACTGAGAGTACAGATATCCCACTGATGTGGGCTGATACTACAAATACCCCACTGAGAGGGGCTGAGGGTACAGATACCCAACTGATAGGGGCTGAGGTACAGATACCCCACTGATAGGGGCTGAGAGTACAGATTCCCCACTGATAGGGACTGAGAGTACAGATACCCCACTGATGGGTGCTGAGAGTACAGATACCCCACTGATAGGGACTGAGGGTACAGATACCCCACTGATAGGGGCGGAGAGTACAGATAACCAACAGATGGGAACTGAGAGTACAGACACCCCACTGATAGGGGCTGAGAGTACAGATACCCCACTGATAAGAACTGAGGGTACAGATACCCCACTGATAGGGGCGGAGAGTACAGATAACCAACAGATGGGAACTGAGAGTACAGACACCCCACTGATAGGCGTTGAGAGTACAGATACCCCACTGATAGGAACTGAGGGTACAGATACCACACTGATAGGGAATAAGAGAACAGATACCCCACTGATGGGGACTTAGAGTACAGATACCTCACTGATAGGGGCTGAGAGTACAGATACCCCACTGATAGGGGCTGAGAGTACAGATAACCCACTGATAGGAACTGAGGGTACAGATACCACACTGATAGGGAATAAGAGAACAGATACCCCACTGATGGGGACTTAGAGTACAGATACCTCACTGATAGGGGCTGAGAGTACAGATACCCCATTGATAGGGGCTGAGAGTACAGGTACCCCACTGATAGGGCTGAGATTACAGGTACCCCACTGAATGCCGCTGAGGGTACAAATATCCCACTGATAGGGGCTGAGAGCACCGATACCCCACTTATAGGGGCTGAGAGTACAGATACCCCACTGATGGGGGCTGAGAGTACCGATACCCCACTGATAGGGGCTGAGATTACAGGTACCCCACTGATTGCCGCTGAGGGTACAATTACCCCACTTATAGGGGCTGAGAGTACAGATACCCCACTGATGGGGGCTGAGAGTACAGATATCCCACTGATGTGGGCTGATACTACAGATACCCCACTGATAGGGGCTGAAGGTACAGATACCCCACTGATAGGGGCTGAGGTACAGATACCCCAGTGATAGGGGATGAGAGTACAGATACCACACTGAAAGGGGCTGAGAGTACCGATACACCACTTACAGGGGCTGAGTGTACAGATACCCCACTGATGGGGGCTGAGGGTACAGTACCCCACTGAGAGTGACTGAGCGTACCAATACCCCACTGATAGGGGCTGAGGGTACAGATACCCCACTGATAGCGGCTGAGAGTACCGATACACCACTTACAGGGGCTGAGTGTACAGATACCCCACTGATGGGGGCTAAGAGTACGGATACCCCACTGATAGGGGCTGCGAGTACAGATACCCCAACGATTGGGGCTGAGAGTACCGATACCCCACTGATAGGGACTGAGGGTACAGATACCCCACTGGTAGGGCTGAGAGCACAGATACCCCACTGATAGGGGCGGAGAGTAGAGATAACCCATAGATGGGGACTGAGAGTACAGCTACACCACTGATGGCGGCTGAGAGTACAGATACCCCACTGAGAGGAACTGAGGGTACAGATACCCCAATGATGGGGGCTGAGTGTACAGACACTCCACTGATAGGGACTAAGTGAACAGATACCCCACTTATAGGGGCTGAGAGTACAGATACCCCACTGATAGGGTCTGAAAGTAGAGATACCCCACCTATAGGGGCTGAAAGTACAGATACCCCACTGATAGGGTCTGAGAGTACAGATACCCTACTGATGGGGGCTGAGGGTACAAATACCCCACTGATAGGGGCTGAGAGCACCGATACCCCACTTATAGGGGCTGAGAATACTGATACCCCACTGATAGGGGCTCAGGGTACAAATACCCCACTGATAGGGACTGAGAGTATAGATAGCCCACTGATAGGGGCTGCGAGTACAGATACCCCAATGATGGGGACTGAGAGTACAGATACCCCACTGATCGGGGCTGAGAGTATGGATACCCCACTGATGGGGGCTGAGAGTACAGAAACCCCACTTATAGGGACTGAAAATATAGATACCCCACTGATAGGGTCTGAGATTACAGACACCCCACTGATAGTGGCTGAGGGTACAAATACCCCACTGATAGGGTCTGAGATTACCGATACCCCACTTATAGGGTCTGAGAGTGCAGATACCTCACTGATGGGGGCTGAGAGTATGGATACCCCACTGATAAGGGCTGAGAGTACAGATACCCCACTGATAGGGGCTCAGAGTGCCGATACCACACTGATAGGGACTGAGAGTACAGATACCATACTAATAGGGATGAGGGTACAGATACCACACTGATTGGGGCTGAGAGTACCCATATCCCACTGATAGTTACTGAGAGTACAGATACCCCACTAATAAGGACTGAGTGTACAGATACCCTGCTGATGGGGGCTGAGAGTGCAGATACCCCACTGATGGGGGCTGAGAGTACAGATACCCCACTGATGGGGTCTGAGTGTACAGATACCCCACTGATGGGGATTGAGAGTACAGATACCCCACTGATAGAGGCTGATAGTACAGATACTCGACTGAAAGGGGCTGAGAGTACCAATACCCCACTGATAGTGGCTGCGAGTACAGATACCCCACTGATAGGGGCTGAGAGTACAGATACACCACCAATGGGGGCTGAGAGTACAGAAACCCCACTGATAGGGGCTGAGAGTACAGATACACCACTGATGGGGGCTGAGAGTACAGATACACCACTGATAGGAGCTGAGAGTGCAGGTACACCACTGATGGGGGTTGAGAGTTCAGATACCCCACTGATAGTGGCTGATAGTACAGATACTCGACTGAAAGGGGCTGAGAGTACCAATACCCCACTGATAGTGGCTGAGAGTACAGATACCCCACTGATGTGTGCTGAGAGTACAGATACCCCACTGATGGGGGCTGAGAGTACCGATACCCCACTGATAGGGGCTGAAAGTACCGATACACCACTGATAGGGGCTGAGAGTACAGATATCCCACTGATAGCAGCTGCTAGTACAGATACCCCACTGATGGGGGCTGAGAGTACAGATACGTCACTGACAGGGGCTGAGAGTACAGATACCCCACTGATGGGGGCTGAGAGTACAGATACCCCACTGATAGGGGCTGAGAGTACAGTTACCCCACTGATGTGGACTGAGAGTTCCGATACCCCACTGATGGGGGCTGAGAATATTGATACCCCAATGATAGGAACCGAGGGTACATATACCCCAGTGATAGGGGCTGAGAGTATAGATACCCCACTGATAGGGACTGAGAATACAGATACCCCACTGATAGGGGGTGAGATTACAGATATTCACTGATCGGGGCTGAGAGTACCGATACCACACTGATAGGGGCTGAGAGTACAGATACCCCACTGATAGGGCCTGAGTGTACCGATACCCCACTTATAGGGGCTGAGAGTACAGATACCTCACTGATGGGGGCTGAGAGTATGGATACCCCACTGCTAGGGGCTGAGAGTACAGATACCCCACTGATAGGGGCTCAGACTACCGATACCCCCCTGATAGGGACTGAGTGTACAGATACCATACTAAGAGGGATGAGGGTACAGATACCACACTGATAGGCGCTGAGAGTACCGATACCCCACTGATAGGTACTGAGAGTACAGATACCCCGCTGATAAGGACTGAGGGTACAGATACCCTGCTGATGGGGACTGAGAGTACAGATACCCCACTGATGGGGATTGAGAGTACAGATACCCCACTGATGGGGGCTGAGAGTACAGATACCCCACTGATAGTGGCTGATAGTACAGATACTCGACTGAAAGGGGCTGAGAGTACAGGTACGCCACTGATAGGGGCTGCGAGTACAGATACCCCACTGATAGGGGCTGAGAGTACAGATACCCCACTGATAGGGGCTGAGAGTACAGATACACCACTGATAGGGGCTGATAGTACAGATACTCGACTGAAAGGGGCTGAGAGTACAGGTACCCCACTGATAGGGGCTGCGAGTACAGATACCCCACTGATAGTGGCTGATACTACAGATACCCCACTGATAGGGGCTGAGAGTACAGGTACGCCACTGATAGGGACTGAGAGTACAGATACCCCACTGATAGGGTCTGAGAGTACAGGTACCCCACTGATAGGGGCGGAGAGTACAGGTACCCCACTGATAGGGGCGGAGAGCACAGATAACCCACAGATGGGAACTGAGAGTACAGACACTCCACTGATAGGGGCTGAGAGTACAGATACCCCACTGATAGGAACTGAGGGTACAGATACCGCACTGATAGGGGCTGAGAGTACAGATACCCCACTGATAGGCACTGAGAGTACAGATACCCCATTGATAGGGGCTGAGAGTACAGATACCCCACTGATAGGGGCTGAGATTACAGGTACCCCACTGATTGCCGCTGAGGGTACAAATATCCCACTGATAGGGGCTGAGAGCACCGATACCCCACTTATAGGGGCTGCGAGTACAGATACCCCACTGATGGGGGCTGAGAGTACCGATACCCCACTGATAGGGTCTGAGATTACCGATACCCCACTTATAGGGTCTGAGAGTGCAGATACCTCACTGATGGGGGCTGAGAGTATGGATACCCCATTGATAAGGGCTGAGAGTACAGATACCCCACTGATAGGGGCTCAGAGTGCCGATACCACACTGATAGGGACTGAGAGTACAGATACCATACTAATAGGGATGAGGGTACAGATACCACACTGATTGGGGCTGAGAGTACCCATATCCCACTGATAGTTACTGAGAGTACAGATACCCCACTGATAAGGACTGAGTGTACAGATACCCTGCTGATGGGGGCTGAGAGTGCAGATACCCCACTGATGGGGGCTGAGAGTACAGATACCCCACTGATGGGGTCTGAGTGTACAGATACCCCACTGATGGGGATTGAGAGTACAGATACCCCACTGATAGAGGCTGATAGTACAGATACTCGACTGAAAGGGGCTGAGAGTACCAATACCCCACTGATAGTGGCTGCGAGTACAGATACCCCACTGATAGGGGCTGAGAGTACAGATACACCACTGATGGGGGCTGAGAGTTCAGATACACCACTGATAGGGGCTGAGAGTACAGATACACCACTGATAGTGGCTGATAGGACAGATACTCGACTGAAAGGGGCTGAGAGTACCAATACCCCACTGATAGTGGCTGAGAGTACAGATACCCCACTGATGTGTGCTGAGAGTACAGATACCCCACTGATGGGGGCTGAGAGTACCGATACCCCACTGATAGGGGCTGAAAGTACCGATACACCACTGATAGGGGCTGAGAGTACAGATATCCCACTGATAGGAGCTGCTAGTACAGATACCCCACTGATGGGGGCTGAGAGTACAGATACCTCACTGACAGGGGCTGAGAGTACAGATACCCCACTGATGGGGGCTGAGAGTACAGATACCCCACTGATAGGGGCTGAGAGTACAGTTACCCCACTGATGTGGACTGAGAGTTCCGATACCCCACTGATGGGGGCTGAGAATATTGATACCCCAATGATAAGAACCGAGGGTACATATACCCCAGTGATCGGGGCTGAGAGTATAGATACCCCACTGATAGGGACTGAGAATACAGATACCCCACTGATAGGGGGTGAGATTACAGATATTCACTGATCGGGGCTGAGAGTACCGATACCACACTGATAGGGGCTGAGAGTACAGATACCCCACTGATAGGGCCTGAGTGTACCGATACCCCACTTATAGGGGCTGAGAGTACAGATACCTCACTGATGGGGGCTGAGAGTATGGATACCCCACTGCTAGTGGCTGAGAGTACAGATACCCCACTGATAGGGGCTCAGACTACCGATACCCCCCTGATAGGGACTGAGTGTACAGATACCATACTAAGAGGGATGAGGGTACAGATACCACACTGATAGGCGCTGAGAGTACCGATACCCCACTGATAGGTACTGAGAGTACAGATACCCCGCTGATAAGGACTGAGGGTACAGATACCCTGCTGATGGGGGCTGAGAGTGCAGATACCCCACTAATGGGGGCTGAGAGTACAGATACCCCACTGATGGGGACTGAGAGTACAGATACCCCACTGATGGGGATTGAGAGTACAGATACCCCACTGATGGGGGCTGAGAGTACAGATACCCCACTGATAGTGGCTGATAGTACAGATACTCGACTGAAAGGGGCTGAGAGTACAGGTACCCCACTGATAGGGGCTGCGAGTACAGATACCCCACTGATAGTGGCTGATACTACAGATACCCCACTGATAGGGGCTGAGAGTACAGGTACGCCACTGATAGGGGCTGCGAGTACAGATACCCCACTGATAGGGGCTGAGAGTACAGATACCCCACTGATGGGGGCTGAGAGTACAGATACCCCACTGATAGGGGCTGATAGTACAGATACTCGACTGAAAGGGGCTGAGAGTACAGGTACCCCACTGATAGGGGCAGAGAGCACAGATAACCCACAGATGGGAACTGAGAGTACAGACACTCCACTGATAGGGGCTGAGAGTACAGATACCCCACTGATAGGAACTGAGGGTACAGATACCGCACTGATAGGGGCTGAGAGTACAGATACCCCACTGATAGGCACTGAGAGTACAGATACCCCATTGATAGGGGCTGAGAGTACAGATACCCCACTGATAGGGGCTGAGATTACAGGTACCCCACTGATTGCCGCTGAGGGTACAAATATACCACTGATAGGGGCTGAGAGCACCGATACCCCACTTATAGGGGCTGCGAGTACAGATACCCCACTGATGGGGGCTGAGAGTACCGATACCCCACTGATAGGGGCTGAGATTACAGGTACCCCACTGATTGCCGCTGTGGGTACAATTACCCCACTGATAGGTGTTGAGAGCACTGATACCCCACTTATATGGGCTGAGAGTGCAGATATCCCACTGATGTGGACTGATACTACAGATACCCCACTGATAGGGGCTGAGGGTACAGATACCCCACTGATAGGGGCTGAGGTACAGATACCCCACTGATAGGGGCTGAGAGTACAGATACCCCACTGATAGGGGCTGAGAGTACCGATACACCACTTACAGGGGCTGAGTGTACAGATACCCCACTGATGGCGGCTGAGGGTACAGTACCCCACTGAGAGTGACTGAGAGTACCAATACCCCACTGATAGGGGCTGCGAGTACAGATACCACACTGATAGGGACAGAGGGTACACATACCCCACTGGTAGGGTCTGAGAGTACAGATAGCCCACTGATAGTGGCGGAGAGTACAGATAACCCACTGATAGGTACTGAGGGTACAGATACCCCACTGATGGGGGCTGAGAGTACAGATACCCCACTGATAGGGGCTGAGAGTACAGATACCCCACTGATGGGGGCTGAGAGTACAGATACCCCACTGATAGGGGCTGAGAGTGCAGATACCCCACTAACAGGGGCTGAGAGTACAGATACCCCACTGATAGAGGCTGATACTAAAGATACGTCACTGATAGGGGCTGAGAGTACCGATGCGCCACTGAAAGGGACTGAGACTGCAGATACCCTACTAATAAGGATGAGGGTACAGGTACCACACTGATAGGGGCTGAAAGTACAGATAACCCACTGATAGGGGCTGAGAGTACAGATACCCCTCTGATGGGGGCTGAGAGTACAGATACCCCATTGATTGTGGCTGAGAGTACAGATACCCGACTGATAATGGCTCAGAGTAGCGATACCCCACTGATAGGGACTAGGAGTTCAGATACCCTACTGATAGGGATGAGGGCACAGATACCACACTGATAGGGCCTGAGATTACCGATACCCCACTGATAGGGACTGAAAGTACAGATTCCCCACTGATAGGGACTGAGAGTACAGATACCACACTAATAGGGGCTGAGAGTACAGATATCCCATTGATTGTGGCTGAGAGTACAGATACCCCACTGATGGCGGCTGAGAGTACAGATACCGCACTGATAGGGGCTGAGAGTACAGATAGCCCACTGATGGGGGCTGAGAGCACAAATACCCCACTGATAGGGACTGAGGGTACAGAAACCCCACTGATGGAGGCTGATACTACAGATACCCCACTCATTGGAGTTCAGAAGAATGAGAGGCGGTCTTATTGAAACATCTAAGATTGTGAAGGGGTTGTATCGGGTGGATGCGGGGAGGATGTTCCCGATGATGGGTGAAACTAGAACTAGGGGGCATAGTCTTAGAATAAGGGGCTGTTCTGTCAAAACTGAGATGAGGAGTAACTACTTCACCCGGAGGGTGGTAGGTCCATGGAATATGCTGCCCTAAAAAGCTGTAGAAGCTACATCATTACATAAATTTAAAACAGAAATAGACAGTTTCCTAGAAGTAAAGGGAATTAAGGGTTACGGGGAGCGGGCAGGAATTTGGACATGAGTCTAGGTTCGGATCGGTCATGGCCCTGTGGGTAGTGGAGCGGGCCCAGGGGCCGTGTAGCCTGATCCTGCTCCTATTTCATGTGTCTAATTCTATTAGGTTCAGGAGATGGTTCTGTGATAGTAGATTGGCGGTTAGGATCAGATCAGCCATGATCTTATTGAATGGCGGAGCAGGCTCGAGGGGCCGATTGGCTTACTGCTGCTCCTTTTTCTTATGTTCTTATGAAAGGGGCTGAGGGTACAGATACCCCACTGATTGGGGACCAGAGCACCGATACCCCACTGATAGGGACTGAATGCACCGATACCCCACTGATAGGGACTGAGAGTACAGATACCCCACTGATAAGGACTGAGGGTACAGATACCCCGCTGATTGGGACTGAGAGTAAAGATACCCCACTGATAGGGACTAAGGGTACAGATACCCCACTGATAGGGACTGAGGGTACAGATCACCCACTGATAGATGTTGAGAGCACAGATAGCCCACTGATGGATGCTGAGAGTACAGATACCCCATTGATAGGGGCTAAGTGTACAGATACACCACTGGTAGGCACTGAGGGTACAGATACCCCACTGATGGGGGATGAGGGTACCGATACCACACTGATGGGGGCTGAGCATACAGATACTCCGCTGATAGGTGCTGAGAGTACCGATACCCCACTGATAGTGGCTGAGGGTACAGTACCCCACTGAGAGTGACTGAGAGTACCAATACCCCAATGATAGGTGCTGAGGGTACAGATACCCCACTGATAGGGGCAGAGAGTACCGATACACCACTTACAGGGGCTGAGTGTACAGATACCCCACTGATGGGGGCTAAGAGTACGGATACCCCACTGATAGGGGCTGAGAGTACAGATACCCCACTGATAGGGGCTGAGAGTACAGATACCCCACTGACAGGAACTGAGGGTACAGATACCCGACTGGTAGGGCTGAGAGCACAGATACCCCAATGATAGGGGCGGAGAGTAGAGATAACCCACAGATGGGGACTGAGAATACAGCTACCCCACTGATGGCGGCTGAGAATACAGATACCCCACTGAGAGGAACTGAGGGTACAGATACCCCACTGATGGGGGCTGAGAGTACAGACACTCTACTGATCGGGACTAAGAGAACAGATACCCCACTGATGAGGACTGAGAGTACAGATACCCCACTGATAGGGGCTGAAAGTACAGATACCCCACTGATAGGGTCTGAGAGTACAGATACCCCACTGATGGGGGCTGAGGGCACAAATACCCCACTGATAGGGGCTGAGAGCACCGATACCCCACTTATAGGGGCTGAGAGTACAGAAACCGCACTGATCGGGGCTGAGAGTACCGATACCCCACTGATAGGGGCTGAGAGTACAGATATTCACTGATCGGGGCTGAGAGTACCGATACCCCACTGATAGGGGCTGAGAGTACAGATACCCCACTGATAGGGACTGAAAATACAGATACCCCACTGATGGGGACTGAGATTACAGACACCCCACTGATAGTGGCTGAGGGTACAAATACCCCACTGATAGGGCCTGAGGATACCGATACCCCACTTATAGGGGCTGAGAGTACAGATACCCCACTGATAGTGGCTGATAGAACAGATACTCGAATGAAAGGAGCTGAGAGTACCGATACCCCACTGATAGGGGCTGAGAGTACAGGTACCTCACTGATAGGGACTGCGAGTACAGATACCCCGCTGATAGGGGCTGAGAGTACAGATACCCCACTGATGGGGGCTGAGAGTACAGATACCCCACTGATGGGGGCTGAGAGTACAGATACCCCACTGATGGGGACTGAGAGTACAGATACCCCACTGATAGGGGCTGAGAGTACAGATATCCCACTGATGTGGGCTGATACTACAGATACCCCAATGATAGGGGCTGAGGGTACAGATACCCCACTGATAGGGGCTGAGGTACAGAAACCCACTGATAGGGGCTGAGAGTACAGATACCCCACTGATAGGGGCTGAGAGTACAGATTCCCCACTGATAGGGACTGTGAGTACAGATACCCCGCTGATGGGTGCTGAGAGTACAGGTACCCCACTGATAGGAACTGAGGGTACAGATACCACACTGATAGGGAATGAGAGAACAGATACCCCACTGAAGGAGACTTAGAGTACAGATACCTCACTGATAGGGGCTGAGAGTACAGATACCCCATTGATAGGGGCTGAGAGTACAGACACCCCACTGATAGGGCTGAGATTACAGGCACCCCACTGATAGGGGCTGAGAGTACAGGTACCCCACTGATAGGGCTGAGATTACAGGTACCCCACTGAATGCCGCTGAGGGTACAAATATCCCACTGATAGGGGCTGAGAGCACCGATACCCCACTTATTGGGACTGAGAGTACAGATACCCCACTGATGGGGACTGAGAGTACAAATATCCCACTGATGTGGGCTGATACTACAGATACCCCACTGATAGGGGCTGAAGGTACAGATACCCCACTGATAGGGGCTGAGGTACAGATACCCCAGTGATAGGGGATGAGAGTACAGATACCGCACTGATAGGGGCTGAGAGTACCGATACACCACTTACAGGGCTGAGTGTACAGGTACCCCACTGATGGGGGCTGAGGGTACAGTACCCCACTGAGAGTGACTGAGCGTACCAATACCCCACTGAGAGTGACTGAGCGTACCAATACCCCACTGAAAGGGGCTGAGGGTACAGATACCCCACTGATAGGGGCTGAGAGTACCGATACACCACTTACAGGGGCTGAGTGTACAGATACCCCACTGATGGGGCTAAGAGTACGGATACCGCACTGATAGGGGCTGCGAGTACAGATACCCCAACGATAGGGGCTGAGAGTACAGATACCCCACTGATAGGGACTGAGGGTACAGATACCCCACTGGTAGGGCTGAGAGCACAGATACCCCACTGATAGGGGCGGAGAGTAGAGATAACCCACGGATGGGGACTGAGAGTACAGCTACACCACTGATTGCGGCTGAGAGTACAGATACCCCACTGAGAGGAACTGAGGGTACAGATACCCCAATGATGGGGGCTGAGTGTACAGACACTCCACTGATAGGGATTAAGTGAACAGATACCCCACTTATAGGGGCTGAGCGTACAGATACCCCACTGATAGGGTCTGAAAGTACAGATACCCCACCTATAGGGGCTGAGGGTACAAATACCCCACTTCTAGGGGCTGAGAGCACCGATACCCCACTTATAGGGGCTGAGAATACTGAAACCCCACTGATAGGGGCTGAGGGTACAAATACCCCACTGATAGGAACTGAGAGTATAGATAGCCCACTGATAGGGGCTGCGAGTACAGATACCCCAATGATGGGGGCTGAGAGTATGGATACCCCACTGATGGGGGCTGAGAGTACAGAAACCCCACTGATAGGGACTGAAAATACAGATACCCCACTGATAGGGTCTGAGATTACAGACACCCCACTGATAGTGGCTGAGGTTACCAATACCCCACTGATAGGGTCTGAGAGTACCGATACCCCACTTATAGGGTCTGAGAGTACAGATACCTCACTGATGGGGGCTGAGAGTATGGATACCCCACTGATAAGGGCTGAGAGTACAGATACCCCACTGATGGGGGATGAGGGTACCGATACCGCACTGATGGGGGCTGAGCATACAGATACTCCGCTGATAGGTGCTGAGAGTACCGATACCCCACTGATAGTGGCTGATGGTACAGTACCCCACTGAGAGTACCAATACCCCACTGATAGTGGCTGAGGGTACAGTACCCCACTGAGAGTGACTGAGAGTACCAATACCCCACTGATAGGGGCTGAGGGTACAGATACCCCACTGATAGGGGCAGAGAGTACCGATACACCACTTACAGGGGCTGAGTGTACAGATACCCCACTGATGGGTGCTAAGAGTACGGATACCCCACTGATAGGGGCTGAGAATACAGATACCCCACTGATAGGGGCTGAGAGTACAGATACCCCACTGACAGGAACTGAGGGTACAGATACCCGACTGGTAGGGCTGAGAGCACAGATACCCCACTGATAGGGGCGGAGAGTAGAGATAACCCACAGATGGGGACTGAGAATACAGCTACCCCACTGATGGCGGCTGAGAATACAGATACCCCACTGAGAGGAACTGAGGGTACAGATACCCCACTGATGGGGGCTGAGAGTACAGACACTCTACTGATAGGGAGTAAGAGAACAGATACCCCACTGACGAGGACTGAGCGTACAGATACCCCACTGATAGGGGCTGAAAGTACAGATACCCCACTGATAGGGTCTGAGAGTACAGATACCCCACTGATGGGGGCTGAGGGTACAAATACCCCACTGATAGGGGCTGAGAGCACCGATACCCCACTTATAGGGGCTGAGAGTACTAATACCGCACTGATCGGGGCTGAGAGTACCGATACCCCACTGATAGGGGCTGAGAGTACAGATATTCACTGATCGGGGCTGAGAGTACCGATACCCCACTGATAGGGACTGAAAATACAGATACCCCACTGATGGGGACTGAGATTACAGGCACCCCACTGATAGTGGCTGAGGGTACAAATACCCCACTGATAGGGCCTGAGGGTACCGATACCCCACTTATAGGGGCTGAGAGTACAGATATCCCACTGATAGTCGCTGATAGTACAGATACTCGACTGAAAGGAGCTGAGAGTACCTATACCCCACTGATAGGGGCTGAGAGTGCAGGTACCCCACTGATAGGGACTGCGAGTACAGATACCCCACTGATAGGGGCTGAGAGTACAGATACCCCACTGATGGGGGCTGAGAGTACAGATACCCCACTGATGGGGGCTGTGAGTACAGATACCCCACTGATGGGGACTGAGAGTACAGATATCCCACTGATGTGGGCTGATACTACAGATACCCCACTGATAGGCGCTGAGGGTACAGATACCCCACTGATAGGGGCTGAGGTACAGATACCCCACTGATAGGGGCTGAGAGTACAGATACCCCACTGATAGGGGCTGAGAGTACAGATTCCCCACTGATAGGGACTGTGAGTACAGATACCCCACTGATGGGTGCTGAGAGTACAGGTACCCCACTGATAGGGGCTGCGAGTACAGATACCCCACTGATAGGGGCTGAGAGTACAGATACCCCACTGATAGGGGATGAGAGTACAGATACCCCACTGATAGGGGCGGAGAGTACAGATAACCCACAGATGGGAACTGAGAGTACAGACACCCCACTGATAGGGGCTGAGAGTACAGATACCCCACTGATAGGAATTGAGGGTACAGATACCACACTGATAGGGAATAAGAGAACAGATACCCCACTGATGGAGACTTAGAGTACAGATACCTCACTGTTAGGGGCTGAGAGTACAGATACCCCACTGATAGGGCTGAGATTACAGGTACCCCACTGAATGCCGCTGAGGGTACAAATATCCCACTGATAGGGGTTGAGAGCACCGATACCCCACTTATTGGGACTGAGAGTACAGATACCCCACTGATGGGGACTGAGAGTACCGATACCCCACTGATAGGGGCTGAGATTACAGGTACCCCACTGATTGCCGCTGAGGGTACAATTACCCCACTGATAGGGGTTGAGAGCACCGATACCCCACTTATAGAGGCTGAGAGTACAGATACCCCACTGATGGGGGCTGAGAGTACAGATATCCCACTGATGTGGGCTGATACTACAGATACCCCACTGATAGGGGCTGAAGGTACAGATACCCCACTGATAGGGGCTGAGGTACAGATACCCCAGTGATAGGGGCTGAGAGTACCGATACACCACTTACAGGGGCTGAGTGTACAGATACCCCACTGATGGGGGCTGAGGGTACAGATACACCACTGAGAGTGACTGAGCGTACCAATACCCCACTGTTAGGGGCTGAGGGTACAGATACCCCACTGATAGGGGCTGAGAGTACCGATACACCACTTACACGGGCTGAGTGTACAGATACCCCACTGTTGGGGGCTAAGATTTCAGATACCCCACTGATAGGGGCTGAAAGTACAGATACCCCACTGATAGGGTCTGAGAGTACAGATACCCTGCTGATGGGGGCTGAGGGTACAAATACCCCACTGATAGGGACTGAGAGTATAGATAGCCCACTGATAGGGGCTGCGAGTACAGATACCCCAATGATGGGGACTGAGAGTACAGTTACCCCACTGATAGAGGCTGAGAGTATGGATACCCCACTGATGGGTGCTGAGAGTACAGAAACCCCACTGATAGGGACTGAAAATACAGATACACCACTGATAGAGGGTGATACTAAAGATACGTCACTGATAGGGGCTGAGAGTACCGATACCCCACTGATAGGGACTGAGACTACAGATACCCTACTAATAAGGATGAGGGTACAGGTACCACACTGATAGGGGCTGAAAGTACAGATACCCCTCTGATGGGGGCTGAGAGTACAGATACCCCATTGATTGTGGCTGAGAGTACAGATACCCCACTGATAAGGGCTCAGAGTACCGATACCCCACTGATAGGCACTAGGAGTTCAGATACCCTACTGATAGGGATGAGGGCACAGATACCACACTGATAGGGCCTGAGATTACCGATACCCCACTGATAGGGACTAAAAGTACAGATTCCCCACTGATAGGGACTGAGAGTACAGATACCACACTAATAGGGGCTGAGAGTACAGATACCCCATTGATTGTGGCTGAGAGTACAGATACCCCACTGATGGCTGCTGAGAGTACAGATACCGCACTGATAGGGGCTGAGAGTACAGATAGCCCACTGATGGGGGCTGAGAGCACAAATACCCCACTGATAGGGACTGAGGGTACAGAAACCCCGCTGATGGAGGCTGATACTACAGATACCCAACTCATTGGAGTTCAGAAGAATGAGAGGCGGTCTTATTGAAACATCTAAGATTGTGAAGGGGTTGTATCGGGTGGATGCGGGGAGGATGTTCCCGATGATGGGTAAAACTAGAACTAGGGGGCATAGTCTTAGAATAAGGGGCTGTTCTTTCAAAACTGAGATGAGGAGTAACTACTTCACCCGGAGGGTGGTAGGTCCATGGAATATGCTGCCCTAAAAAGCTGTAGAAGCTACATCATTACATAAATTTAAAACAGAAATAGACAGTTTCCTAGAAGTAAAGGGAATTAAGGGTTACGGGGAGCGGGCAGGAATTTGGACATGAGTCTAGGTTCGGATCGGACATGGCCCTGTGGGTAGCGGAGCGGGCCCAGGGGCCGTGTAGCCTGATCCTGCTCCTGTTTCGTGTGTCTAATTCTATTAGATTCAGGAGATGGTTCTGTGATAGTAGATTGGCGGTTAGGATCAGATCAGCCATGATCTTATTGAATGGCGGAGCAGGCTCGAGGGGCCGATTGGCTTACTCCTGCTCCTTTTTCTTATGTTCTTATGAAAGGGTCTGAGGGTACAGATACCCCACTGATTGGGGACCAGAGCACCGATACCCCACTGATAGGGACTGAATGCACCGATACCCCACTGATAGGTAATGAGAGTGCAGATACCCCACTGATAAGGACTGAGGGTACAGATACCCCGCTGATGGGGACTGAGAGTAAAGATACCCCACTGATAGGGACTAAGGGTACAGATACCCCACTGATAGGGAATGAGGGTACAGATCACCCACTGATAGGTGTTGAGAGCACAGATAGCCCACTGATGGATGCTGAGAGTACAGATACCCCATTGATAGGGGCTAAGTGTACAGATACACCACTGGTAGGCACTGAGGGTACAGATACCCCACTGATGGGGGATGAGGGTACAGATACCCCAGTGATAGGGGATGAGAGTACAGATACCGCACTGATAGGGGCTAAGAGTACCGATACACCACTTACAGGGGCTGAGCGTACAGATACCCCAATGATGGGGGCTGAGGGTACAGTACCCCACTGAGAGTGACTGAGCGTACCAATACCCCACTGATAGGGGCTGAGGGTACAGATACCCCACTGATAGGGGCTGAGATTACCGAAACACCACTTACAGGGGCTGAGTGTACAGATACCCCACTGATGGGGGCTAAGAGTACGGATACCCCAATGATAGGGGCTGCGAGTACAGATACCCCAACGATAGGGGCTGATACTACAGATACCCCACTGATAGGGACTGAGGGTACAGATACCCCACTGGTAGGGCTGAGAGCACAGATACCCCACTGTTAGGGGCGGAGAGTAGAGATAACCCACGGATGGGGACTGAGAGTACAGCTACACCACTGATGGCGGCTGAGAGTACAGATACCCCACTGAGAAGAACTGAGGGTACAGATACCCCAATGATGGGGGCTGAGTGTACAGACACTCCACTGATAGGGACTAAGTGAACAGATACCCCACTTATAGGGGCTGAGCGTACAGATACCCCACTGATAGGGTCTGAAAGTACAGATACCCCACCTATAGGGGCTGAAAGTACAGATACCCTACTGATAGGGTCTGAGAGTACAGATACCCTACTGATGGGGGCTGAGGGTACAAATACCCCACTGATAGGGGCTGAGAGCACCGATACCCCACTTATAGGGGCTGGGAATACTGATACCCCACTGATAGGGGCTGAGGGTACAAATACCCCACTGATAGAGACTGAGAGTATAGATAGCCCACTGATAGGGGCTGCGAGTACAGATACCCCAATGATGGGGGCTGAGAGTATGGATACCCCACTGATGGGGGCTGAGAGTACAGAAACCCCACTGATAGGGACTGAAAAAACAGATACCCCACTGATAGGGTCTGAGATTACAGACACCCCACTGATAGTGGCTGAGGGTACAAATACCCCACTGATAGGGTCTGAGAGTACCGATACCCCACTTATAGGGTCTGAGAATACAGATACCTCACTGATGGGGGCTGATCATATGGATACCCCACTGATAAGGGCTGAGAGTACAGATACCCCACTGATGGGGGATGAGGGTACCGATACCGCACTGATGGGGGCTGAGCATACAGATACTCCGCTGATAGGTGCTGAGAGTACCGATACCCCACTGATAGTGGCTGAGGGTACAGTACCCCACTGAGAGTGACTGAGAGTACCAATACCCCACTGATAGGGGCTGAGGGTACAGATACCCCACTGATAGGGGCAGAGAGTACCGATACACCACTTACAGGGGCTGAGTGTACAGATACCCCACTGATGGGGGCTAAGAGTACGGATACCCCACTGATAGGGGCTGAGAGTACAGATACCCCACTGATAGGGGCTGAGAGTACAGATACCCCACTGACAGGAACTGAGGGTACAGATACCCGACTGGTAGGGCTGAGAGCACAGATACCCCACTGATAGGGGCGGAGAGTAGAGATAACCCACAGATGGGGACTGAGAATACAGCTACCCCACTGATGGCGGCTGAGAATACAGATACCCCACTGAGAGGAACTGAGGGTACAGATACCCCACTGATGGGGGCTGAGAGTACAGACACTCTACTGATAGGGACTAAGAGAACAGATACCCCACTGACGAGGACTGAGATTACAGATACCCCACTGATAGGGGCTGAAAGTACAGATACCCCACTGATAGGGTCTGAGAGTACAGATACCCCACTGATGGGGGCTGAGGGTACAAATACCCCACTGATAGGGGCTGAGAGCACCGATACCCCACTTATAGGGTCTGAGAGTACAGATACCGCACTGATCGGGGCTGAGAGTACCGATACCCCACTGATAGGGGCTGAGAGCACAGATACCCCACTGATAGGGACTGAAAATACAGATACCCCACTGATGGGGACTGAGATTACAGACACCCCACTGATAGTGGCTGAGGGTACAAATACCCCACTGTTAGGGCCTGAGGATACCGATACCCCACTTATAGGGGCTGAGAGTACAGATACCCCACTGATAGTGGCTGATAGTACAGATACTCGACTGAAAGGAGCTGAGAGTACCGATACCCCACTGATAGGGGCTGAGAGTACAGATACCCCACTGATGGGGGCTGAGTGTACAGATACCCCACTGATGGGGGCTGAGAGTACAGATACCCCACTGATGGGGACTGAGAGTACAGATATCCCACTGATGTGGGCTGATACTACAGATACCCCACTGATAGGGGCTGAGGGTACAGATACCCCACTGATAGGGGCTGAGGTACAGATACCCCACGGATAGGGGCTGAGAGTACAGATACCCCACTGATAGGGGCTGAGAGTACAGATTCCCCACTGATAGGGACTGTGAGTACAGATACCCCACTAATGGGTGCTGAGAGTACAGATACCCCACTGATGGGTGCTGAGAGTACAGGTCCCCCACTGATAGGGGCTGCGAGTACAGATACCCCACTGATAGGGGCTGAGAGTACAGATACCCCACTGATGGGGGCTGAGAGTACAGATACCCCACTGATAGGGGCGGAGAGTACAGATAACCCACAGATGGGAACTGAGAGTACAGACACCCCACTGATAGGGGCTGAGAGTACAGATACCCCACTGATAGGAACTGAGGGTACAGATACCACACTGATAGGGAATAAGAGAACAGATACCCCACTGATAGGGGCGGAGAGTACAGATACCTCACTGATAGGGGCTGAGAGTACAGATACCCCACTGATAGGGCTGAGATTACAGGCACCCCACTGAATGTCGCTGAGGGTACAAATATCCCACTGATAGGGGCTGAGAGCACCGATACCCCACTTGTTGGGACTGAGAGTACAGATACCCCACTGATGGGGGCTGAGAGTACCGATACCCCACTGATAGGGGCTGAGATTACAGGTGCCCCACTGATTGCCGCTGCGGGTACAATTACCCCACTGATGGGGGCTGAGAGTACAGATATCCTACTGATGTGGGCTGATACTACAGATACCCCACTGATAGGGGCTGAAGGTACAGATACCCCACTGATAGGGGCTGAGGTACAGATACCCCAGTGATAGGGGATGAGAGTACAGATACCGCACTGATAGGGGCTGAGAGTACCGATACACCACTTACAGGGGCTGAGTGTACAGATACCCCACTGATGGGGGCTGAGGGTACAGTACCCCACTGAGAGTGACTGAGCGTACCAATACCCCACTGATAGGGGCTGAGGGTACAGATACCCCACTGATAGGGGCTGAGAGTACCGATACACCACTTACATGGGCTGAGTGTACAGATACCCCACTGTTGGGGGTTAAGAGTTCGGATACCCCACTGATAGGGGCTGCGAGTACAGATACCCCAACGATAGGGGCTGAGAGTACAGATACCCCACTGATAGGGACTGAGGGTACAGATACCCCACTGATAGGGTCTGAGAGTAGAGATAACCCACAGATGGGGACTGAGAGTACAGCTACACCACTGATGGCGGCTGAGAGTACAGATACCCCACTGAGAGGAACTGAGGGTACAGATACCCCAATGATGGGGGCTGAGTGTACAGACACTCCACTGATAGGGACTAAGTGAACAGATACCCCACTTATAGGGGCCGAGAGTACAGATACCCCACTGATAGGGTCTGAAAGTACAGATACCCCACCTATAGGGGCTGAAAGTACAGATAACCCACAGATGGGAACTGAGAGTACAGATACCCTACTGATGGGGGCTGAGAGTACAGATATTCACTGATCGGGGCTGAGAGTACCGATACCCCACTGATAGGGACTGAAAATACAGATACCCCACTGATGGGGACTGAGATTACAGGCACCCCACTGATAGTGTCTGAGGGTACAAATACCCCACTGATAGGGCCTGAGGGTACCGATACCCCACTTATAGGGGCTGAGAGTACAGATACCCCACTGATAGTGGCTGATAGTACAGGTACTCGACTGAAAGGAGCTGAGAGTACCGATACCCCACTGATAGGGGCTGAGAGTGCAGGTACCCCACTGATAGGGACTGCGAGTACAGATACCCCACTGATAGGGGCTGAGAGTACAGATACCCCATTGATGGGGGCTGAGAGTACAGATACCCCACTGATGGGGGCTGAGAGTACAGATACCCCACTGATGGGGACTGAGAGTACAGATATCCCACTGATGTGGGCTGATACTACAGATACCCCACTGATAGGGGCTGAGGGTACAGATACCCCACTGATAGGGGCTGAGGTACAGATACCCCACTGATAGGGGCTGAGAGTACAGATACCCCACTGATAGGGGCTGAGAGTACAGATTCCCCACTGATAGGGACTGTGAGTACAGATACCCCACTGATGGGTGCTGAGAGTACAGGTACCCCACTGATAGGGGCTGCGAGTACAGATACCCCACTGATAGGGGCTGAGAGTACAGATAACCCACAGATGGGAACTGAGAGTACAGACACCCCACTGATAGGGGCTGAGAGTACAGATAACCCACTGATAGGAACTGAGGGTACAGATACCACACTGATAGGGAATAAGAGAACAGATACCCCACTGATGGAGACTTAGGGTACAGATACCTCACTGATAGGGGCTGAGAGTACAGATACCCCATTGATAGGGGCTGAGAGTACAGGTACCCCACTGATGGGGACTGAGAGTACCGATACCCCACTGATAGGGGCTGAGATTACAGGTACCCCACTGATTGCCGCTGAGGGTACAATTACCCCACTGATAGGGGTTGACAGCACCGATACCCCACTTATAGAGGCTGAGAGTACAGATACCCCACTGATGGGGGCTGAGAGTACAGATATCCCACTGATGTGGGCTGATACTACAGATACCCCACTGATAGGGGCTGAAGGTACAGAAACCCCACTGATAGGGGCTGAGGTACAGATACCCCAGTGATAGGGGATGAGAGTACAGATACCGCACTGATAGGGGCTGAGAGTACCAATACACCACTTACAGGGGCTGAGTGTACAGATACCCCACTGATGGGGGCTGAGGGTACAGTACCCCACTGAGAGTGACTGAGCGTACCAATACCCCACTGGTAGGGGCTGAGGGTACAGATACCCCACTGATAGGGGCTGAGAGTACCGATACACCACTTACAGGGGCTGAGTGTACAGATACCCCATTGTTGGGGGCTAAGAGTTCGGATACCCCACTGATAGGGGCTGAAAGTACAGATACCCCACTGATAGGGTCTGAGAGTACAGATACCCTACTGATGGGGGCTGAGGGTACAAATACCCCACTGATAGGGACTGAGAGTATAGATACCCCACTGATACGGGCTGCGAGTACAGATACCCCAATGATGGGGACTGAGAGTACAGTTACCCCACTGATAGAGGCTGAGAGTATGGATACCCCACTGATGGGGGCTGAGAGTACAGAAACCCCACTGATAGGGACTGAAAATACGGATACCCCACTGATAGGGTCTGAGATTACAGACACCCCACTGATAGTGGCTGAGGGTACAAATACCCCACTGATAGGGTCTGAGAGTACCGATACCCCACTTATAGGGTCTGAGAGTACAGATACTTCACTGATGGGGGCTGAGAGTACGGATACCCCACTGATAAGGGCTGAGAGTACAGATACCCCACTGATGGGTGCTGAGAGTACAGATACCCCACTGATAGGGGCTGAGAGTACAGATACCCCACTAACAGGGTCTGAGAGTACAGATACCCCACTGATAGAGGCTGATACTAAAGATACGTCACTGATAGGGGCTGAGAGTACCGATACCCCACTGATAGGGACTGAGACTACAGATACCCTACTAATAAGGATGAGGGTACAGGTACCACACTGATAGGGGCTGAAAGTACAGATACCCCTCTGATGGGGGCTGAGAGTACAGATACCCCATTGATTGTGGCTGAGAGTACAGATACCCCACTGATAAGGGCTCAGAGTACCGATACCCCACTGATAGGCACTAGGAGTTCAGATACCCTACTGATAGGGATGAGGGCACAGATACCACACTGATAGGGCCTGAGATTACCGATACCCCACTGATAGGGACTGAAAGTACAGATTCCCCACTGATAGGGACTGAGAGTACAGATACCACACTAATAGGGGCTGAGAGTACAGATACCCCATTGATTGTGGCTGAGAGTACAGATACCCCACTGATGGCGGCTGGGAGTACAGATACCGCACTGATAGGGGCTGAGAGTACAGATAGCCCACTGATGGGGGCTGAGAGCACAAATACCCCACTGATAGGGACTGAGGGTACAGAAACCCCACTGATGGAGGCTGATACTTCAGATACCCAACTCATTGGAGTTCAGAAGAATGAGAGGCGGTCTCATTGAAACATCTAAGATTGTGAAGGGGTTGTATCGGGTGGATGCGGGGAGGATGTTCCCGATGATGGGTAAAACTAGAACTAGGGGGCATAGTCTTAGAATAAGCTGCTGTTCTTTCAAAACTGAGATGAGGAGTAACTACTTCACCCGGAGGGTGGTAGGTCCATGGAATATGCTGCCCTAAAAAGCTGTAGAAGCTACATCATTACATAAATTTAAAACAGAAATAGACAGTTTCCTAGAAGTAAAGGGAATTAAGGGTTACGGGGAGCGGGCAGGAATTTGGACATGAGTCTAGGTTCGGATCGGACATGGCCCTGTGGGTAGCGGAGCGGGCCCAGGGGCCGTGTAGCCTGATCCTGCTCCTGTTTCGTGTGTCTAATTCTATTAGATTCAGGAGATGGTTCTGTGATAGTAGATTGGCGGTTAGGATCAGATCAGCCATGATCTTATTGAATGGCGGAGCAGACTCGAGGGGCCGATTGGCTTACTCCTGCTCCTTTTTCTTATATTCTTATGAAAGGGGCTGAGGGTACAGATACCCCACTGATTGGGGACCAGAGCACCGATACCCCACTGATAGGGACTGAATGCACCGATACCCCACTGATAGTGAATGAGAGTACAGATACCCCACTGATAAGGACTGAGGGTACAGATACCCCGCTGATGGGGACTGAGAGTAAAGATACCCCACTGATAGGGACTAAGGGTACAGATACCCCACTGATAGGGACTGAGGGTACAGATCACCCACTGATAGATGTTGAGAGCACAGATAGCCCACTGATGGATGCTGAGAGTACAGATACCCCATTGATAGGGGCTAAGTGTACAGATACACCACTGGTAGGCACTGAGGGTACAGATACCCCACTGATGGGGGATGAGGGTACCGATGCCGCACTGATGGGGGCTGAGCGTACAGATACTCCGCTGATAGGTTCTGAGAGTACCGATACCCCACTGATAGTGGCTGAGGGTACAGTACCCCACTGAGAGTGACTGAGAGTACCAATGCCCCACTGATAGGGGCTGAGGGTACAGATACCCCACTGATAGGGGCTGAGAGTACCGATACACCACTTACAGCGGCTGAGTGTACAGATACCCCACTGATGGGGGCTAAGAGTACGGATACCCCACTGATAGGGGCTGAGAGTACAGATACCCCACTGATGTGGACTGAGAGTACAGATATCCCACTGATGTGGGCTGATACTACAGATACCCCACTGATAGGGGCTGAGGGTACAGATACCCCACTGATAGGGGCTGAGGTACAGATACCCCACTGATAGGGGCTGAGAGTATAGATACCCCACTGATAGGGGCTGAGAGTACAGATTCCCCACTGATAGGGACTGAGAGTACAGATACCCCACTGATGGGTGCTGAGAGTACAGGTACCCCACTGATAGGGGCAGCGAGTACAAATACCCCACTGATAGGGGCTGAGAGTACAGATACCCCACTGATGGGGGCTGAGAGTACAGATACCCCACTGATAGGGGCTGCGAGTACAGATACCCCACTGATAGGGGCTGAGAGTACAGATACCCCACAGATGGGAACTGAGAGTACAGACATCCCACTGATAGGGGCTGAGAATACAGATACCCCACTGATAGGAACTGAGGGTACAGATACCACACTGATAGGGAATAAGAGAACAGATACCCCACTGATGGGGACTTAGAGTACTGATACCTCACTGATAGGGGCTGAGTGTACAGATACCCCATTGATAGGGGCTGAGAGTACAGGTACCCGCTGATAGGGCTGAGATTACAGGTACCCCACTGAATGCCGCTGAGGGTACAAATGTCCCACTGATAGGGGCTGAGAGCACCGATACCCCACTTATAGGGACTGAGAGTACAGATACCCCACTGATGGGGGCTGAGAGTACCGATACCCCGCTGACAGGGGCTGAGATTACAGGTACCCCACTGATTGCCTGTGAAGGTACAATTATCCCACTGATAGGGGTTGAGAGCACCGATACCCCACTTATAGAGGCTGAGAGTACAGATACCCCACTGATGGGGGCTCAGAGTACAGATATCCCACTGATGTGGGCTGATACTACAGATACCCCACTGATAGGGTCTGAAGGTACAGATACCCCACTGATAGGGGCTGAGGTACAGATACCCCAGTGATAGGGGATGAGAGTACAGATACCGCACTGATAGGGGCTAAGAGTACCGATACACCACTTACAGGGGCTGAGTGTACAGATACCCCACTGAGAGGAACTGAGGTACAGATACCCCACTGATAGGGGCTGAGAGTACAGATACCCCACTGATAGGGGCTGAGAGTACAGATTCCCCACTGATAGGGACTGTGAGTACAGATACCCCACTGATGGGTGCTGAGAGTACAGGTACCCCACTGATAGGGGCTGCGAGTACAGATACCCCACTGATAGGGGCTGAGAGTACAGATACCCCACTGATGGGGGCTGAGAGTACAGATACCCCACTGATAGGGGCGGAGAGTACAGATAACCCACAGATGGGAACTGAGAGTACAGACACCCCACTGATAGAGGCTGAGAGTACAGATAACCCACTGATAGGAACTGAGGGCACAGATACCACACTGATAGGGAATAAGAGAACAGATACCCCACTGATGGAGACTTAGGGTACAGATACCTCACTGATAGGGGCTGAGAGTACAGATACCCCATTGATAGGGGCTGAGAGTACAGGTACCCCACTGATGGGGACTGAGAGTACCGATACCCCACTGATAGGGGCTGAGATTACAGGTACCCCACTGATTGCCGCTGAGGGTACAATTACCCCACTGATAGGGGTTGACAGCACCGATACCCCACTTATAGAGGCTGAGAGTACAGATACCCCACTGATGGGGGCTGAGAGTACAGATATCCCACTGATGTGGGCTGATACTACAGATACCCCACTGATAGGGGCTGAAGGTACAGAAACCCCACTGATAGGGGCTGAGGTACAGATACCCCAGTGATAGGGGATGAGAGTACAGATACCGCACTGATAGGGGCTGAGAGTACCAATACACCACTTACAGGGGCTGAGTGTACAGATACCCCACTGATGGGGGCTGAGGGTACAGTACCCCACTGAGAGTGACTGAGCGTACCAATACCCCACTGGTAGGGGCTGAGGGTACAGATACCCCACTGATAGGGGCTGAGAGTACCGATACACCACTTACAGGGGCTGAGTGTACAGATACCCCACTGTTGGGGGCTAAGAGTTCGGATACCCCACTGATAGGGGCTGAAAGTACAGATACCCCACTGATAGGGTCTGAGAGTACAGATACCCTACTGATGGGGGCTGAGGGTACAAATACCCCACTGATAGGGACTGAGAGTATAGATAGCCCACTGATAGGGGCTGCGAGTACAGATACCCCAATGATGGGGACTGAGAGTACAGTTACCCCACTGATAGAGGCTGAGAGTATGGATACCCCACTGATGGGGGCTGAGAGTACAGAAACCCCACTGATAGGGACTGAAAATACAGATACCCCACTGATAGGGTCTGAGATTACAGACACCCCACTGATAGTGGCTGAGGGTACAAATACCCCACTGATAGGGTCTGAGAGTACCGATACCCCACTTATAGGGTCTGAGAGTACAGATACTTCACTGATGGGTGCTGAGAGTACAGATACCCCACTGATAGGGGCTGAGAGTACAGATACCCCACTGATGGGTGCTGAGAGTACAGATACCCCACTGATAGGGGCTGAGAGTACAGATACCCCACTAACAGGGTCTGAGAGTACAGATACCCCACTGATAGAGGCTGATACTAAAGATACGTCACTGATAGGGGCTGAGAGTACCGATACCCCACTGATAGGGACTGAGACTACAGATACCCTACTAATAAGGATGAGGGTACAGGTACCACACTGATAGGGGCTGAAAGTACAGATACCCCTCTGATGGGGTTGAGAGTACAGATACCCCATTGATTGTGGCTGAGAGTACAGATACCCCACTGATAAGGGCTCAGAGTACCGATACCCCACTGATAGGCACTAGGAGTTCAGATACCCTACTGATAGGGATGAGGGCACAGATACCACACTGATAGGGCCTGAGATTACCGATACCCCACTGATAGGGACTGAAAGTACAGATTCCCCACTGATAGGGACTGAGAGTACAGATACCACACTAATAGGGGCTGAGAGTACAGATACCCCATTGATTGTGGCTGAGAGTACAGATACCCCACTGATGGCAGCTGGGAGTACAGATACCGCACTGATAGGGGCTGAGAGTACAGATAGCCCACTGATGGGGGCTGAGAGCACAAATACCCCACTGATAGGGACTGAGGGTACAGAAACCCCACTGATGGAGGCTGATACTTCAGATACCCAACTCATTGGAGTTCAGAAGAATGAGAGGCGGTCTCATTGAAACATCTAAGATTGTGAAGGGGTTGTATCGGGTGGATGCGGGGAGGATGTTCCCGATGATGGGTAAAACTAGAACTAGGGGGCATAGTCTTAGAATAAGGGGCTGTTCTTTCAAAACTGAGATGAGGAGTAACTACTTCACCCGGAGGGTGGTAGGTCCATGGAATATGCTGCCCTAAAAAGCTGTAGAAGCTACATCATTACATAAATTTAAAACAGAAATAGACAGTTTCCTAGAAGTAAAGGGAATTAAGGGTTACGGGGAGCGGGCAGGAATTTGGACATGAGTCTAGGTTCGGATCGGACATGGCCCTGTGGGTAGCGGAGCGGGCCCAGGGGCCGTGTAGCCTGATCCTGCTCCTATTTCGTGTGTCTAATTCTATTAGATTCAGGAGATGGTTCTGTGATAGTAGATTGGCGGTTAGGATCAGATCAGCCATGATCTTATTGAATGGCGGAGCAGGCTCGAGGGGCCGATTGGCCTACACCTGCTCCTATTTCTTATGTTCTTATGAAAGGGGCTGAGGGTACAGATACCCCACTGATTGGGGACCAGAGCACCGATACCCCACTGATAGGGACTGAATGCACCGATACCCCACTGATAGTGAATGAGAGTACAGATACCCCACTGATAAGGACTGAGGGTACAGATACCCCGCTGATGGGGACTGAGAGTAAAGATACCCCACTGATAGGGACTAAGGGTACAGATACCCCACTGATAGGGACTGAGGGTACTGATCACCCACTGATAGGTGTTGAGAGCACAGATAGCCCACTGATGGATGCTGAGAGTACAGATACCCCATTGATAGGGGCTAAGTGTACAGATACACCACTGGTAGGCACTGAGGGTACAGATACCCCACTGATGGGGGATGAGGGTACCGATGCCGCACTGATGGGGGCTGAGCGTACAGATACTCCGCTGATAGGTTCTGAGAGTACCGATACCCCACTGATAGTGGCTGAGGGTACAGTACCCCACTGAGAGTGACTGAGAGTACCAATGCCCCACAGATAGGGGCTGAGGGTACAGATACCCCACTGATAGGGGCTGAGAGTACCGATACACCACTTACAGCGGCTGAGTGTACAGATACCCCACTGATAGGGGCTGAGAGTACCGATACACCACTTACAGCGGCTGAGTGTACAGATACCCCACTGATGGGACTGAGAGTACCGATACACCACTTACAGCGGCTGAGTGTACAGATACCCCACTGATGGGGACTTAGAGTACTGATACCTCACTGATAGGGGCTGAGTGTACAGATACCCCATTGATAGGGGCTGAGAGTACAGGTACCCCACTGATAGGGGCTGAGATTACAGGTACCCCACTGAATGCCGCTGAGGGTACAAATATCCCACTGATAGGGGCTGAGAGCACCGATACCCCACTTATAGGGTCTGAGAGTACAGATACCCCACTGATGGGGGCTGAGAGTACCGATACCCCACTGACAGGGGCTGAGATTACAGGTACCCCACTGATTGCCTCTGAAGGTACAATTACCCCACTGATAGGGGTTGAGAGCACCGATACCCCACTTATAGAGGCTGAGAGTACAGATACCCCACTGATAGGGTCTGAAGGTACAGATACCCCACAGATAGGGGCTGAGGTACAGATACCCCAGTGATAGGGGATGATAGTACAGATACCGCACTGATAGGGGCTAAGAGTACCGATACACCACTTACAGGGGCTGAGTGTACAGATACCCCACTGAGAGGAACTGAGGGTACAGATACCCCACTGATGGGGGCTGAGAGTACAGACACTCTACTGATAGGGACTAAGAGAACAGATACCCCACTGACGAGGACTGAGAGTACAGATACCCCACTGATAGGGGCTGAAAGTACAGATACCCCACTGATAGGGTCTGAGAGTACAGATACCCCACTGATGGGGGCTGAGGGTACAAATACCCGACTGATAGGGGCTGAGAGCACCGATACCCCACTTATAGGGTCTGAGAGTACAGATACCGCACTGATCGGGGCTGAGAGTACCGATACCCCACTGATAGGGGCTGAGAGTACAGATACCCCACTGATAGGGACTGAAAATACAGATACCCCACTGATGGGGACTGAGATTACAGACACCCCACTGATAGTGGCTGAGGGTACAAATACCCCACTGTTAGGGCCTGAGGATACCGATACCCCACTTATAGGGGCTGAGAGTACAGATACCCCACTGATAGTGGCTGATAGTACAGATACTCGACTGAAAGGAGCTGAGAGTACCGATACCCCACTGATAGGGGCTGCGAGTACAGATACCCCACTGATAGGGGCTGAGAGTACAGATACCCCACTGATGGGGGCTGAGAGTACAGATACCCCACTGATGGGGGCTGAGAGTACAGATACCCCACTGATGGGGGCTGAGAGTACAGATACCCCACTGATGGGGACTGAGAGTACAGATATCCCACTGATGTGGGCTGATACTACAGATACCCCACTGATAGGGGCTGAGGGTACAGATACCCCACTGATAGGGGCTGAGGTACAGATACCCCACTGATAGGGGCTGAGAGTACAGATACCCCACTGATAGGGGCTGAGAGTACAGATACCCCACTGATAGGGGCTGAGAGTACAGATTCCCCACTGATAGGGACTGTGAGTACAGATACCCCACTGATGGGTGCTGAGAGTACAGGTACCCCACTGATAGGGGCTGCGAGTACAGATACCCCACTGATAGGGGCTGAGAGTACAGATACCCCACTGATGGGGGCTGAGAGTACGGATACCCCACTGATAGGGGCGGAGAGTACAGATAACCCACAGATGGGAACTGAGAGTACAGACACCCCACTGATAGGGGCTGCGAGTACAGATACCCCACTGATAGGGGCTGAGAGTACAGATACCCCACTGATGGGGGCTGAGAATACAGATACCCCACTGATGGGGGCTGAGAGTACAGATACCCCACTGATGGGGGCTGAGAGTACAGATACCCCACTGATGGGGACTGAGAGTACAGATATCTCACTGATGTGGGCTGATACTACAGATACCCCACTGATAGGGGCTGAGGGTACAGATACCCCACTGATAGGGGCTGAGGTACAGATACCCCACTGATAGGGGCTGAGAGTACAGATACCCCACTGATAGGGGCTGAGAGTACAGATTCCCCACTGATAGGGACTGTGAGTACAGATACCCCACTGATGGGTGCTGAGAGTACAGGTACCCCACTGATAGGGGCTGCGAGTACAGATACCCCACTGATAGGGGCTGAGAGTACAGATACCCCACTGATGGGGGCTGAGAGTACAGATACCCCACTGATAGGGGCGGAGAGTACAGATAACCCACAGATGGGAACTGAGAGTACAGATACCCCACTGATGGGGGCTGAGAGTACAGATACCCCACTGATGGGGACTGAGAGTACAGATATCCCACTGATGTGGGCTGATACTACAGATACCCCACTGATAGGGGCTGAGGGTACAGATACCCCACTGATAGGGGCTGAGGTACAGATACCCCACTGATAGGGGCTGAGAGTACAGATACCCCACTGATAGGGGCTGAGAGTACAGATTCCCCACTGATAGGGACTGTGAGTACAGATACCCCACTGATGGGTGCTGAGAGTACAGGTACCCCACTGATAGGGGCTGCGAGTACAGATACCCCACTGATAGGGGCTGAGAGTACAGATACCCCACTGATGGGGGCTGAGAGTACAGATACCCCACTGATAGGGGCGGAGAGTACAGATAACCCACAGATGGGAACTGAGAGTACAGACACCCCACTGATAGGGGCTGAGAGTACAGATACCCCACTGATAGGAACTGAGGGTACAGATACCACACTGATAGGGAATAAGAGAACAGATACCCCACTGATGGAGACTTAGAGTACAGATACCTCACTGATAGGGGCTGAGAGTACAGATACCCCATTGATAGGGGCTGAGAGTACAGGTACCCCACTGATAGGGCTGAGATTACAGGTACCCCACTGAATGCCGCTGAGGGTACAAATATCCCACTGATAGGGGCTGAGAGCACCGATACCCCACTGATAGGGGCTGAGAGCACCGATACCCCACTTATTGGGACTGAGAGTACAGATACCCCACTGATGGGGGCTGAGAGTACCGATACCCCACTGATAGGGACTGAGATTACAGGTACCCCACTGATTTCCGCTGAGGGTACAATTACCCCACTGTTAGGGGTTGAGAGCACCGATACCCCACTTAAAGAGGCTGAGAGTACAGATACGCCACTGATGGGGGCTGAGAGTACAGATATCCCACTGATGTGGGCTGATACTACAGATACCCCACTGATAGGTGCTGAAGGTACAGATACCCCACTGATAGGGGCTGAGGTACAGATACCCCAGTGATAGGGGATGAGAGTACAGATACCGCACTGATAGGGGCTGAGAGTACCGATACACCACTTACAGGGGCTGAGTGTACAGATACCCCACTGATGGGGGCTGAGGGTACAGTACCCCACTGAGAGTGACTGAGCGTACCAATACCCCACTGATAGGGGCTGAGGGTACAGATACCCCTCTGATAGGGGCTGAGAGTACCGATACACCACTTACAGGGGCTGAGTGTACAGATACCCCACTGTTGGGGGCTAAGAGTTCGGATACCCCACTGATAGGGGCTGCGAGTACAGATACCCCAACGATAGGGGCTTAGAGTACAGATACCCCACTGATAGGGACTGAGGGTACAGATACCCCACTGGTAGGGCTGAGATCACAGATAACCCACTGATAGGGGCGGAGAGTAGAGATAACCCATAGATGGGGACTGAGAGTACAGCTACACCACTGATGGCGGCTGAGAGTACAGATACCCCACTGAGAGGAACTGAGGGTACAGATACCCCAATGATGGGGGCTGAGTGTACAGACACTCCACTGATAGGGACTAAGTGAGCAGATACCCCACTTATAGGGGCCGAGAGTACAGATACCCCACTGATAGGTCTGAAAGTACAGATACCCCACCTATAGGGGCTGAAAGTACAGATACCCCACTGATAGGGTCTGAGAGTACAGATACCCTACTGATGGGGGCTGAGGGTACAAATACCCCACTGATAGGGACTGAGAGTATAGATATCCCACTGATAGGGGCTGCGAGTACAGATAGTCCAATGATGGGGACTGAGAGTACAGTTACCCCACTGATAGTGGCTGAGAGTGTGGATACCCCACTGATGGGGGCTGAGAGTACAGATACCCCACTGATAGGGTCTGAGATTACAGACACCCCACTGATAGTGGCTGAGGGTACAAATACCCCACTGATAGGGTCTGAGAGTACCGATACCCCACTTAAAAGGTCTGAGAGTACAGATACCTCACTGATGGGGGCTGAGATTACGGATACCCCACTGATAAGGGCTGAGAGTACAGATACCCCACTGATGGGGGCTTAGAGTACAGATACCCCACTGATAGGGGCTGAGAGTACAGATACCCCACTAACAGGGGCTGAGAGTACAGATACCCCACTGATAGAGGCTGATACTAAAGATACGTCACTGATAGGGGCTGAGAGTACCGATACCCCACTGATAGGGACTGAGACTACAGATACCCTACTAATAAGGATGAGGGTACAGGTACCGCACTGATAGGGGCAGAAAGTACAGATACCCCTCTGATGGGGGCTGAGAGTACAGATATCCCATTGATTGTGGCTGAGAGTACAGATACCCCACTGATAAGGGCTCAGAGTACCGATACCCCACTGATAGGCACTAGGAGTTCAGATACCCTACTGATAGGGATGAGGGCACAGATACCACACTGATAGGGCCTGAGATTACCGATACCCCACTGATAGGGACTGAAAGTACAGATTCCCCACTGATAGGGACTGAGAGTACAGATACCACACTAATAGGGGCTGAGAGTACAGATACCCCATTGATTGTGGCTGAGAGTACAGATACCCCACTGATGGCGGCTGAGAGTACAGATACCGCACTGATAGGGGCTGAGAGTACAGATAGCCCACTGATGGGGGCTGAGAGCACAAATACCCCACTGATAGGGACTGAGGGTACAGAAACCCCACTGATGGAGGCTGATACTACAGATACCCAACTCATTGGAGTTCAGAAGAATGAGAGGTGGTCTTATTGAAACATCTAAGATTGTGAAGGGGTTGTATCGGGTGGATGCGGGGAGGATGTTCCCGATGATGGGTAAAACTAGAACTAGGGGGCATAGTCTTAGAATAAGGGGCTGTTCTTTCAAAACTGAGATGAGGAGTAACTACTTCACCCGGAGGATGTTAGGTCCATGGAATATGCTGCCCTAAAAAGCTGTAGAAGCAACATCATTACATAAATTTAAAACAGAAATAGACAGTTTCCTAGAAGTAAAGGGAATTAAGGGTTACGGGGAGCGGGCAGGAATTTGGACATGAGTCTAGGTTCGGATCGGACATGGCCCTGTGGGTAGCGGAGCGGGCCCAGGGGCCGTGTAGCCTGATCCTGCTCCTATTTCGTGTGTCTAATTCTATTAGATTCAGGAGATGGTTCTGTGATAGTAGATTGGCGGTTAGGATCAGATCAGCCATGATCTTATTGAATGGCGGAGCAGGCTCGAGGGGCCGATTGGCCTACTCCTGCTCCTATTTCATATGTTCTTATGTTCTTATGAAAGGGGCTGAGGGTACACATACCCCACTGATAGGGGCTGAGAGAACAGATACCCCACTGATAGGGGCTACAGAGTACCAATACCCCACTGATAGGGGCTGAGAGTACCGATACCCCACTGATAGGGGCTGAGAGTACCGATACATCACTAATAGGGGCTGAGAGTACAGATATCCCACTGATAGGGGCTGCGAGTACAGATACCCCACTGATGGGGGCTGAGAGTACAGATACCCCACTGACAGGGGCTGAGAGTACAGATACCCCACTGATGGGGGCTGAGAGTACAGATACCCCACTGATAGTGACTGAGGGTACCGATACCCCACTGATAGGGTCTAAGAGTACCGATACCCCACTGCTGGGGCCTGAGCGTACAGATACCCAACTTATTGGGGCTGAGAGTACCGATACCCCACTGATGAGGTCTAAGAGTACAGATACCCCATTGATGGGGGCTGAGAATACAGATACCCCACTGATAGGGTCTGAGGGTACAGATACATCACTGGTAGGTTATGTGAGTACAGATACCCCACTGATCGGGACTCAGAGTACAGTTACCCCACTGATACACCACTGATGGGGGCTGAGAGTACAGATACCCCATTGATTGTGGCTGAGAGTACAGATACTCCACTGATAGGGGCTCAGAGCACCGATACCCCACTTATATGGACTGAGAGTACAGATACCCTAGTGATAGTGATGAGGGTACAGATACCACACTGATAGGGGCTGAGGGTACAGATGCCCCACTGATAGGAACTGAGAGTAGCAATGCCCCACTGATAGGGGCTGAGGATACAGATACCCCACTGATAGGGGCTGAGAGTACCGATAATCCACTTACAGGGTCTGAGTGTACAGATACCCCACTAATGGGGGCTGAGAGTACGGATACCCCACTGATAGGTTCTGAGAATACAGATACCCCACTGATAGGGGCTGAGAGTACGGATACCCCACTGATAGGGGCTGAGAGTACAGATACCTCACTGATGGAGGCTGAGAGTACAGATACCTCACTGATAGGAACTGAGGGTATAGATACCCCACTGATAGTGTCTGAGAGTACAGATACCCCACTGATAGCGACTAAGGGTACAGATACCCCACTGGTAGGGTCTGAGAGTACAGATACCCCACTGATAGGGGTGGAGAGTACAGATAACCCACTGATAGGGCCTGAGGGTACAGATACCCAACTTATTGGGGCTGAGAGTACCGATACCCTACTGATGAGGACTAAGATTACAGATAGCCCACTGATAGGGGCTGAGAGTACAGATACCCCATTGATGGGGGCTGAGAATACAGATACCCCACTGATAGGGTCTGAGGGTACAGATACTCGACTGAAAGGGGCTGAGAGTACCGATACCCCACTGATAGGGGCTGAGAGTACAGGTACCCCACTGATAGGGGCTGCGAGTACAGATACCCCACTGATAGGGGCTGAGAGTACAGATACACCACTGATAGCAGCTGAGAGTACCGATACCCCACTGATAGGAACTGAGAGTAGAGACACCCCACTGATAGGGGCTGAGATTACAGTTACCCCACTGATAGGGGCTCAGTGTACAGATACGCTGACGTAAGAAAACTACTAGGCACTTGGTCTAAGCGTTATACAAAGCTTTAATCAACTGTTTTACAACATGGAGATCTGGTTCTGTCCTTCACTAGTTCCTGTTAAGAATGTCCTGGGCAAGCTGGGCCCGTGCACGAGTATTTATACTGTCTCTGGACAGCGCCACCCGCAGGCTGCTCAGTATTATTTCATAAGTCTTTCTTTCAAGAATGACTGATTTATGTCATACCACATTGATAGGGACTGAGAGTACAGAGGCCCCACTGATGGGGGCTGAGAGTACAGATACCCCACTGATGGGGGCTGAGAGTACAGATACCCTAGTGATAGGGGCTGAGAGTACAGATACCCCACTGATAGGGGCTGAGAGTACAGATACCAAACTAATAGGGGCTGAGAGTACAGATACCCCACTGATAGGGGCTGAGAGTACAGATACCCCGCTGATAGTGGCTGAGAATACAGATGCCCCACTGATAGGGGCTGAGAGTACAGATATCCTACTGATTGGGGCTGAGAGTACAGATACCCCACTGATAGGGGCTGAGAGTGCAGATGCCCCACTGATGGGTGCTGAGGGAACCGATACCCCACTGATAGGGGCTGAGAGTACAGATACCCCACTGATAGGGGCTGAGAATACAGATACCCCACTGATGGGGGCTGAGAGTACAGACACCCCACTGATAGTGGCTAGAGAGTACCAATACCCCACTGAGAGGGGCTGAGAGTACCGATACTCCACTGATAGGAGCTGAGAGTACCGATACCCCACTGATAGGGGCTGAGGGTACTGATACCCCACTGATGGGTGCTGAGATTACAGATACCCCACTGATGGAGGCTGAGAGTACAGATACTCCACTGATAGGAACTGAGGGTACAGATACCCCACTGGTAGGGTCTGAGAGTACAGATACCCCACTGATAGGGGTGGAGAGTACAGATAACCCACTGATAGGGACTGAGAGTACAGATACCCCATTAATAGGGGCTGGGAGAACAGATAACCCACTGATAGGGGTGAGAGTAATGGTACCCCACTGATAGGGACTGTGAATACAGATACCCCACTGATATTGACTGAGACTACAGATACCCCACTGATGGGGGCTGAGAGTACAGATACCCCACTGATGGGGGCTGAGAGTACAGATACCCTACTGATAGGGGCTGAGAGTACAGATATCCTACTGATAGGAACTGAGAGTACAGACACCCAACTGATAGGGGCTGAGAGTACAGATACCCCACTAATAGGGACTGAGGTTACAGATACCCCACTGATACGAACTGAGAGTACAGACACCCCACTGATAGGGGCTGAGAGTACAGATACCTCACTGATAGGGACTGACGTTACAGATACCCCACTGATAGGAACTGAGAGTACAGACACCTCACTGATAGGGGCTGAGAGTACAGATACCCCACTGATAGGGGCTGAGAGTACCGATACCCCACTGATAGGAACTGAGAGTACAGACACCCCACTGATGGGTGCTGAGAGTACAGATACCCCACTGATAGGAGCTGAGAGTACCGATACCCCACTGATAGGAACTGAGAGTACTGACACCCCACTGATAGGGGCTGAGAGTACAGATACCCCACTGATAGGGACTGAGGTTACAGATAGCCTACTGAATGGAACTGAGAGTACAGACACCCCACTGATAGGGGCTGAGAGTGCAGATACACTACTGATAGGGGCTGAGATTACCGATACCCCACTGATAGGGGCTGAGTGTACAGAAACCCTGACGTAAGAAAACTATTGGGCACTTGGTCTAAGCATTAAACAAAGCTTTATTCAACTGTTTGACAACATGGAGATCTAGTTGTGTCCTTCACTAGTTCCTGTTAAGAATGTCCTGGGCAAGCTGGGCCCGTGCCCAAGTATTTATACTATCCCTGGACAGCGCCACCCGCAGGCTGCTCAGTATTATTTCATAAGTGTTTATTTCAAGAATGACTGATTCATGTCATCCCACATTGATAGGGACTGAGACTACAGAGGCCCCACTGATAGGGGCTGGGAGTACAGATGCCCCACAGATGGGGGCTTAGAGTAGAGATACCCCACTGATGGGGGCTGAGAGTACAAATACCCCCTGATAGGGTCTGAGAGTACTGATATCCCACTGATAGTGACTGAGAGTACAGATACCCCACTGACAGGGGATGAGAATGCAGATATCCGAATGATAGGGGCTGAGAGAACAGATACCCAACTGATAGGGGCTGAGTTTACAGATACCCCACTGATAGGGACTGAGGGTACAGATACCCCACTGATAGGGGCTGAGAGGACCAATACCCCACTGATGGGGACTGAGTGTACAGATACCACACTGATAGGGGCTGACAGTACAGATACCCCACTGATGGGGGCTGAAAGTACAGATACACCACTGATAGGAGCTGAGAGTACCGATACCCCACTGATAGGAACTGACAGTAGAGACACCCCACTGATAGGGGCTGAGATTACAGTTACCCCACTGATAGGGGTGAGTGTACAGATACCCTGACGTAAGAAAACTACTAGGCACTTGGTCTAAGCGTTATACAAAGCTTTAATCAACTGTTTTACAACATGGAGATCTGGTTCTGTCCTTCACTAGTTCCTGTTAAGAATGTCCTGGGCAAGCTGGGCCCGTGCCAAGTATTTATACTGTCCCTGGACAGTGCCACCCGCAGGCTGCTCAGTATTATTTCATAAGTCTTTCTTTCAAGAATGATTGATTTATGTCATACCACATTGATCGGGAGTGAAAGTGCACATACTCCACTGATGGGGGCTGAGAGTACAGATACCCCACTGATGGGGGCTGAGAATACAGATACCCTACTGATAGGGGCTGAGAATACAGATACCCTACTGATAGGGGCTGAGTGTACAGATATCCTACTGATTGGGGCTGAGAGTACAGATACCCCACTGATAAGAACTGAGGATACAGATACATCACTGATAGGGATGGAGAGTACAGTATTATTTCATATGTCTTTCTTTCAAGAATGGCTGATTCATGTCAGATCCCACTGATAGAGACTGAGAGTACAGATACCCCACTGATGGGGGCTGAGAGTACAGATTCCCAACTGATAGGGGCTGAGAGTACAGATACCCCACTGATAGGGGCTGATAGTACAGATCCCCCACTGATAGGGGCTGAGAGTAAAGACACCCCACTGATATGGGCTGAGAGTTCAGATACCCCACTGATAGGGGCTGAGAGTACCAATACCCCACTTATAGGTGCTGAGAGTACAGATACACTACTGATTGGGGCTGAGATTACAGATACCCCAATGATAGGGGCTGAGAGGACAGATACCCCACTGATAGGGGCTGAGTTTACATATACCCCACTGATAGGGACTGAGGGTACAGATACCCCACTGATAGGGGCTGAGAGGACCAACACCCCACTGATGTGGACTGAGTGTACAGATACCTCACTGATGTGGGCTGCGAGTACAGATACACACTGATAGGGGCTGATAGTACAGATACACCACTGATAGGGACTGAGGTTACAGACACCCCACTGATAGGGGCTGAGAGTACAGATACCCCACTGATAGGGACTGAGGTTACAGATAACCCACTGATAGGAACTGAGATTACAGACACCCCACTGATAGGGGCTGAGATTACAGATACCCCACTGATAGGGGCTGAGATTACAGATACCCCACTGATAGGGGCTGAGTGTACAGATACCCCACTGATAGGAACTGAGATTACAGACACCCCACTGATAGGGGCTGAGATTACAGATTCCCCACTGATAGGGGCTGAGAGTACAGATACCCCACTGATAGGGGATGAGTGTACAGATACCCTGACGTAAGAAAACTATTAGGCACTTGGTCTAAGCGTTAAACAAAGCTTTAATCAACTGTTTGACAACATGGAGATCTAGTTGTGTCCTTCACTAGTTCCTGTTAAGAATGTCCTGGGCAAGCTGGGCCCATGCTCGCGTATTTATACTGTCCCTGGAATACGTCACCCGCAGGCCGCTCAGTATTATTTCTTAAGTCTTTCTTTCAAGAATGACTGATTCATGTCATACAACACTGATAGGGACTGAGAGTACAGATACCCCACTGATGGGGGCTGAAAGTACAGATACCCCACTGATGGGGGCTGAAAGTACAGATACCCCACTGATAGGGACTGAGAGTACAGATACCCCACTGATAGGGACTGAGATTACAGATACCCCAATGATGGGGGCTGAGAGTACAGATACCCCACTGATAGGGACTGAGAGCACAGATACCCCACTGATAGGGACTGAGGGTACAGATACCCCACTGATAGGGGCTGAGAGGACCTACACCCCACTGATGTGGACTGAGTGTACAGATACCTCACTGATGTGGGCTGCGAGTACAGATACACACTGATAGGGACTGAGAGTACCGATACCCCACTGATAGGAACTGAGAGTACAGACACCCCACTGATAGGGGCTGAGAATACAGATACCCCACTGATAGGGGCTGAGATTACCGATACCCCACTGATAGGGGCTGAGATTACAGATACCCTGTGGCGACACGCCACCACTGGACATAATCCGCTCACGGCGGCACAGACAGTCTAAGCAGAAGCCCCCAGCCGGGGGCCCTTTCCTCCAGCAACTTGTTTCCCGCAGGGACAGGCTGCCGGGAGCACTTCCTGTCTGGGAAGTATTTAAGTGGATGCGCGGGCTCTTCTAGTTCCTGTTTGTCATGTGGTTGGAATAAAGCAGTTGTGTCTTCAATAGCTCTGGTCTCGACTCCCACGTTTGCCGCGGTATCTCAACACTGGTGACCCCGACGCTCAGGACGAATCCTAAGCTAGCATGGCGGATACAAACGCAGTCACAGTTAAATTACCAGACTTTTGGGAGAACCTCGCCGAAGCCTGGTTCGTTCAAGCTGAGTCCAGATTCCGGCTGAAAGGCATTACAGTCGACGCCACGAAGTACGACTACCTCGTCGCCTCGCTCACCTACGCTACAGTCCCCAAGGTTTGGGCAGCGCTGCAGAATCCACCAACAGAGGGCAAGTACGAACATCTGAAGGCTGCGCTACTTAAAAAATTTCAAACGTCCTCTTACCAGCGCCACTGCCAACTCCTGGACCTCCCCGGCCTTGGTGACGCTTCACCATCAGACCTGCTTTCCCACATGCTGTCCCTCTCAGACGACAAAAACCCCGGCGCCCTTTTTCGCACGCTTTTCATTCGGCAGCTCCCCGCCAGCATCCGCCCGCTCATTGTGGAGTCTGACTCCACGGACCTGAATGATAAAGCCGAAAAGGCCGACCGGCTGCTCTCTGCACAGGCCGCTCGCGACGTCGCGCCCGACCTCACGGCAACAACCACGCGGTCTTCCCGGGCCGCTAGGCCCGACCGCCCTACCACTCCGGGTCACTGCTACTACCACACCCGTTTTGGCGCTAGGGCTCAACGCTGCATGCCACCGTGTACCTACAAACCCCCCCCCGCACCGGCCCCCGTGATGGCCGCGGGGCAGAAGGAGCCCCTACTGTACGTCACTGATGACAGAACCAACCGCCGATTTCTGTGCGACACAGGGGCCCAGCACAGCATCACCCCCGCCTCCGCCCTCGAGATCCAACGCGGTACACGGGGTATCACACTGGCTGCAGCCAACGGCTCTGAAATCCGCACATATGGCACCCGCATGGTCACGCTCGACCTCGCGGGCCGCCGCTACCGCTGGGAGTTCCTCACAGCCAAGGTCCTCTGCCCACTCATCGGCGCCGACTTCCTACGCGCCCACGGCCTCCTTGTCGACATTCCGAGGCACCGCCTCGTCAACATCAACACTATGGCCCCCATCCCCGGCGCCTTTACCCCGGCCCGTTCGGCCGGCCTGACGACCTACTGCCTCGCCAGAGCCACGGACGACTACTCGGCACTCCTAGCTGAGTTTCCCGCCCTCACTAACCCGACCTTTTCGGCCAAAGCCGCCAAGCACGGTGTGGAACACTATATCCCCACCACCGGCCCCCCAGTTTCTGCCCACGCCCGCAGACTCAACCCGGCCAAGCTGGAAATCGCGCGGGCCGAGTTCACCACCATGGAACAACTCGGCATCATCCGCCGCTCCAGCAGCCCTTGGGCCTCGCCCCTCCACATCGCCCCCAAGCCCGGCGGAGGCTGGCGCCCTTGCGGGGACTACCGCTGCCTCAACGACGCCACCACCCCCGATCGATACCCGGTGCCACACATCCAGGACTTCTCGGCCCGACTGGCCGGACGAACCATCTTTTCCAAAGTCGACCTGGTGCGCGGTTACCACCAAGTCCCCGTACACCCCGCGGACATCCCCAAAATGGCCGTCATCACCCCATTCGGCCTGTTCGAGTTCCTGAGGATGCCCTTCGGCCTCAAGAATGCAGCACAGGCTTTCCAGCGCCTTATGGACTCAGTCCTCCGGGACCTGAACTTCCTATTCGTCTATCTAGACGACATTCTCGTGGCCAGCTCCTCCAAACAGGAACACCTCGAACACCTTCGCATCCTGTTCGGGCGCCTAGCCCAACACGGGCTCATCCTCAGCCCGGCGAAGTGCCAATTCGGCCTAACCGAGATCGATTTTCTCGGTCACCACATCACCCCTGCTGGGGCCGTCCCCCTGCCCAACAAGGTGCAGGCCGTCCAGCAATTCCCCCGCCCCACAACCATCAAGGGCCTCCAGGAGTTCCTCGGGATGGTGAACTTCTACAACAGGTTCATCCCCAGAGCCGCAGCCCTCATGAAGCCCCTATACGACTCCCTCCGAGGAAAATCCGGCAAGATGGACGTAGCCTGGACCACTGACACGGCAGCCGCCTTCGACGCCACCAAAAACGCGCTCGCCGACGCCACTCTGCTCGCGCACCCGAGGGCCGATGCCCGGGTCGCGCTCACCACCTACGCCTCCGACCACGCAGTCGGGGCCGTGTTCGAGCAGTGGCTCAATGGCGCGTGGCAGCCACTTGCCTTCTACAGCCGCCAACTGTGCCCCCCGGAGGTCAAATACTCCACTTTCGACCGCGAGCTTCTCGCACTCCACCTGTCGGTCCGCCATTTCAGATTCCTCCTGGAAGGCCGCCCCTTCACCGCGTATGTGGACCACAAGCCACTCACATACGCGATGGCCAAGCACACTGAACCCTGGTCCGCTAGGCAGCAACGCCAGCTCGCGGCCGTCTCCGAGTTTACTACGGACATTCAGCACGTCTCCGGTAGAGAAAACGTGGTCGCCGACTGCCTTTCCTGTCCCGCCGTCTGTGCGAATCACCTCGCGGTCGACTACGCACAACTAGCAGCGGCCCAGCTCACGGACCCAGACCTCCTCTCGGCGGCTACCAGCCTGCCAGGGCTACGCCTAGCCAAGGTCGCGCACGGGCCCGAAGCCACGGCAGTCATGTGCGACGTCTCACTTGGCCAACCCAGGCCGGTCGTCCCTGAGACCTGGCGCCGCCGCGTTTTCGACGCGCTCCACGGGCTCTCTCACCAGGGTTCCCGCGCATCCGTCAAACTCCTCTCCAAGCGCTTCGTCTGGCGCGGCCTCAGCAGAGATGTTCGGACTTGGGCCACCTCCTGCCTCGCCTGCCAACGGGCTAAGGTACAGCTGCACACCAAAGCACCCCTGGGAGACTTCGAGGTACCCAGCCGCCGCTTCGACCATGTACACGTCGACATCGTCGGTCCCCTGCCGCCATCGCAAGGCCAAACTTATCTCCTCACGATGGTCAACCGCTACACACGCTGGCCTGAGGCAGTGCCGCTGACCTCCACCACCACAGCCGACATCGCCAGGGCGTTCGTTAACACCTGGGTTGCGAGGTTCGGCGTACCGGCCGACATAACCTCCGACAGAGGCGCCCAGTTCACCTCCGAACTCTGGACGTCCACTGCACGCAACCTCGGGGTGACGCTCCACCACACCACGGCGTACCACCCGCAGGCCAACGGACTTTGTGAACGCTTCCACAGGTCACTCAAGGCCTCACTCCAAGCCGGCCTGCAGGACAGTACCTGGACTGACCGCCTACCGTGGGTGCTACTCGGCCTACGCACCGCGGTCAAGGAAGACCTCCAGTCCTCGGCAGCGGAGTTAGTCTACGGACAACCGCTGCGCGTCCCAGGCGAATTCCTTCCGGAGCCTACCAAGCCTTGGTCGGCCAAACAGCAGCGGCTCGACTCTTTCTCTTCCGCTCAGCAGTTCGCCCCACTTCCGGTCAACCGACACGGCGAACTCGCACCTCACGTCCCGCCAAATTTACAGCAGGCGCGCTTCGTCTTCGTGCGACACGACGCGCACCGTGGGCCCCTGCGACCCCCGTACGACGGTCCGTACGAGGTACTACAAACCAGGGACAAGGTCTTCAAGCTGCGACTCGGCGACAGGGTCGAGACAGTCTCCATCGACCGGCTCAAACCAGCACACACAGAAGCAGGGGAACAGGTCCCCGTGGCTCAGCCTCCAACTAGAGGCCGTCCCCCCGGCAAGCCAGCACAGCCAGCGGCGAACCGCCCGACCCAACCAACCAGACCGGCGACCACTCAGAGCCGCTGCGGCAGAACCATTAGACCACCGTCACGACTCGTCCACTCCTCCTAAGCGGATTCTGGGGGGAGCTCTGTGGCGACACGCCACCACTGGACATAATCAGCTCACGGCGGCACAGACAGTCTAAGCAGAAGCCCCCAGCCGGGGGCCCTTTCCTCCAGCAACTTGTTTCCCGCAGGGACAGGCTGCCGGGAGCACTTCCTGTCTGGGAAGTATTTAAGTGGATGCGCGGGCTTTTCTAGTTCCTGTTTGTCATGTGGTTGGAATAAAGCAGTTGTGTCTTCAATAGCTCTGGTCTCGACTCCCACGTTTGCCGCGGTATCTCAACAACCCCACTGATAGGGGCTGAGATTACAGACACCCCACTGATAGGGGCTGAGTGTACAGACACCCCACTGATAGGGGCTGAGAGTACAGACACCCCACTGATAGGGGCTGAGAGTACAGATACCCCACTGATAGGGGCTGAGTGTACAGATACCCCACTGATAGGGGCTGAGTGTACAGATACCCCACTGATAGGGGCTGAGTGTACAGACACCCCACTGATAGGGGCTGAGAGTACAGACACCCCACTGATAGGGGCTGAGTGTACAGATACCCCACTGATCGGGGCTGAGTGTACAGATACCCTGATGTAAGAAAACTATTAGGCACTTGATCTAAGTGTTAAACAAAGCTTTAATCAACTGTTTGACAACATGGAGATCTGGTTCTGTCCTTCACTAGTTCCTGTTAAGAATGTCCTGGGCAAGCTGGGCCCATGCTCAAGTATTTATAGTGTCCCTGGACAGCGCCACCCGCAGGCCGCTCAGTATTATTTCTTAAGTCTTTCTTTCAAGAATGACAGTTTCATGTCATACAACACTGACAGGGACTGAGGGTACAGATACCCCAATGTTGGGGGCTGAAAGTACAGATACCCCACTGATGGGGGCTGAGAGTACCGATACCCCAATGTTGGGGGCTGAGAGTACAGATACCCCAATGTTGGGGGCTGAGAGTACAGATACCTCAGTGATAGGGACTGAGAGTACAGATACCCACTGATAGGGGCTGAGAGTACAGATACCCCACTGATGGGGGCTGAAAGTACAGATACCCCACTGGTAGGGGCTGAGAGTACCGATACCTCGCTGATCGGGGCTGAGGGCACAGATTCCTTGATGTAAGAAAACTACTAGGCACTTGGTCTAAGCGTTAAACAAAGATTTAATCAACTGTTTTACAACATGGAAATCTAGTTGTGTCCTTCACTAGTTCCTGTTAAGAATGTCCTGGGCAAGCTGGGCCCATGCCCGAGTATTTATACTGTCCCTGGACAGCACCACCCGCAGGCCGCTCAGTATTATTTCATAAGTGTTTCTTTCAAGAATGACCGATTCATGTCATACCACATTGATAGGGACTGAGAATACAGAGGCCCCACTGATAGGGGCTGAGAGTACAGATACCCCACTGATGGGGGCTGAGAGTACAGATACCCCACTGATAGTGTCTGAGAGTACTGATATCCCACTGATATTGACTGAGAGTACAGATACCCCACTGAGAGGGGATGAGAATGCACATATCCCAATGATAGGGGCTGAGAGAACAGATACTCCACTGATAGGGGCTGTGTTTACAGATACCCCACTGTTAGGGACTGAGGGTACAGATACCCCACTGATAGGGGCTGAGAGTACAGATACCCCACTGATGGGGGCTGAAAGTACAGATACACCACTGATAGCAGCTGAGAGTACCGATACCCCACTGATAGGAACTTGGAGTAGAGACACCCCACTGATAGGGGCTGAGATTACAGTTACCCCACTAATAGGGGCTGAGTGTACAGATACCCTGACGTAAGAAAACTACTAGGCACTTGGTCTAAGTGTTATCCAAAGCTTTAATCAACTCCTTTACAACATGGAGATCTGGTTCTGTCCTTCACTAGTTCCTGTTAAGAATGTCCTGGGCAAGCTGGGCCCGTGCACGAGTATTTATACTGTCCCTGGACAGCGCCACCCGCAGGCTGCTCAGTATTATTTCATAAGTCTTTCTTTCAAGAATGACTGATTTATGTCATACCACATTGCTAGGGACTGAAAGTGCAGATACCCCACTGATGGGGGCTGAGAGTACAGATACACCACTGATGGGGGCTGAGAGTACAGATACCCCACTGATAGGTGCTGAGAGTACAGATACCCCACTGATAGGGGCTGAGAGTGCAGATACCCCACTGATAGGGGCTGAGTGTACAGATACCCCACTGATTGGGGCTGAGAGTGCAGATACCCCACTGATAGGGGCTGAGAGTACAGATACCCCAATGATGGGGGCTGAGAGTACAGATACCCCAATGTTGGGGGCTGAGAGTACAGATACCCCAGTGATAGGGACTGAGAGTACAGATACCCACTGATAGGGACTGAGAGTACAGATACCCCACTGATGGGGGCTGAGAGTACAGATACCCAACTGATAGGGGCTAAGAGTGCCGACACCCCACTGATGGGGTCTGAAAGTACAGATACCCCACTGATCGGGGCTGAGGGTACAGATACCTTGATGTAAGAAAACTACTAGGCACTTGGTCTAAGCGTTAAACAAAGATTTAATCAACTGTTTTACAACATGGAGATCGAGTTGTGTCCTTCACTAGTTCCTGTTAAGCATGTCCTGGGCAAGCTGGGCCCGTGCACGAGTACTTATACTGTCCCTGGACAGCGCCACCCGCAGGCCGCTCAGTATTATTTCATAAGTGTTTCTTTCAAGAATGACTGATTCATGTCATACCACATTGATAGGGACTGAGAGTACAGAGGCCCCACTGATAGGGGCTGGGAGTACAGATGCCCCACAGATGGGGGCTTAGAGTACAGATACCCCACTGATAGGGTCTGAGAGTACTGATATCCCACTGATAGTGACTGAGAGTACAGATACCCCACTGATAGGGGATGAGAATGCAGATATCCCAATGATAGGGGCTGAGAGAACAGATACCCCACTGATAGGGCCTGAGTTTACAGATACCCCACTGATAGGGACTGAGGGTACAGATACCCCACTGATAGGGGCTGAGAGGACCAATACCCCACTAATGGGGACTGAGTGTATAGATACCTCACTGATGTGGGCTGAGAGTACAGATACCACACTGATAGGGGCTGAGAATACAGATACCCCACTGATGGGGGCTAAATGTACAGATACACCATTGATAGGAGCTGAGAGTAGAGACACCCCACTGATAGGGACTGAGAGTACAGGTACCCCAGTGATAGGGGCTGAGAGTACAGATATCCCACTGATAGGGGCTGAGATTACTGATACCCCTCTGATAGGGGCTGAGTGTACAGATACCCTGACGTAAGAAAACTACTAGGCACTTGGTCTAAGCGTTATACAAAGCTTTAATCAACTGTTTTACAACATGGAGATCTGGTTCTGTCCTTCACTAGTTCCTGTTAAGAATGTCCTGGGCAAGCTGGGCCTGTGCCAAGTATTTATACTGTCCCTGGACAGCGCCACCCGCAGGCTACTCAGTATTTTTTCATAAATCTTTCTTTCAAGAATGGCTGATTTATGTCATACCACATTGATAGGGACTGAAAATGCAGATACCCCACTGATGGGGGCTGAGTGTACAGATACCCCACTGATGGGGGCTGAGAGTACAGATACCCTTCTGATAGGGGCTGAGAGTGCAGATATCCTACTGATTGGGGCTGAGAGTACAGATACCCCACTGATAAGATCTGAGGGTACAGATACATCACTGATAGGGACGGAGAGTACAGTATTATTTCATATATCTTTCTTTCAAGAATGACTGATTCATGTCATACCCCACTGATAGGGAATGAGAGTACAGATACCCCACTGATGGCGGCTGAGAGTACAGATACCCCACTGATAGGGGCTGAGGGTACAGTTACCCCACTGATGGGGGCTGAGATAACAGATACCCCACTGATAGGGGCTGAGAGTACAGATACCCCACTGATAGGGGCTGATAGTACAGGTATCCCCACTGATATGGGCTGAGAGTTCAGATACCCCACTGATAGGGGCTGAGAGTACCAATACCCCATTGATAGGGGCTGAGAGTACAGATACACTTCTGGTATGTGCTGAGATTACAGATACCCCAATGATAGGGGCTGAGAGTACAGATACCCCACTGATAGGGACTGAGGGTACAGATACCCCACTGATAGGGCCTGAGAGGACCAACACCCCACTGATTGGGGCTGAGAGTACAGATACACTACTGATAGGGGCAGAGATTACAGATACCCCAATGATAGGGGCTGAGAGTACGGATACCCCACTGATAGGGGCTGCCTTTACATATGCCACACTGATAGGGACTGAGTGTACAGGTACCTCACTGATGTGGGCTGAGAGTACAGATACACTTCTGATAGGTGCTGAGATTACAGATACCCCAATGATAGGGGCTGAGAGTACAGATACCCCACTGATAGGGGCTGAGTTTACAGATACCTCACTGATAGGGGCTGAGAGTACAGATACACTACTGATAGGGCCTGAGAGTACCGATACCTCACTGATCGGGGCTGAGGGTACAGATACCTTGATGTAAGAAAACTACTAGGCACTTGGTCTAAGCGTTAATACAAAGATTTAATCAACTGTTTTACAACATGGAGATCGAGTTGTGTCCTGCACTAGTTCCTGTTAAGAATGTCCTGGGCAAGCTGGGCCCGTGCATGAGTATTTATACTGTCCCTGGACAACGCCACCCGCAGGCCGCTCAGTATTATTTCATAAGTGTTTCTTTCAAGAATGACTGATTCATGTCATACCACATTGATAGGGACTGAGAGTACAGAGGCCCCACTGATAGGGGCTGGGAGTACAGATGCCCCACAGATGGGGGCTGAGAGTACAGATACCCCACTGATGGGTGTATTGATTTCTTTGTGGGTTCAATGACGAGACATTTATGAAAGTGAATGTCTTTTAATCTAAAGTCTGTTCAACTCTTTATACAGCTTTACAGGAGACACGATGCTAGTGATCCATCTGGAACGAAACTGAACTAAACCAAACTGCTTGTCTCTCACATGACCTCTGCTGGTCAGGCATAAGTAATCAATACATGCAAACTATGCTGATAAGGCATGATAATCAAACAGGCAAATAACATCACTATTTGCTGATATCATTACATCTCCCTTTCTTAAAACAAAAGTATTTTACTTTTAACTAACAACATGTTTTCTTTGTATTAATCTGCATTTTAACTGTAACACTTAATGAACTTACATTATCATTATCATGATCAAGGTTTTTTAACCTTGTTTTGTGTGTTCATATGAAATATGTAAATACACTAGAACTTGAAGAAAGAATAAGATAACATTACTTCCTTCTATAACAATAGTCCTTAAATTTGCTCAATGAGTCTCTCAGGAGGCTTCACGTGTCTTGAGGATTTTCTGATTGATTGTCCTTGAATCTGAGTTGTTGCCTCAGATGATTGGTTCTCAGCTGTGTGATCAGGTTGTTCAACAGTATCAGCCTCTTGACCTGCTGTGGCTGGTCCCATGAGAAGATCTCGACGATTTCTTCTCAGAACAGCACCCTCATCTGTCTGAATGGTGTATGATCTTGGTTGAACTTCACTCAGGACAGTTCCCTTCTGAGTCCATGTGTTTGTTTTGTCTTTCAATCTTACTTGGTCACCAGTGTGGAGTTCAAGTAGGTTTTGTGTTCCTCTGTCATAGTAGTACTTTTGCTTTTCTTTCTGTTGCTCTTTGAACTTCCTCACTTTCTCCCCCTCTTCTGTTTTCAGGAGGTTCTCCGGGATGGGTAGGTTTGACCTTAGCCGACGTCCCATCAGGAGTTGGGCTGGTGACATACCACACTCGAGCAGCGTTGTGCGGTATACAAGCATGCTCTGGTGGAAGTCAGTTCCACTGTCTTTTGCCTTGTACATCAGTCTTTTCACTGTCTGGACCGATTTTTCCACTAGACCATTGGACTGTGGAAAGTGAGGACTTGACGTTGTGTGGACAAAGTCCCACTCTTTGGCAAAGTGTCGGAAACTTGCATTGTAAAACTGGGGTCCATTGTCTGTGAAGACCTCGCTTGCCACGCCATGTCTGGAGAATATGGCTTTCATACATGTTATCACAGCATCTGCAGTGGTGGTGTACAGTCTACAAACCTCTGGATACAGGGAGTAATAGTCTGTGACTACAAGATAGTCCTTCCCTTGACATACGAATAGGTCAGCGCCTACCTTCTGGTAAGGTCTGTCTGGCGCTGGGTGTGGCTTTAGTGGTTCTACCGGATTGCTTGCTCGATATTTCAGGCATATTGTGCAGTTTGACACCTCATTTGTCACATCTTGGTTGATTCGTGGCCAGTACATCACCTCTTGTGCTCTTTTCTTACACTTTTCGATTCCCAGATGTCCTCCATGGATCTTTTTTAACATCTCTTTTCTCAGACTCTTTGGGATAACTATTTTACTTCCTTTGTAGATGATGTCTTCGACCACTGATAGTTCCGCCCTGCAGTTCCAGTACTCTGCCATGTCAGGTGAGCAGTCTTGCTTCTTGTTGGGCCATCCATCCAAGATGCTTTTTCTCAGTCGTCTCATTGTTTCATCTTTGTTTGTCTCAGTCTTTATGAGCTCCATTTTTGCATCTGCTATGGGCAGTGCACTTGTGATCATGTCCACGTAGGCGATCACTTTTTCATCCATTGTGGTGTTTGCGGGCTCACTTGGGTCAACAGCTCTGGACAACGTGTCTGCTGTATACATCAGTTTACCCGGTGTGTACGCAACATTCAGTGTATAGCGTTGCAGCCTGATCATCATTCTTTGTATTCTAAGTGGACAGCTATTTAGTGGCTTTTGGAACAATGCAATCAAGGGCTTATGGTCAGTCTCTACACTGATTGCTTGTCCTGCCACAAACTGGTGAAATCTTTCACAGGCGTATGTGATGCTGAGCAGCTCCTTTTCTATTTGAGCATATCGTGTCTCCGCGTCTGTCATTGAGCGCGATGCATATGCAATAGGTTGCCAGTAGTCATATTGTTGCAGAAGAACGGCACCGAGCCCACTCTGTGATGCATCTGATGATATCTTGATGGGTCTCGCTGGGTCATAAAACCTCAGAACTGGTTCCTCTGTGAGCAGTTTCTTTAGATCGCTCCATGACTTCTCATGCTCATGATTCCATTCCCATTCTATGTTCTTTTCAGTTAGTCTTCTCAGTGGCGCCATCTTTTCTGAGAGGTTGAATATGAATTTCCCCATGTAGTTGATCATTCCATTAAACCTCTGCACGTCCTTTTTGCATTGTGGCTTTGGCATATTCTCAATGGCGGACACCTTTCTGGGATCTGGTCTGACGCCCTCACTGCTAAGTATATCTCCCACGAATGTCAGTTCTGTCACCCCGAGCTGGCATTTCTCTCTATTCAGCTTCAGGTTTGTTTTCCTTGTTGCTTCCAGCACTTTTTTCAGTCTCTCGTCATGCTCAGTTCTCGTGGTTCCCCATACTATGATGTCATCCATTGATGTATCAACTCCCTCCAGGTGCTCATAGATCATATGGATAGTTTTGTGATACACTTCAGGAGCTGAGGCAATGCCAAATGGTAACCTTAGTAATCTGTATCTGCCAAATGGACTGTTGAACGTGCACAGTCTTGAACTAGCTTCATCCAATTTCATCTGCCAAAATCCTGATGATGCATCTAACTTGCTGAAATACTTTGCATTTGCAAACTGTGCCATGATTTCCTCACGTGTAGGAAGCTTGAAGTGCTCTCTCTTTATTGCTCTGTTTAGATCTCTTGGATCCAGGCAAATTCTGAGCTTTCCATTCTTTTTGTCCACTACGACGAGGGAACTCACCCACTCAGTTGGCTCATCTATCTTCTGAATCGCGTTCAGGCTTTCCATCCTGTCCAACTCTGCCTTCAGTTGCTTTTGAAGAGCAAACAGGACTTTTCTGCATGGATGTATGACCGGTGTCATACTTTTATCTACTCTGATCGTGTGTTCTCCTGGAATGCAGCCTAGACCCTTAAATAGGTCGTTGTACTCTTTCATGAGTTCATCATAGACTGTCTCTCCTTTGCTTTCCACAATGAGGACTCTCTTTACCAGGTTCAGTCTCTCACAGGCTTTTAAACCTAGTATGGCTAGCACATCCTTTGGCACCACGATTAATGCTAGCGTGTGCTCTCTGTCCTTGTGTGTTACTTTGACAATGCATCTTCCTTTCACTGGTATATCAGTACCTGAGTATCCTGTCACTTTCACTTTGATTCCATGTATCTTTGGACTGGGTCTAATTTTCTTAAAATCAGTCTCTGATATCACATTAACTTGTGCTCCAGCATCCAATTTAAATGGAATGTGTATGTCATTCACTTTTAGTGTCAACATCCAGTCTCTTTCTTCTTGTTTGTTTTCAGACACAACATCTACATAGAACTCCTCTACGTCGCTTTCATCTACTGCATGGACCTTGCTTTGTTGTACTTGGTTCTTGCAGCAACGGGCGTAATGGTTGTTTTTGTTGCAACTATTGCATTTTTTACCATATGCTGGACACTTTTTTGGTCGATGCTGTGTACCGCATCGACTACATGACTTTCGATTGTCCCTTTCATTTTCGTTTGCTGGCCACGCCTCTTTTTTCACATTGGCGCTCGTTTTGTTAAACGGTTTGTATCCGTTCTTTCTCACTGCATCCACGTTGCAGATATTATCACTGAACAGCTCCTTTGCCTGCAACTTCACAGTCTCTGTAGCCCTACACAGTGCTATGGCTTTTCCCAGGTCTAGATCTTGCTCTCTTAGCAGTCTTTCCCTTAGACCATTATCTGGAATACCACACACCAGTCTGTCTTTTATCAGCGAGTCTGTCAGTCCCCCAAATTCACACGATTTGCTTCGGTTTCTCAGTTCAGTCACATACTGATCAATAGTCTCACCCGTTTTCTGTACACATGTGAAAAATCTGTGGCTCTCAAACGTCACGTTACGTTTAGGTATGCAGTAGGCCTCAAACCGTTCCATTATTTTATCTAGTTTCATTTTGTCTCCATCAACAGCGAATATGAAGTTATTATACACCTCCAGCGCTTCATCACCCACGACATGTAAGAACAGTGATGATTTCATCTTATCACCTTTCTCGTCAGCTACGATTGCTGATAAATATAACCCCAAACGTTGTTTGAACCTCCTCCAATTTTCAGCCACATTACCTGTCAACTGAAGTGTCGCCGGTGGGTGTAAACCTTCCATTTTTTACTTCGTTAGCTATTCTCCAATGGTAAGCAACGATGTTCTCTTTTGGCTTGCTAATTTGTGGAGAGCTGATTTAACTTCAGATTATTTCTCTTCACCTCTTTCAGCCACTTCTGACACCATGTATTGATTTCTTTGTGGGTTCAATGACGAGACATTTATGAAAGAGAATGTCTTTTAATCTAAAGTCTGTTCAACTCTTTATACAGCTTTACAGGAGACATGATGCTAGTGATCCATCTAGAACGAAACTGAAACTAAACCAAACTGCTTGTCTCTCACATGACCTCTGCTGGTCAGGCATAAGTAATCAATACATGCAAACTATGCTGGTAAGGCATGATAATCAAACAGGCAAATAACATCACTATTTGCTGATATCATTACAATGGGGGCTGAGAGTACAGATACCCCACTGATAGGGTCTGAGAGTACTGATATCCCACTGATAGTGACTGAGAGTACAGATACCCCACTGATAGGGGATGAGAATGCAGATATCCCAATGATAGGGGCTGAGAGAACAGATACCCCACTGATAGGGGCTGAGTTTACAGATACCCCACTGATAGGGACTGAGGGTACAGATACCCCACTGATAGGGGCTGAGAGGACCAATACCCCACTGATGGGGACTGAGTGTATAGAAACCTCACTGATAGGGGCTGAGAGTACAGATACCCCACTGATGGGGGCTGAAAGTACAGATACACCACTGATAGGAACTGAGAGTAGAGACACCCCACCGATAGGGGCTGAGATTACAGTTACCCCACTGATAGGGGCTGAGTGTACAGATACCCTGACATAAGAAAACTACTAGGCACTTGGTCTAAGCGTTATACAAAGCTTTAATCAACTGTTTGACAACATGGAGATCTAGTTGTGTCCTTCACTAGTTCCTGTTAAGAATGCCCTGGGCAAGCTGGGCCCGTGCTCGAGTATTTATACATTCCCTGGACAGCGCCACCCGCAGGCCGCTCAGTATTATTTCATAAGTCTTTCAAGAATGACTGATTCATGTCATACACCATTGATAGGGATTGAGAGTATAGATGACCAACTGATGGGGGCTGAGAGTACCGATAGCCCACTGATAGGGCCTGAGAGTACAGATACCCCACTGATAGGGGCTGAGAGTACAGATACCCCACTGATAGGGACTGAGAGTACAGATACCCCACTGATAGGGGCTGAGATTACAGATACCTCACTGATAGGGGCTGAGTGTACAGATAACCTGACGTAAGAAAAATGCTAGGCACTTTGCCTAAGCGTTAAACAAAGCTTTAATCAATTGTTTTACAACATGGAGCTCTAGTTGTGTCCTTCACTAGCTCCTGTTAAGAATGTCCTGGGCAAGCTGGGCCCATGCCCGAGTATTTATACTGTCCCTGGACAGCGCCACCCACAGGCCGCTCAGTGTTATTTCATAAGTCTTTCTTCTAAGAATGACTGATTCATCTCATACCCCTCTGATAGGGACTGAGACTACAGATACCCCTCTGATAGGGACTGAGAGTACAGATACCCCACTGATAGGGGCTGAGAATACAGATACCCCACTGATGGGGGCTGAGAGTACAGATTCCCCAATGACAGGGGCTGAGAGTAGAGATACCCCACTGATTGGGCTGAGAGAACCGATACCGCACTGATAGGGACTGAGAGTACAGATCCCCCACTGCTAGGGGCTGAGAGTACAGATAGCCCACTGATAGGGACTGAGGGTACAGATACCCTACTGATAGGGGCTAAGTGTACAGATACCCCACTGGTAGGGGCTGACAGTACTGATACCCCACTGATAGGGGCTAAGTGTACAGATACCCCACTGGCAGGGGCTGACAGTACTGATACCCCACTGATAGGGACTGAGAGTACAGATACCCCAATGGTAGGGGCTGTGAGTACTGATACCCCACTGATAGGGGCTAAGAGTACAGATACCTCACTGATAGGGGCTGAGAATACAGATACACCACTGATAGGGGCTGAGAGTACCGATACCTCACTGATAGGGGCTGAGTGTACAGATACCTTGATGTAAGAAAACTACTAGGCACTTGATCTAAGCGTTAAACAAACATTTAATCAACTGTTTTGCATCATGGAGATCTAGTTGTGTCCTTCACTAGTTCCTGTTAAGAATGTCCTGGGCAAGCTGGGCCCGTGCCCGAGTATTTTTACTGTCCCTGAACAGCGCCACCCGCAGGCTGCTCAATATTATTTCATAAGTGTTTCTTTCAAGAATGACTGATTCATGTCATACCCCACTGATAGGGACTGAGGGTACAGGTGTCCCATTGATAGGGGCTTGGAGTACAGATACCCCTCAGATTTGGTCTAAGAGTACAGATACCCCACTGATGGCGGCTGAGAGTACAGATACCCCACTGATAGGGGCTGAGACTTCAGATACCCCACTGATGGGGGCTGAGAGTACAGATACCCCACTGATGGGGGCTGAGAGTACAGATACCCCACTGATAGGGACTGAGAGTACAGTAGCCCACTGATAGAGACTGAGAGTACTGGTACCCCACTGATGGGGACTGAGAGTACAGATACCCCACTGATAGGGACTGGCATTACAAACCTAGTTGATGTAAACTCTCATCATAGTCTAACCCTTGTTGCCTTGGATTCAGGTGAATCCCCAGGGCCTGATAATCTACATCCCAGGGTACTTAAGGAAGTGGCCCTAGAAATAGTAGATGCATTGCTGGTCATCATCCAAAATTCTATAGACTCTGGAACAGTTCCCATGGATTGGAGGGTAGCTAATGTAACCCCACTATTTAAAAAAGGTGGTAGAGAGAAAACGGGGAATTATAAACCGGTAAGCCTGACATCGGTAGTGGGGAAAATGCTAGAGTCCATTATAAAAGATGTAATAGCAGAGCACTTGGAAAACAGTGACAGGATCGGACAAAGTCAACATGGATTTATAAAAGGTAAATCATGCTTGCCTAATCTACTATAATTTTTTGAGGATGTAACTGGTAGAATAGATAAGGGAGAACCAGTGGATGTGGTGTATTTGGACTTTCAGAAGGCTTTCAATAAGGTCCCACATAAGAGATTAGCATGCAAAGTTAAAGCACATGGGATTGGGGGTAAGGTACTGACTTAGATAGAGAATTGGTTTGCAGACAGGAAGCAAAGAGTTGGAATAAACAGGTCTTTTTCCGAGTGGCAGGCAGTGACTAGTGGGGTACCTCAGGGATCAGTGCTAGGACCCTAGCTATTCACAATATATATTAATGATCTAGACCAGGGAACGAGATGTAATATCTCCAAGTTTGCAGACAACACAAAGCTGGGTGGGCGTGTGTGCTGTGAGGAGGATGCAGGGAAACTCCAGTATGATTTGGACAGGTTGGGTGATTGGGCAGATACATGGCCGATGCAGTGTAATGTGGATAAATGCGAGGTTATCCACTTTGGTGGCAAAAACAGGAAGGCAGATTATTAACTGTACGGTAATAGATTGGGAAAAGGGGAAGTGCAACGAGACCTGGGTGTCCTTGTGCACCAGTCGCTGAAAGTAAGCATGCAGGTGCAGCAGGCGGTTAAGAAGACAAATGGTATATTGGCCTACATAGCGAGAGGATTCGAGTACAGGAGCAAGGATGTCTTGCTTCAGTTGTACAGGGCCTTGGTGAGACCACACTTTGAGTATTGTGTGCAGTTTTGGTCGCCTTATCTGAGGAAGGATGTTCTTGCCATGGAGGGAGTACAGCGAAGATTCACCAGACTGGTGCCTGGGATGGCAGGATTGACGTATTAAGAGAGAGTGGGTCGATTAGGCTTATATTCGCTAGAGTTCAGAAGAATGAGAGGGGATCTCATTGAAACATATGAAATTCTAACAGGACTGGACAGGCTAGATGCAGGAAGGATGTTCCCGATGTCGGGGGAGTCCAGACCCAGGGGTCACAGTCTAAGGATAAGGGGTAAGCCATTTAGAATGAGATGAGGAGGAATTTCTTCACCCAGAGAGTGGTGAACCTGTGGAATTCTCTATCCCATAAGAACATAAACATAAGAATATAAGAAGTAAGAGCTGGAGTAGGCCATACGGCCCCTCGGGCCTGCTCCGCCATTCAATAGGATCATGGCTGATCCGAATCTAGACTCACGTCCACTTCCCTGCCCTCTCCCCGTAACCCCTAATTCCCTTATCTGCTAGGAAACTGTCTATCTCCATTTTAAATTTATTTAATGTTGCAGCTTCCACAGCTCTCTGGGGTAGCAAATTCCATAGGTTTACTACCCTCTGAGTGAAGAAGTTTCTCCTCATCTCAGTTTTGAAAGCGCAGCCCCTTATTCTTAGATTATGCCCCCTAGTTCTCGTCTCGCCCATCAGTGGAAACATCCTCCCCGCATCCACCCGATCAAGCCCCCTCACAATCTTATATGTTTCGATAAGATCGCCTCTCATTCTTCTGAACTCCAATGAGTAGAGTCCCAACCTACTCAACCTTTCCTGATATGTCAACCCCCTCATCTCCGGAATCAACCGAGTGAACCTTCTCTGATCCGCCTCGAGAGTAAGTACATCTTTTCTTCAATATGGAAACCAAAACTGCACGCAGTATTCCAGGTGTGGCCTCACCAATACCCTGTATAACTGCAGCAAGACTTCCCTGTTTTTATACTCCATCCCCCTTGCAATAAAAGCCAAGATTCCATTGGCCTTCCTGATCACCTGCTGCACCTGCATACTAACTTTTTGTGTTTCATGCACCAGGACCCCCAGATCCCTTTGTACTGTAGCACTTTGCAGTTTCTCTCCATTTAGATAATAACTTGCTCTTTGATTTTTTCTGCCAATGTGCATAACCTCACACTTTCCAACATTATATTGCATCTGCCAAATCTCTGCCCACTCACTTCGCCTGTCTATGTCCTTTTGCAGGTTTTTTATGTCCTCCTCACTCATTGCTTTCCCTCCCATCTTTGTATCATCGGCAAACTTGGATATGTTGCACTCGGTCCCTTCCTCCAAATCGTTAATATAGATTGTAAAGGGTTGGGGTCCCAGCACTGACCCCTGCGGAACACCACTAGTTACTGATTGCCAGCCCGAGAATGAACCATTTATCCCAACTCTTTGTTTTCTGTTAGATAGCCAATCTTCCACCCATGCCAGTATATTACCCCCAATCCCGTGATTTCTTATCTTGATCAGTAATCTTTTGTGTGGAACCTTGTCAAATGCCTTTTGGAAGTCCAAATACACTACATTCACTGGCTCCCCTTTATCCACCCTGTATGTTACATCCTCAAAGAATTCGAGCAAATTTGTCAAACATGACTTCCCCTTCATAAAACCATGCTGACTGTTCTATTAAATTATGTTTATCCAAATGCTCTGTTACTGTTTCCTTAATAATGGACTCCAACATTTTGCCAACTGTGGTGTATGTAACCTGTTCCACCTTAAGAGATGTACTACTTTCTCTGGCTGCTGTATACGTAATACCGGTGGTGACCACCGGTATATAAGTACTGTGTAGTGATATTGTATTTAGTATAGTCCTGACCTCCAACTAGTAAAGACCTGTTGAAACTTTATTCTTGTAGTCTGTGTCAGTAATTAATCTTAATACAACTGGAACACATAGATTTAACAGTGGCGACGAGTCCGATTCTTACCCTGCGGCAGTTTATATCCACGGCGGTTTCGTCCACAGAACGGGCGTCGAATAGAGGCATCCACCCTCATCACCCTGCTGGAAGACACGTCGCGCGGCAGGCATCAAGAACCCGGAGTGCAGAAGACATCCTGAACTCGAAGCCTCCATCAGCGGCAGTCAGCTATCTTCTTTCTACCTCGGTGATGGGTAAGCCGGTCAGCGACGCGATCAGAAAGTCGGCCGCGTTGGCTGTACAGACGGGGGGGAGGAAGACGGAGGAATAAGGGCGGTGAGATCGATCGCGACCGGAGATAAGGGCCGGGCCGCATTCGGGCCGAAAGGCGCAGCGTGGGGACATCGATCGCGGCTGGTGATAAGGGCCGGGCCGCTTTCGGGCCAAAAAGGCGCAGCGTCTGGGGCGACTGAAGGCGCGAGAGCCGCGGTGAAGGCGAACGCAGCCGGTGCTAATAACCGGGCTGCAAGAAGGGCTGCGAGGCGCGACATCGGGGAAGCACGAATGCCCGAGGGAGCCGCGGTGAAGCAGAGACAGCGTCGGGGGAGTTACTAACCGCTGGGAAAGGGGAGCAGCAGCGGCACGCCAAACGCCATTGCAGCCAGTGGGTGAAGACCGCCAAGCGTGGGAAAACCGCCATTTTGTAGGCGGAGGACGAAGACAAGAGCGGGAAGCCGCCATCTTAGGATAAAAAAATTTTTTTTTTTAAATAATGTAAATTACAACGATGCCTAAACATGGGAACATTAATACCTTTGATAGCGACATGGAAGATTGGGCCATGTATGTAGAACGCATGCAAAATTATTGTAAAGCAAATAAAATCCCAGATGCAGAGAAAGCACTAACTTTATTAAACTTAATGGGTGCGAAGACATACGGGCAATTGAAACACCTTTTATCACCAGATGAACCGGTGGATAAGACGTTCGAGGAGATTGTTACTGTCCTGAAAAATCATCTAAACCCCACGCCGCTGATGCTAGCGGAACGATTTAAATTTTACAGCAGAAGGCAGCTGAAGGATGAAAGCAATGCTGAATATTTAATGGAATTGCGTAAGCTAGCAAAGCACTGTCAGTTTGGAACGGGACTAACAGACGCGCTAAGAGATAAATTTGTGTGTGCATTATCAAAAGAAGATACACAAAAGCGACTGCTCGAGGAGAATGAGCTGACGCTTGAGAAAGCGGTCACTATGGCAGCAGCACACGAAGCCGCAGCGAGAGGCACGGCAGTAATGCAGCTACGGTCACCGGAACTCAGTACAAATAAATTGGGTTTGAGTACTGTAAAATGTTATCGTTGTGGAAAGACAACACACGATCAGAACCAGTGTTGGTTTAAAAACCAAGAATGCAGAACGTGTGGCAGGCTTGGCCACATAGCTAAAGTATGCCGGTCAGGAAAGAAGACCAGCAACAAAAAGTCACCGCAAGGAAAATACATAAAGGTGCACAAGGTGACAAAGACCAGTTCGAACGAACAGAAGTCAGATTCAGATGCTAGCAGTAATGAACTGGGCAGCTTAAGAGTACACAACGTTGGTAAGGATGCAGATCTCCAGACAATTTGGGTCACTCTTCAGATAGCAGGAGTCCAAGTAAAGATGGAATTGGACACTGGATCGGCATTGACGGTCATGAATAAGAAAGATTACAAAAGGTTATTCCAACATATTCCCCTACGGGATACGGAGATTATATTGAAAACATACACGGGGCAAAGAGTGTACCCCATCAGAAAGATAGAGGTAAAAGTGGTCCACAAGGGCGAAGAAAGCCAAGTAGTGGACTTATATGTGCTACCTGAAGGAGGTCCACCACTACTGGGACGGGAGTGGATTAGGAAAATGAATATGGACTGGCACTCCTTAAAAGCACTAACGGTAGATTCCGGGGAAACAGATGTCAAACCTAAATGATTGTCCAAAATATTGGATGATGCTAAAGAGGTGTTCCAGCAAGGACTGGGAACACTGAAAGGAATTACGGCAAACATCAAGATTGATGAACATGCACAACCAAAATTTTTCAAAGCCAGACCGGTACCCTATGCAATACGACCTACTGTAGAAGCGGAACTGGAAGTGCTAGAACGTTCAGGTGTACTGTCTAAGGTAGATTGGAGTGAGTGGGCTACGCCCATTGTTCCCGTTATGAAACGTCCTTCGAGCAACAAGCCAGGAGAACCAGGGAAGGTTCGCATCTGTGGAGATTTCAAGATCACCATTAATCCAGTGCTTCACACGGTGCAGTATCCGCTTCCGCGGATTGAGGATATTTTTGCTTCGTTGTCTGGCGGGAAACACTTCACCAAGATAGACCTGGCGCAGGCATACTTGCAGATGGAGGTTGAAGAAGAGTCACGCCAGTACCTCACGATCAACACGCATAGAGGTTTGTACCGGTATAATAGGCTGGTTTTTGGAGTGGCATCGGCTCCGGCAATTTGGCAGAGGGCCATGGAGCAGGTATTACAGGGAATTCCAGGCACACAATGTTACCTGGATGATATTCTGATTACAGGTGATGGTGATGAAGAACACCTCGCAAACTTGGAACTGGTGCTCAACAGACTGAAAGAGTATGGACTTAGAGTTAATCGGCAGAAATGGGAGTTCTTTCAGAAGCGGATCTCGTACTGTGGTCATGTCATTGACCGGGAGGGGCTTCATAAGTCTCCTGACAAGATAGAGGCAGTTGTAAAGGCTCCCGCTCCGGATAATGTCTCTCAGTTGAGGTCGTTTCTGGGATTGATTAACTATTGCCATAAGTTTCTACCGAATCTATCCACGGTACTGCACCCGCTGAACGCTCTTTTACAGAAAGGGGTACCATGGGAATGGAGCGAAAACTGTAAGAAGGCATTTCGCAAAAGCAAAGAATTGATCACCTCAGAGGAAGTGTTGGCTCACTTCAACCCGACACTGCCTATTCGGTTGGCTTGTGATGCTTCTCCATATGGTATTGGGGCAGTACTCTCACACAAGTTGCCAAATGGCACGGAAAGGCCAGTCGCGTTTGCATCCAGATCATTGACCTCCGCTGAGCGCAACTATGCGCAGATCGATAGGGAGGCTCTCAGCCTTGTATGGGGAGTGAAGAAGTTTAATCATTACCTGCAGGGCCAAAAATTCACACTTCTGACAGACCATCAGCCGTTGGTATCCATTTTTAACCCTAAGAAGGGTGTTTCGGTGATGACAGCACAGCGACTCCAGAGATGGTCCCTTTTCCTAGGGGCACATCAATATCAAATAGAATTCAAAGGTACAAAGCAGCATGGCAATGCTGATGGGCTGTCGCGCCTGCCACTACCTGAAGCAGAAGAGACAATGAAAGTTGACCCTGACCATCATCGAGTGTTTACCAGTCACCAATGCAAGTATTGAAAGAGAAACCAGGAACGACCCGACACTGTTCCGAGTTTACGAGGTGACAGTGAAGGGATGGGCAACACATGGTGATCCCCTGTTACCGGCATTCTCGGCAAGGCGAGACCAGCTGTCCGTCTGCCATGGTACTTTGATGTACGGGACAAGAGTGATTATTCCTCCCAAGTTACGGGAAAGAGTTCTAAAGGAACTGCATGAAGGTCATCTGGGGGGGAGTTAAGATGAAAAGTCTTGCTAGGGCTTATGTATGGTGGCCGGGCATTGACCAACAGATAGAGGAGTTGACAAAAAGCTGCGCTGGGTGCCAAAAAGTGCAAAATGCACCTCCGATCGCACCGCTACACCCATGGGAATGGCCTTCAGCCCCATGGCAATGCGTACATATTGACTTTGCTGGTCCATTCATGGACTCCATGTTCCTAATTGCGGTGGACGCACATTCCAAATGGCCAGAAGTGATCAAGATGAATACCACTACTTCAGAAAAGACAATTGCGGTGTTAAGAACAATATTCGCAAGGAACGGATTGCCAGAACAGATATGTTCGGACAACGGACCACAGTTCGTGTCGGAAGAATTCCAAAAATTCTTAAAGAAGAATGGGGTGAAACATTATACCTCTGCCCCATATCATCCGGCGACAAACGGGTTGGCCGAGAGATTTGTCCAAACATTCAAAAAGGCAATAAAGGCCATGAACGATGATCAGATTCCGTTACAACACAAGGTGGACAATTTCCTAATGGCATATCGAAACGCCGCTCATGCAGTGATTAACCAAAGTCCTGCCATGATGTTTTATAACAGGAGGTTGCGGTCCAGGTTGGACTTGTTAAAACCAAATGTGCGGAGGGAAGTGGAAAACAAACAGTTCTGGCATATTAATAACAAGTCCACTCGAAGTTTCGACGTAGGACAACCAGTGTTGGCAAGGGGCTATGGAAACGAAAAATGGCAGTCCGGAACAATTCGGGCCAGACAAGGACCTCTGATGTACACAGTAGATATTGGTAACAATGTGATAAGGCGTCATGCGGATCAACTGGTAGAATCAAGAGCAAGGGTCGAATCCATGGTTGCGACAGAGACAACTGTGGAAGACGTTAATGAACCTGAAGCATCTACCTCGGCAGGGACTGTACCTGATGATGACGTCCAATACATAGGAAACCAACAAGAAGAGTCACCTCAGCAACAAGAATCAGAGACCACTGAAAGGCATTATCCAAACCAAATCAGAAGGCCTCCTGAGAGACTGAACCTTTGAACTGTTTATACCTGAAGTTATATATGTATATATGTTATTATGTTATGTTAAATGGGGACATGACTGTTAAGCTAAAAAGGGAGGATTGTGGTGTATGTAACCTGTTCCACCTTAAGAGATGTACTACTTTCTCTGGCTGCTGTATACGTAATACCGGTGGTGACCACCGGTATATAAGTACTGTGTAGTGATATTGTATTTAGTATAGTCCTGACCTCCAACTAGTAAAGACCTGTTGAAACTTTATTCTTGTAGTCTGTGTCAGTAATTAATCTTAATACAACTGGAGCACACAGACTTAACGCCAACCACAGATGTTAGGCTAACTGGTCTATAGTTTCCAGCTTTTTGTCTACTTCCCTTCTTAAATAAGGGTGTTACATTAGCAGTTTTCCAATCTGCTGGGACCTTTCCTGAGTCCAGGGAGTTCTGGAAAATAATCACCAATGCATCCACAATCCCTACCGTCACTTCTCTCAAGACCCTAGGATGTAGGCCATCAGGTCCGGGGGATTTATCCGCCTTAAGTCCCATTATTTTACTGAGTACCATCTCCTTAGTGATTTTAATCGTCTTTAGCTCCTCCCCCCCCCATTGCCCCCTGTTTGTCCAGTGTTGGGATATTTTTAGTGTCCTTTACTGTAAAGACTGATACAAAATATTTTTTCAGCATCTTTGCCATCTCCATTTTCCCCACCACTAGTTTCCCAGTCCCATCCTCTAAGGGACCAATGTTCACTTTAGCCACCCTTTTACTTTTTATATAGCTGTAGAAACTCTTGCTATCTGTTTTTATATTTTTTGCTAGTTTACTTTCATAATCTATCTTCCCTTTCTTAATTAATCTTTTAGTTATTGTTTGCTGGCTTTTAAATGCTTCCCAATCTTCTATCCTCCCACTAGATTTGGCTACTTTATATGCCCTTGTTTTCAGTCGGATATTATCCTTTATTACTTTACTAAGCCACGGATGGCTGTCTTTTCTTTTACTCCCCTTTTTCCTCAGTGGAATATATTTATCTTGAAAGATGTGAAATATCTCCTTGAATGTAGACCACTGCTCTTGTACCGTCTTACACTTTAATCTGTTTTCCCAGTCCACTTCAGTCAATTCTACTCTCATACCTTCATAGTCTCCTTTATTTAAGCTCAGTACGCTGGTTTGAGATCCAACTCTCTGACCCTCAAACTGAATTTGGAATTCAACCATATTATGGTCACTCATTCCAAGGGGATCCTTTACTAGGACATTTTTTATTAATCCTGTCTCATTACACATGACCAGATCTAAGGTTGCCTGCCCCCTGGTTGGTTCAGTTACATACTGCTCAAGGAACCCGTCCCTAATACACTCTATGAACTCTTCCTCAAGGCTGCCATGCCCAATTTGATTAGTCCAGTCAATATGAAAGTTAAAATCCCCCATGATTATAGCTGTTCCCTTATTACAAGCCCCAAATATTTCCTGATTTATACTCCGACCAACAGAGTTGCCACTGTTAAGAGGCCTATAGACTACGTCCACTAGTGACTTTTTCCCCTTCTCATTCCTTATCTCCACCCAAACTATTTCACTATCCTGATCCTTTGACCCAATATCATTTCTGACTATTGCAGAGATTCCATCCTTGATTAACATAGCAACCCCACCTCCCTTTCCTTCCTGTCTGTCCTTCCTAATTGTCAAATACCCTTGTATGTTTAGTTCCCAGTCATGATTATCTTGCAGCCATGTTTCCGTAATGGCCACCAGATCATACTCGTGTAGTTATTTGTACCGTCAACTCGTCAATTTTGTTACGAATGCTGCGTGCATTCAGATAAAGAACTTTCAAATATGTTTTCTGACAATTTATTCCTGCTTTTACCCCTTTTACTACTTTACCTTTATCATTATACATTCTGTCCCTTCCTGACACGCTCTGGTTTTTAATTCCCCCACTGCTACCTTGCTCTATTGCCTTCTCCACTGTCATTTTTATTTTTCGCTCTCTTAAAACCTCCCCCCCACTAATTAGTCACAGAAGGCAGTTGAGGCCAATTCATTAAATATATTCAAGAAGCAGTTAGATATGTTTCTTAAGGCTAAAGGGATCAAGGGAAATGGGGAGAAAGCAGGGACAGGGTACTGAATTTGGATGATCAGCCGTGATCGCATTAAATGGCGGAGCGGGCTCGAGGGGCCGAATGGCCTACTCCTGCTCCTATCTTCTATGTTTCTACTCCTTCCAAGGGCTGAGATGATTGATCTCCAACAACCACAACCATCTTCCTCTGTGCTAGGTATAACTCCAGCCAGTGGAGAGATTTCTGCCTGATTTCCACTGACTTCAATTTTACTTAGGCTCCTTGATGCCCAGCTGTAGGCCCCACTGGGGCGGGAAACCACACTCGGTCAAATGCTGCCTTGATGTCAAGGGCAGTCACTCTCACCTCACCTCTGGAATTCAGCTCTTTTGTCCATGTTTGGACCAAGGCTGTAATGAGGTCTGGAGCCGAGTGGTCTTGGTGGAACCCAAACTGAGCATCGGTGAGCAGGTTATTGGTGAGTAAATGTCGCTTGATAGCACTGTCGATGACACCTTCCATCACTTTGCTGATGATTGAGAGTAGACTGATGGGGTGGTAATTGGCCAGATTGGATTTGTCCTTCTTTGCATGGACCGGACATACCTGGGCAATTTTCCACTTTGTCGGGTAGATGCCAGTTTTGTAGCTGTACTGGAACAGCATGTTCTAGGGCACAAGTCTTCAGCACTACACCTGGGATGTTGTCGGGGCCCATAGCCTTTACTGTATCCAGCCGTTTCTTGATATCATGTGGAGTGAATCAAATTGGCTGAAGACTGGCTTCTGTGATGGTGGGGACATCAGGAGGAGGTCGAGATGGATCATCCAATTGGCATTTCTGGCCAAAGATGGTTGCAAACGCATCAGCCTTGTCTTTTGCACTCACATGCTGGGTTCCACCAGCATTGAGGTTGGGGATGTTCATGGAGCCTCCTCCTCCTGTTATTTGTTTAATGGTCCACCACCATTCACGACTGGCTGTGGCAGGACTGCAGAGCTTTGATCTGATCCATTAGTTGTGGGATCGCTTAACTCAGGGAGGGGACCCTTATACTCAGGGAGCAGACTCTTATACTCCGGGAACAGAACCTTATATTCAGGGAGGGGCCCTTATACTTAGGGAGGGACCCTTATACTCAGGGAGCAGACTCTTATACTCAGGGAGGGGCCCTTATACTCCTAGAGGGGCCCTTATACTCAGGGAGGGGCCCTTATACTCAGGGAGGAGACACTTAGGGGGAAAAATTCAGGTGGTAGCGCCACCTGTTCGCAGCTAAAGAGGGCGCTAAGTGGGGCGCAGAGCAACTAGCACCCGGGCGCGGCGATATCTACGCCTCTCGCGAAATTGACTGGACATTTTGTGGCGGCGCTAAACAATACCGCCTGATCTCCTGCGCACGCAGATCTTGACGTAATTTGAGAGTGCAACGCCCTTGGGGTGCCCCGGATCGGAAATTGAGTGGCGCCCCCCTCCTTTCCGCCTGGCGCAACCAATGACCTATTGACTGGAATGCTTCCCAGTCACTGTGGGGCTGGGGGGGTGCTATTTAAAGGGGGCCTCTTCCTGGCTTTTGTGTGGTAGCCATTTTTGCACCACTTGTTCTGAGAGAGAGAGAGAGAGAGATTTTGAGAGAGACAAGGAGAGAAAGAGAGACTTCTGCATTGAGTCAACACTGTCTGAGGTAGTTTTGGCTTCTGACCATAACTTTGCATGGTGTGGAGATGCCGGAGTTGGACTGGGGTGGACAAATGTAAGAAGTCACACAACACCAGGTTATAGTCCAACAGCTTTATTTGAAATCACAAGCTTTCGGAGCGCTGCTCCTTCTTCAGGTGAAGTGGAGAAATGCATAAAGACACAGTTTATATAGTCAGAGAATCATGTCAGATGTTTACAGGTAACCTTTCCAACTGCCATTTATCACACCTCGGCAGAGAGATAATCACAGCAGTCAAAGGTGTGAATGGTGTCCAAACAGGTCAGTCAGGGAAACATTACATCAAAGAACAATGAGGTGGGGTCACAAGGGGTCAAATATTGCAGATGCTGGGGTCTGTATGAAAAACAAAAAAACAGACAAAAAACATTTTTTTTGGCTGGAATTCACAGCAGGTCCAGCCGCATCTGTGTAGAGAGAACAAGCCAATGTCGACTCGAGTCGACCCCACCTCATTGTTCTTTGATGTAATGTTTCCCTGACTGACCTGTTTGGACACCATTCACACCTTTGACTGCTGTGATTATCTCTCTGCCGAGGTGTGATAAATGGCAGTTGGAAAGGTTACCTGTAAACATCTGACATGATTCTCTGACTATATAAGCTCTGTCTTTATGCATTTCTCCACTTCACCTGAAGAAGGAGCAGCGCTCCGAAAGCTTGTGATTTCAAATAAAGCTGTTGGACTATAACCTGGTGTCGTGTGACTTCTTACATTTGTCCACCCCAGTCCAACTCCGGCATCTCCACACCACAGACAGCTGATACTTGCTGTCAATGCCCACTTTCCTGGCAGCAGTCACGATGCCTTTATCCTGCGCCAGACTTCTGTGGCAGACCTGAAATGCCTCCCATGGTTGAATAGCCCTTACTGTATGCAGCCATGGTCTTGCCTGAAATGCCTCCCATGGTTGAATAGCCCTTACTGTATGCAAAGTGTGGAATGTGCGTGTGTGTTTGATGAAAGGGCTATAGGTGTTGGATGAGTGTTGGGCATTGGGGCTTTCAAGACCCTCTGACCAAAAAGTGAGGTTGAGATGGAGGGATGAAGAGGTTTTGAAAAAAAGGCACTCACCCTGACGATCCGAGTGAGGTCGTTGAACTTTTTCCTACATTGGAGATGGGTCCTAGGCACCATGCTGCTTGAGGACACTCTCTGTGCCACCTCCCTCCACACTCTTCTGTACTCGCATGCAAAGGCCTCCTGCCACTCTCTGGGTACAGAATGGATCTTCTGCGTTCCACCCCGCGAACCAGAGCCTCCAAAGCCCGCTCGCAGAAGCGCTGTGCTCGCTCCCTGGCCCTCTCCATCGTGTTTGGCTGCTAGATTTAGCCACAGGTCTGCCCACGCCGAGATTCAAGGCTCCAATGAGCAGGGTGTGGCTACAGAGCAAGATCGGCCCTCCCCTTTAAGAACTGACCGGCGCCAGTGTGTCTGTGTTCAATCGCTAACTGACAGCACCTGCGCCCGCCCTCTGAGGTAGCGCCTCACTTCTTGGCCGTAGCGCCTTAAGAGAGGTGTGTTGCGCCTGATTTAGCGCTCCAATCACCCCCAGGGGCGATAAAAGCCAAGTTTGCTGTTGGAGGCGATAATTAGCGCCAGACGCTAAACTTTGCGCATGGCCGATAATGGAGCCCCAAAAGGGGCGATACTGAATTATTCCCCCTTATACTCTGGGAGGAGATCCTTTTACTCAGGGAGGAGACCCTTATACTCAGGGAGGAGACCCTTATACTCAGGGAGGAGACCCTTATACTCAGGGAGGGGCCCTTATACTCAGGGAGGGGCCCTTATACTCAGGGAGGAGACCCTTATACTCAGGGAGGGGCCCTTATACTCAGGGAGGGGCCCTTATACTCCGGGAGGGGCCCTTATACTCAGGGAGGGGGCATTACACTCAGGGAGGGGCCCTTATACTCAGGGATGAGACCCTTATACTCAGGGAGGGGCCCGTATACTCTGGGAGGGGCCCTTATACTGGGGGGGCCTTATACTCAGGGAGGGGATACTTATACTCAGGCAGGAGACCCTTATAATCAGGGGGGGCCCTTATACTCAGGGAGAGGCCCTTATACTCAGGGAGGGCCCCTTTATTCAGAGAGGGGCCCTTATGCACAGTGAGGGGCCATTATATTCAGGGAGGGGCCCTTATACTCAGGGAGGAGGCCCTTACACTCAGGGAGGGGCACTTATACTCAGGGAGGTGACCCTTATATTCAGGGAGGGGGCCTTATACTCAGGGAGGAGACCCTTATACTCAGGAAGGTGACCCATATACTCAGGGAGAGGTCCTTATATTCTGGGAGGGGGCCTTATACTCAGGGAGGGTCCCTTATACTCAGGCAGGAGCCCTTATACTGAGGGAGGGCCCCTTATATCAGGGAGGGGCCCTTATACTCAGGGACGGGCCCTTAAACTCAGCGAGAGGCCCTTATACTCAGGCAGTGGCCCTTATACTGAGGGAGGGCCCCTTATATCAGGGAGGGTCCCTTATACTCAGGGAGGGTGCCTTATACTCAGGAAGTGGACCCTTATACTCAGGGATTGGCCCTTATACTCTGGGAGGGGCCATTATACTCAGGGAGGGACCCTTATATTCAGGGAAGGGCCCTTATACTCAGGGGTGGGCCTTTATACTCGTGGAGGGGACCTTATACACAGGGAGGGGCCCTTATACTCCGGGAGGGTCCCTTATACTCAGGGAGGGTCCCTTATCCTCAGGGAGGAGATCCTTATACTCAGGGAGGGTCCCTTATACTCAGGGAGAGGCCTTAAACTCAGGATGGGGCCCTTACACGCAGGGAGGGTTGTTATACTCAGGGAGGTGCACTTATACTCAGGGAGGAGAACCTTATATTCCGGGAGGGGTCCTTATACTCATGGAGGGGACCTTATACTCAGCGAGAGGCCTTTATACTCATGGAGGGGCCCTTATACTCAGGCAGGGGCCCATATACTCAGGGAGAGGCCCATATACACAGGCAGAAGACCCTTGTGTTATTTTCATTAATAACTAGACATTCTTATTATGAATAGCTAGCTTCTAGCTAGTCATTTATTCAGTACACGTTCTCTAGGTACAGCATCTGTAGAGATTCAGCATGTGTACTTCTGTGTGCAGGCAGCCATCTTGACTACTGCTTTCTCGGTAGCCTAGTGCATCCTGGGTAGTGTAGTCTTAAACACATACAACTAAATATACAGCTCTACAGCTCTATAGCTCCACCTAGTGTACTATTCTAGAATGACATGTTATTGATCATTACATCCCCCTTTCTTTGAGGTTAACAAAATCAATATCAATCAACTTTCAAGAAAAACGATAAAGATGAAATCAGTAACACTTTTGCTAGTGCGCCATAAACATAAACATTTTCAAAGCTTTACTTTATACTCAAAGATTAAGTCTATCAGGCTTTTTTACTTCATGTGTGGATCTTCTATCATTGGTTCCTTTGCTTGTTTGTTTTGGTGTTTCTGATATGTCTCACATTCGCCTATCATGTTCTCAATGTCCTTATTTATGCCAGGCCAATAAATAGTGTCTCTTGCTCTCCTTTTGCATTTTTCAATTCCGATGTGTCCCTCATGAATCCTTTTGAGCATGTCTTGACGTAGAGCCTGTGGAATGACTATTCTGTTCTGTTTTAGTAATAGTCCACTTGCGACACTCAATTCTGACCTTATGTGAAAGTATTTTGGACAGGAACCTTTTGGCCAACCATGATGAATGTTCTCTATTACTGTTTGTAACCCTGTATCTTTTACTGTTTCTTCTGCTATTTGCTTTGATTTTGTGTCTGACACGGGCAGCGCAGCAGTGACATACTCACATGAACATCCACGTCTTCTTCAGTAGAGCTCACATGACTCATTGTGGGTGCTCGGGATAGTGCATCTGCTAACACTATGTATTTGCCTGGTGTGTAGATCAGTTCAAAGTCATATCTTTGCAGCTTCATCATGAGTCGTTGAATCCTTGGAGACATCTCATTCAGATTTTTTTTTATGATGGCAACCAGTGGGCTGTGGTCTGTCTCAACTGTGAAGGTGGGAAGTCCATATATGTAGCCATGGAACTTTTCTAATCCAACTACCAAGCCTAGACATTCCTTTTCAATCTGGGTGTATCGACACTCAGAATCAGTCATAGACCTGGAGGCATAGGCAACAGGCTTCCAATCTTCACCCTCTGCTTGTAGCAAGACCGCGCCTAGGCCATCCTTTGATGCATCCGTTGACACTTTGATTCTCTTTGTTGGGTCAAAGAAAGTGAGTACAGGCGTCGTTGTCAGCACTGTTTTGAGGTTCATCCACTCTTGTTCATGTCTTTCTGTCCATGCGAACTCATTTGTTTTATGTAGCAGGTCTCGCAGACAGGTTGTCTTGGCTGACAAGTTAGGAATGAACTTTCCAATGAAGTTTATCATCCCCATGATGCGTAGTACTCCTTCTTTGTCAGTGGGTCGGGGCATTTTGAGCATGGCGTTTACTTTTTACATATCTGGCTCTATTCCTTTACCAGATAGATTATCTCCTAGGAAAGTGACTTCCTGGATGCCAAACTGACACTTGGCTTTGTTGAGCTTCAGTCCATTCCGGCGTATGCTCTGTAGCACTTTAGTCAGTCTCTCATTGTGTTCTTTCAATGTGGAGCCCCAGATGATGATGTCATCAACATAGACCCGAACTCCTTCCAGACCTTCAATTATGTGTTCCATCGCTCTATGAAAGATTTCAGATGCAGATATTATCCCGTAAGGCATTCTGAGGAAACAATACCTGCCAAATGGTGTGTTGAAGGTATTTGGTGCTCTTTTCATCCAGTTTTAGTTGCCAAAATCCTTGTGAGGCATCGAGCTTTGTAAAGTATCTGGCACCTGACATTTCACTGGTGATTTCTTCTCGCTTGGGAATCTGGTAGTGTTCACGTTTTATGTTTGCATTTAAGTCCTTTGGATCCATGCATATTCTTAGATGATTGTTCTTTTCTTTACACATACCATGGAGTTAACCCAGTCTGTTGGCTCTTCGACTTTCCTGATGACTCCTAGTGTGGTCATTCTCTCTAGTTCTTTCTTGAGCCGGTCACGCAGGGGTGCTGGAACTCTTCGTGGAGCATGTACCATTGGCTGAGCATCCTCCTTTAGCTGGATCTTGTAAGTGAATGGTAGAACTCCAAATCCTTTGAACACATCCTGGAAATTACTCACTACAGAATCCACTGAGTCATCTGGTCTGCTTATGGCACAGTTTATACGGTAGACTCTCTTGACCAGTTCTACGTCCTCACAGGCTTTGTCACCCAGTAGTGAATCAAGTCCTTCAGCCACAACAGAAAACATGAGATGATGCACTTTGTCTTTGACTGTCACTTTAAGTCTGCATACACCTAAGCTATCTATTTTCTGTCCATTATAGCTCTTCAGTAGTACTGACTTTTTCTGTATTTTGGGCTTTTCTTTCATATTTTTAATGTCACTCATACTGATTAAGTTTGCTTTTGCCCCAGTGTCTAGTTTCAATGCAACTAATGCTCCATTTACCTGCAGTGGGATCATCCATTTGTCCTCTTTTACTGCATTGAAGTTATGTTCAGCATTGTTTATTCCTGAGGGCTGCACATTTTCTGTATCCTTTTCTATATTGTCACATGACACCATTCCTACAAAAAATGTCTCACTTAAATCAGTGTCCTCAATCATATTGACTTGTTGCACTTTCTTTGTTGTTACTTTTGAAAAGCATTGTTTGGCAAAGTGATTCTTTCCATGACATTTTGTGCATATTTTTCCAAACGCTGGGCATTGTCTTAACTGGTGTTTGTAACCACAGCATTTACAATTAAAATTTCCTTCCTCCGATTGCTTTTCATTTCTGTTCTGCCCATGTTTCTTCCCCTTGTAGGACACAGCACCGACAGCAGCACTTACTACAATCGCACCATTATTGATTTCACTGAAAGTCTTCGCGTGCTGTCGAGCTAGCTCACTGGCTTGGCATATTTTCACAGCATTTTCCAATGTCAGTTCGGTTTCTCTCAACAGACGTTCCCTGACCTTTTTATCATGAATACCAAACACAATTTGGTCACAAATCATGGATGCTTTCAGCTCAGAGAAATTACATGTCTGTGCTTTCAGTTTCAGATGAGTCACAAAGCTATCAAAAGTCTCATTTTGCTGCTGTGTCCTTGAACAGAACGCATACCTCTCATAGGTTTCATGCTTTTTGGGAGAACAATGTGTATCAAATTTCTTTAGCACATCGTCTAATTTGTTTCTGTTCTTCTCTGGATTAAATACAAATGTATTAAATACCTCTATCGCCTGTGGGCCTGCAACCGTGAGCAGCAACGCTATTTTCCTTGCCTCTGGCTTCGTACCGAACCCGATGGCAGCAATGTAGAGTTCGAATTGTTGTTTGAAAGTCCGCCAATTGTAGGCGACATTGCCCGTGAGATTCAAAAACTCTGGTGGCTTCAAATTCTCCATGTCACGTTTCACAATTTTGAGCAGATCTTCACCAATCCTGGTACCATGTTATGTTCATTAATAACTAGAAATTCTTATTATGAACAGCTAGCTTCTAGCTAGTCATTTATTCAGTACACATTCTCTAGGTACAGCATCTGTAGAGATTCAGCATGTGTACTTCTGTGTGCAGGCAGCCATCTTGACTACTGCTTTCTCGGTAGCCTAGTGCATCCTGGGTAGTGTAGTCTTAAACACATACAACTAAATATACAGCTCTACAGCTCTATAGCTCCACCTAGTGTACTATTCTAGAATGACATGTTATTGATCATTACACCTTGTACTCAGCGAGGGGCCCTTGTACTCAATGAGGAGCCGTTATACTCAGGGAGGGGACCCTTATACTCAGGGAGAGGCCCTTATACTCAGGGAGGGCCCCTTATATTCAGAGAGGGGCCCTTATACTCAGGGAGGGGCCATTATATTCAGGGAGGGGCCCTTATTCTCAGGGAGGGACCCTTATATTCAGAGAGGGGCCCGTATACTCAGTAAGGGGCCATTATATTCAGGGAGGGACCCTTATACTCAGGGAGGAGAACCTTATACTCAGGGAGGGGCCCTTGCACTCAGGGAGGGGCCCTTATACTCAGGGAGGAGACCCTTATACTCATGAGGGGCCCTTGTACTCAGGGAGGAGACCCTTATTATAAGGGAGGGGCCTTTATACTCAGGGAGGAGACCCTTATACTCAGGGAGGAGACCTTTATATATTCAGGGAGGGGCCCTTATATGCAGGGAGGAGAACCTTATACTCAGGGAGGCGACCCTTATACTCAGGGAGGGGCCCTTATATTCAGGAAGGGGCCGTTATACTCAGGGAGGGGCCCTTATTCTCAGGGAGGACACCCTTATAGACAGGGAGCAGACCCTTATACTCAGGGAGGAGACCCGTATACTCAGGGAGGGGCCCTTATACTCAGAGAGGAGACTCTTAGGGGGAAAAATTCAGGTGGTAGCGCCACCTGTTCGCGGCTTAAAAGGGCGCTAAGTGGGGCGCAGAGCAACTAGCACCCGGGCGCGGCGATATCTACGCCTCTCGCGAAATTGACTGGACATTTTGTGGCGGCGCTAAACAATACCGCCTGATCTCCTGCGCACGCAGATCTTGACGTAATTTGAGAGTGCAACGCCCTTGGGGTGCCCCGGATCGGAAATTGAGTGGCGCCCCCCTCCTTTCCGCCTGGCGCAACCAATGACAGGTTGACTGGAACGCTTCCCAGTCACTGTGGGGCTGGGGGGGTGCTATTTAAAGGGGGCCTCTTCCTGGCTTTTGTGTGGTAGCCATTTTTGCACCACTCATTCTGAGAGAGAGAGAGAGAGAGAGATTTTGAGAGAGACAAAGAGAGAAAGAGAGACTTCTGCATTGAGTCAACACTGTCTGAGGTAGTTTTGTCTTCTGACCATAACTTTGCAGGTACTTTGCTTTTTGACCTTCATAACTTTGATTGCCTAGATACTATGGGGCTGCAATGGATGGGAACGTCATCCTCTCCATCACATTCAGAGGGCACAGAGATGCAGAGAGAGAGTGGCAATCATGGCCAGACGGAGGAGGGCCAACAGGCCTCAGTACAGGAGACCTTACCCTCCCAGGGTTGTTCGCCAACAGTTCTCCTGCATTACTATGTCTGAGGAGCACTGTTTGTGAAGGCTGCGATTCAGCAAGGAGGTGGTCACTGAGCTCTGCCACCTGCTTCAGCCAGATCTGCAGCCTCAACTGAGGAGCAGGATGTCTCTGTCAGTGACAGTGAAGATAACAGTGGCTCTCAACTTTTATGCCACCGGCTCATTTCAATCAGCTACTGGGGACATCGCCACTATCTCCCAGTTCGCAGTGCATTGCTGCACTCGTCAGGTAACAAATGCCCTCTTTAAAAGGAGACAAGAGTACATCTCTTTCCCCATGACCCCGGACAAGCAGCAAGAACGTGCAACGGGCTTTGCGATGATAGCGGGCTTCTCCATGGTGCAGGGCGCCATTGACTGCACGCATGTGGCTTTGCGGGCACTGCAAGAGAATGCCGAGGATTTCCGCAACCGAAAGGGCTTCCATTCCTTAAACGTTCAGTTGGTCTGTGACCACAGACAGCTGATACTTGCTGTCAATGCCCACTTTCCTGGCAGCAGTCACGATGCCTTTATCCTGCGCCAGACTTCTGTGGCAGACCTGAAATGCCTCCCATGGTTGAATAGCCCTTACTGTATGCAGCCATGGTCTTGCCTGAAATGCCTCCCATGGTTGAATAGCCCTTACTGTATGCAGTCATGGTCTTGCCTGAAATGCCTCCCATGGTTGAATAGCCCTTACTGTATGCAAAGTGTGGAATGTGCATGTGTGTTTGATGAAAGGGCCATAGGTGTTGGATGAGTGTTGGGCATTGGGGCTTTCAAGACCCTCTGACCAAAAAGTGAGGTTGAGATGGAGGGATGAAGAGGTTTTGAAAAAAAGGCACTCACCCTGACGATCCGAGTGAGGTCGTTGAACTTTTTCCTACATTGGAGATGGGTCCTAGGCACCATGCTGCTTGAGGACACTCTCTGTGCCACCTCCCTCCACACTCTTCTGTACTCGCATGCAAAGGCCTCCTGCCACTCTCTGGGTACAGAATGGATCTTCTGCGTTCCACCCCGCGAACCAGAGCCTCCAAAGCCCGCTCGCAGAAGCGCTGTGCTCGCTCCCTGGCCCTCTCCATCGTGTTTGGCTGCTAGATTTAGCCACAGGTCTGCCCACGCCGAGATTCAAGGCTCCAATGAGCAGGGTGTGGCTACAGAGCAAGATCGACCCTCCCCTTTAAGAACTGACCGGCGCCAGTGTGTCTGTGTTCAATCGCTAACTGACAGCACCTGCGCTGCGCCCGCCCTCTGAGGTAGCGCCTCACTCCTCGGCCGTAGCGCCTTAAGAGAGGTGTGTTGCGCCTGATTTAGCGCTCCAATCACCCCCAGGGGCGATAAAAGCCAAGTTTGCTGTTGGAGGTGATAATAAACGCCAGACGCTAAACTTTGCGCATGGCCGATAATGGAGCCCCAAAAGGGGCGATACTGAATTATTCCCCCTTATACTCTGGGAGGAGATCCTTTTACTCAGGGAGGAGACCCTTATACTCAGGGAGGAGACCCTTATACTCAGGGAGGAGACCCTTATACTCAGGGAGGAGACCCTTATACTCAGGGAGGAGAACATTATACTCAGTGAGTGGCCCTTATACTAAGGGAGGGGCCCTTATAATCACGGAGGGGCGCTTATGCTCAGGGAGGGACCCTTATACTCAGGGAGGGGCACTTATACTCATGGAGGGGCCATTATATTCAGGGAGGGGCCCTTATACTCAGGGAGGGGCCCTTATACTCAGGGAGGGGCCCTTATGCTCAGGGAAGAGATCCTTATATTCAGGGAGGGGACCTTATAGTCAGGTAGGGGCCCTTATACTTAGGGAGGGGCCCTTATAATCAGGGAGGGGTCCGTATACTCAGGGACGGGACTTATACGCAGGGAGGGGCCCGCATACACTGGGAGGGGCCCTTATACTCGGGGGGGCCCTTATACTGAGGGAGGGGTCCGTATACTCAGGGAGGGAATCTTATACTCAGGGTGTGGCCCTTATACTCTGGGAGGGGCTATTATACTCAGGGAGGAGAGCCTTATGCTCAAGGAGGGGCCCTTATACTCAGGGAGGTGCCCTTCTAATCAGGGAGGAATCCTTATATTCAGGGAAGGGCCCTTATACTCAGGGGTGGGCCTTTATACTCGGGGAGGTGACCTTATACACAGGGAGGTGCCCTTATACTCAGGGAGGGGCCCTTATACTCAGGGAGGGTCCCTTATCCTCAGGGAGGAGATCCTTATACTCAGGGAGGGTCCCTTATACTCAGGGAGAGGCCTTAAACTCAGGATGGGGCCCTTACACTCAGGGAGGGTCGTTATACTCAGGGAGGTGCCCTTATACTCAGGGAGGAGAACCTTATATTCCGGGAGGGGTCCTTATACTCATGGAGGGGACCTTATACTCAGCGAGAGGCCTTTATACTCAGGGAGGGGCCATTATATTCAGGGAGGGGCCCTTATACTCAGGGAGAGGCCCTTATTCTCAGGGAGGGACCCTTATATTCAGAGAGGGGCCCGTATACTCAGTGAGGGGCATTATATTCAGGGAGGGGCCCTTATACTCAGGGAGGAGATCCTTATACTCAGGGAGGAGACCCTTATACTCAGGGAGGTGACCCTTATATTCAGGGAGGGGCCCTTATACTCAGGGAGAGGCCCATATACACAGGCGGAAGACCCTTGTGTTATGTTCATTAATAACTAGACATTCGGATTATGAACAGCTAGCTTCCAGCTAGTCATTTATTCAGTACACGTTCTCTAGGTACAGCATCTGTAGAGATTCAGCATGTGTACTTCTGTGTGCAGGCAGCCATCTTGACTAATGCTTTCTCGGTAGCCTAGTGCATCCTGGGTAGTGTAGTCTTAAACACATACAACTAAATATACAGCTCTACAGCTCTATAGCTCCACCTAGTGTACTATTCTAGAATGACATGTTATTGATCATTACACCTTGTACTCAGCGAGGGACCCTTATACTCAGTGAGGAGCCGTTATATTCAGGGAGGGGCCCTTATACTCAGGGAGAGTCCCTTATACCCAGGGAGGGTCCCTTATCCTGAGGGAGGAGACCCTTATACTCAGGGAGGGTCCCTTATACTCAGGCAGAGGCCTTAAACTCAGAATGGGGCCCTAACACTCAGGGAGGGTCGTTATACTCAGCGAGGAGCCGTTATACTCAGGGAGGTGCCCTTATACTCAGCGAGGGTCGTTATACTCAGGGAGCTGCCCTTATACTCAGCGAGGGTCGTTATACTCAGGGAGGTGCCCTTATACTCAGCGAGGGTCGTTATACTCAGGGAGAGGCACTTATACAGGGAGGGGCCCTTATATTCAGGGAGGGGCCCTTATACAGGGAGGGGCCCTTATACTCAGGGAGAGGCCCTTATTCTCAGGGAGGGACACTTATATTCAGAGAGGGGCCCGTATACACAGTGAGGGGCCATTATATTCAGGGAGGGGCCCTTATACTCAGGGATGAGACCCTTATACTCAGGGAGGGGCCCTTATACACAGGGAGGGGCTCTTCTACTCTGGGAGGGGCCCTTATACTCAGGAAGGGGGCCTTAGATGGGCGTCTTATACTCAGGTAGGAGACCCTTATATATTCAGTGAGGGGTCCTTATACTCAGGGAGCGGCCCTTATACTCAGGGAGGGTCCCTTATACTCAGGGAGGGCCCCTTATATTCAGAGAGGGGCCTGTATACTCTGTGAGGGGCCCTTACATTCAGGGAGGTGACCCTTATACTCAGAGAGGGGTCCTTATACTCAGGGAGGGGCCCTTATACTCAGGGAGGGGCCCTTATACTCAGCGAGAGGCCCTGATACTCAGGGAGGGGCCCTTATACTCAGGGAGGGGCCCTTATACTCAGGGAGGGGCTGTTATACTCAGCGAGAGGCCCTGATACTCAGGGAGGGGCCCTTATACTCAGGGAAGGGTCATTATACTCAGGGAGGGTGCTTTATACTCAGGGAGGGGCCCTTATACACAGGAAGGAGAGCCTTTTATTCCGGGAGGGGTCATTATACTCAGGGATGGGCCCTTATCCTGAGGGAGGGCCCCTTATATCAGGGAGGCGCCCTTATACACAGGGAGCAGACCCTTATACTCAGGGAGGGTCCTTTATTCTCAGGGAGGGTCGTTATACTCAGGGAGGGGCCCTTATTCTCAGGGAGGAGATCCTTATATTCCGGGAGGGGTCCTTATACTCAGCGAGAGGCCTTTATACTCAGCGAGAGGCCCTTATTCTCAGGGAGGGACCCTTATCTTCAGAGAGGGGCCCGTATACTCAGTGAGGGGCCATTATATTCAGGGAAGGGCCCTTATACTCAGGGAGGGGTCCTTATACTCAGGGAGGGGCCCTTATATCAGGGGGGGTCCCTTATACTCAGGGAGGGTCCCTTATACTCAGGGAGGGGCCCTTATACTCAGCGAGAGGCCCTTATACTCAGGCAGGTGTTAGATCCGTGTATCTTGATGCCGTATTTCCTTCAATAATGAGACACGAGACTGCAGGGAATAATCAACAGGTGTTTACTGGATAAGGGTTACTCTAAAATGTCATCCAAATAACACTGGGTCCCTGGAATCCCTTGCAGGACTTGATCTATTGCCCTTTGCCAAATAGCCGGGGCTAATGCTACCCCGAACACCAGCCGGTTGTATTGGTAGAGACCTTTATGAGTGTTGATCGGGAGGTACTGTTTCGAGGCTTCTTCTACCTCCATTTGCAGGTACGCCTGGGCCAGATCAATCTTAGTGAAGCGTTTCCCTCCAGATAGTGAGGCGAAAATATCTTCCATCCGCGGAAGCGGATATTGTACCGTGTGAAGGACTGGGTTCACTGTCGACATCCTGGTCACGGGCGAAAATGACAGTGATCACCTCGCCAACCTGGAGCAGGTGCTCACTAGATTGAAGGAATATGGGCTCCAAGCTAATCGCCACAAATGCGAGTTTTTCCAGAAGCAGATCTCGTATTGTGGCCACGTTATTGATGAAGAGGGGTTACATAAGTTCCCTGAAAAGATTGAGACAGTAGTCAAGGCTCCAGCACCGGAAAATGTGTCACAACTGAGGTCGTTCCTCGGGCTGGTGAACTACGACCATAAGTTCTTGCCGAATTTGTCTACAGTACTACACCCACTGAACACCCTACTGCAAACGGGGGTACCATGGAAGTGGAATGACGAATGTAGACGAGCTTTCCAGAAGTGCAAAGAATTGATCACATCAAAGGAGGTGTTGGCTCATTTCAACCCAGCACTACCAATTCGGTTGGCGTGTGATGCATCACCCTATGGTATTGGAGCGGTGCTCTCGCACAAATTCCCGGATGGCTTGGAGAGGCCAGTAGCCTTTGCGTCTCGGTCACTAACCTCAGCCGAGCGTAACTACACCCAGATTGACAGGGAGGCCCTCAGCCTAGTGTGGGGAGTGAAAAAGTTCAACCACTATCTGCACGGGCAGAAGTTCACCTTGCTGACTAACCACCAACCACTTGTCTCCATCTTTAATCCAAAGAAGGGCGTTCCGGTGATGGCTGCGCAACAGCTACAAAGATCGTCCCTTTTTCTAGGGGCGAACCAATATGAAATAGAGTATAAGGGCACGAAACAGCATGGAAACGCTGATGGGCTATCACGCCTGCCACTGCCTACGGCGGAGGAAGCACCAGCAGTGGACAGTGTCGAAATATTTTATTCGACTATAATTGAACGCTTGCCAGTAACTAACGCGGATATAGAGAAGGAGACCCGAAATGACCCGACACTGTCTTGGGTATATGGCTTGATGGTGAAGGGATGGCCAACACATGGCGACTCGCTGTTGCCAGCATTCTCATCCAGAAGAGAACAGCTGTCAGTATGCCAGGGGACCTTGATGTGTGGATCCCGAGTGGTAATTCCACCCAAGTTAAGGGAGAGAGTGCTCAATGAGCTTCACGAAGGTCATCTGGGAGGGGTGAAAATGAAAAGCCTTGCTAGGGCTTATGTGTGGTGGCCGGGGATCGATCAGCAAATCGAGGACCTGACAATGAGCTGCTCAGGATGCCAGAAGGTCCAAAATGCACCACCACATGCCCCTCTACACACATGGGAGTGGCCCTCCTCTCCATGGCAACGGGTGCATATTGATTTTGCTGGTCCATTCATGGACTCAATGTTTTTAATAGCCGTGGATGCGCACTCGAAATGGCCTGAGGTAATCAAAATGTCCTCCACCACCACGGAGAAAACGATTGTAGTCCTACGGACCATATTTGCCAGGAACGGCTTGCCAGAGCAGATTTGCTCTGATAACGGACCACAGTTTGTGTCCGAAGAGTTTCGGAAATTTATGAAAAGGAATGGGGTAAGGCATTACACATTCGCCCCGTATCATCCAGCCACAAATGGATTGGCTGAGAGGTTCGTACAAACCTTTAAAAAGGCAGTAAGGGCCATGTGCGATGATGACATTCCACTGCAGCATAAGGTGGACAATTTCCTGTTAGCTTACAGAAATGCGACACATGCAGTCACCAACCAGACTCCGGCCATGATGTTCTTTAACCGAAGGTTGAGATCCACGTATGGATTTGCTCAGACCAAATGTAAGAAGAGATGTTGAGAATAAGCAATTCCAGCACATCAATGAGAAGCCGACAAGGAGCTTCAATGTAGGGCAACCAGTCTTGGCCCGCGACTACCGAACAGAGAAATGGCAACCAGGAACGATATGCACACGGCAGGGGCCACTGATGTACACAGTGGATGTTGGGGAGAACATTGTGAGACGCCATGTCGACCAGATCCTAGAGTCACAGGAACGAGTCAACCCCATGTCTCGCGAACCTGGTGATGAACCCGATATACAGGTAGCATCTACCCCAGAAACAGTAGCATCGGAAGCTAATGAACCAACCAACGACAGGGGGGCAGAATCACCTCCGCACCAAGTGCAAGACACTCAGGAAAGGCGCTGTCCAGAAAGGATCAGGAAGCCGCCCCAAAGACTGAATTTATAAATGGACTATTTTCAGTTAATGTTGCATGTTAAAAGTGTTAATTGTTAAATGAATGTTATGGTACTGTTAATCTAAAAGGGGAGGAATTGTAGTGTATGTACCTTTAAGGGGAGAGCTACTTTTTACAGCTCCTGTATACTGTAGTACCGGCAGTGACCACACCTGTATATAAACCCTGAGTAGGGATCTGTACTGTTACTTTTAGGTTAACCCTCATCCAGTAAACACCGTTGATTATTCCTTTGCAGTCTCTCTCTATTTATTGAAGGACACCATCCATCAAGATTCACGGATTTAACATGTACGCCTTCAAGACGATCTCTGTATCTCTCAAGGGTATATGTGAGAATAGCCGCTTGTAGTCCCTTCGGTTTATGACTGTTAGGGCTGATCCTGTGTCCAATTCCATTTTCACTTGGACTCCGGCTATCTTAAACGTGACCCAGATAGTTTGGTTATCCTCCATTTTGATCACCTTATGTAGTTTCAGACAACCCAGCTCCTTGCTTCCGGAGTCTGTATCCCTTTTCTGTTCGTCTGAACTACTCTCCGTCACCTTCTGTACCTTCTTGTACTTCTCCTGTGGAGATTTCTTGCTGCTGGTTTTCTTTTCCGACCTGCAGACTCTTGCTATGTGTCCTACTTTTCCACACTGTCTGCACACTTGGTCCTTGAACCAGCAATCCTTATGGTCGTGTGTTGTTCTGCTGCAGCGATACCACTTCACTGTTCCGTATGCCATTTCATTTGTGCCATATTCTTGCGGTCTCTGTTGTATCTCAGCCATGCCCCGTGCTACTGCTTCGTGTGATACTGCCATGCTGAAAGCCTTGTCCAGCGTAAGATCCTTTTCTGATAGAAGCCGTTTCTGGGTTCCTTCACTTTGAAGCCCACACACGAACTTGTCCCTTAAAGTATCCCCTAGTCCCGTTCCAAACTGGCAGTGTTTCGATAGCTTGCGCAGTTCCATTAAATACTCAGCATTACTTTCATCTTTATGCTGGTTCCTTTTGTGAAACTTAAATCTTTCTGCTATCAGCAGCGGTGTGGGGTTTAAGCGGTCCCGTAGGATTGACACTATGTTTTCAAAATTATTTTCCGCTGGTTTCTCTGGGGTTACTAGGTTTCGCAGTAAGCCATACGTTTTTGCACCCATTGAATTCAACAATACCAGCGCTTTCTTGTCATCTGGCACTTCATTCGCTTTGCAGTATACTTCTATGCGTTCGACATATGTCGTCCAATCTTCGACTTCATTGTCGAACGCTGTGATACTGCCACTCTTCGGCATTTTTGGGTGTGGTTAGACTGGCTCAAAATGGCGTCTCCCGCGCTCTCCCTTCTTCTCCGCTGCGGCTCAAAATGGCGTCTCCCGCGCTCTCCCTGCTTCTCCGCTGCGGCTCAAAATGGCGTCTGCTGCGCTCTCCCTTCTTAATGGCGTCTCCCGCACTCTCCCTTCTTCTCCGCTGCGGCTCGGCACTTGAACACCGGCTGTGCTCTGCGCGTTTTAATGCGCGCCTCTCTCTCTCTTTGCCGCTGCTCGGCCCTTGAACACCGGCTGCGCTCTGTGCGCTCTTCCCTCTCTCTTCTCCCATCGACGCCGCTCGGTCCAGAACACCGGCTGTGCCCTGTGCGCTCTACCCTCACTCTTCTCCCGTCGATGCTGCTCGGCCTTTTCTGTGCCGTCGGTCGGCTCTAGCCGCTGCTGTCCGGGAAGGGTCTGCACCGTACCTGCTGCCAGCCCGTTTAGCTGGACCAACGTGACTGGAGAAGCAAGCCCAACTCTCAACAGCCTCCCCTGCGATGCTCAAATCTCCGCTGGATGGTCGACGCCCGTGCTTCTGGACTCGGCCTTCTTCTTTCACTGTTCTCCAGGAGCGAATCCCTGGGAGGTGATGCAGAGTTGCAGGTAGGTTTGAATCGTCTCGTCGCCACTGTTAGATCCGTGTATCTTGATGCTGTATTTCCTTCAATAATGAGACAAGAGACTGCAGGGAATAATCAACAGGTGTTTACTGGATGAGGGTTACTCTAAAACTAACTTTACAGATCCCTACTCAGGGTTAATATACAGGTGTGGTCACTGCCGGTACTACAGTATACAGGAGCTGTAAAAAGTATTTCTCCCCTTAAAGGTACATACACTACAGCAGGGGCCCTTATACTGAGGGAGGGGCCCTTATACACAGAGAGGGACCCTTATACTCAGGGAGGGACACCTATATTCAGGAAGGGGTCCTTATACTCAGGGAGGGGCCCTTATACTCAGTGAGGGACCCTTATACTCAGGGAGGGGCCCTTTTACTCAGGGAGGGGCCCTTATACTCAGGGAGGGGGCCTTATACTCAGGGAGGGGCCCTTATAATCAGGATGGTGAGCCATTTATTCCAGGAAGGGTCATTATACTCAGGCAGGAGCCCTTATACTGAGGGAGGGCCCCTTATATCAGGGAGGGGCCCTTATACCCAGGGAGGGTGCCTTATACTCAGGAAGTGGACCCTTATACTCAGGGATTGGCCCTTATACTCTGGGAGGGGCCATTATACTCAGGGAGGAGAGCCTTATACTCAGGGAAGGGCCCTTATGCTCAGGGGTGGGCCTTTATACTCGGGGAGGGTCCCTTATACACAGGGAGGGGCCTTTATACTCGGGGAGGGTCCCTTATACTCAGGGAGGGTCCCTTATCCTCAGGGAGTAGATCCTTTACTCAGGGAGGCTCCCTTATACTCAGGGAGAGGCCTTAAACTCAGGATGGGGCCCTTACACTCAGGGAGGGTCGTTATACTCAGGGAGGTGCCCTTATACTCAGGGAGGAGAACCTTATATTCCGGGAGGGGTCCTTATACTCATGGAGGGGACCTTATACTCAGCGAGAGGCCTTTATACTCAGGGAGGGGCCATTATACTCAGGCAGGGGCCCTTATACTCAGGGAGAGGCCCATATACACAGGCGGAAGACCCTTGTGTTATGTTCATTAATAACTATACATTCTTATTATGAACAGCTAGCTTCTAGCTAGTCATTTATTCAGTACACGTTCTCTAGGTACAGCATCTGTAGAGATTCAGCATGTGTACTTCTGTGTGCAGGCAGCCATCTTGACTACTGCTTTCTCGGTAGCCTAGTGCATCCTGGGTAGTGTAGTCTAAAACACAGACAACTAAATATACAGCTCTACAGCTCTATAGCTCCACCTAGTGTACTATTCTAGAATGACATGTTATTGATCATTACACCTTGTACTCAGTGAGGAGCCGTTATATTCAGGGAGAGGCCCTTATACTCAGGGAGAGGCCCTTATACTCAGGGAGGGCCCCTTATATTCAGAGAGGGGCCCTTATACTCAGGGAGAGGCCCTTATACTCAGGGAGGGCCCCTTATATTCAGAGAGGGGCCCTTACACTCAGGGAGGGGCCATTATATTCAGGGAGGGGCCCTTATACTCAGGGAGAGGCCCTTATACTTAGGGAGGGGTCCTTATATTCAGGGAAGGGCCCTTATACTGAGGCAGAAGACCATTATACTCAGCATAGGGCCCTTATACTCAGGGAGAGGCCTTAAACTCAGAATGGGGCCCTTACACTCAGGGAGGGTCGTTATACTCAGGGAGGTGCCCTTATACTCAGGGAGGAGAAACTTATAATCCGGGAGGGGTCCTTATACTCAGGGAGGGGACCTTATACTCAGCGAGGAGCCGTTATACTCAGGGAGAGGCACTTATACAGGGAGGGGCCCTTATTCTCAGGGAGAGGTCCTTATTGTGGTGTATGTAACCGTTCCACCTTTAAGAGAACTATTTTAAGAGATGCACTACTTTATCTTGGCTGCTGTATACTGTAATACCGGTGGTGACCACACCGGCATATAAGTGCTGTGTAATGATTTATTGGGCAGTTCAGCCTGACCTTCGACCAGTAAAGACCTGTTGAATTTATTCTTGTGGTCTGTGTGCAGTGATTCTTATTAACAATAATTAGAACACACAGACTTAACAGTGGCGACGATGACGATCTTACCCTGCGGCAGAGATATATCCAAGGCAGTTTAACGGGCGTCGAGAAGAGGCATCCGCCCTCATCATCCTGCTGAGAAAAGACTCGGGTCTGAAGAGCAAGGAAGAATCCTGACATGAAGCCTTCCATCAGCAACAGGCAGTGATCATCCCTTCTACCACGGTGGTGAGGAAGCCGATCAGCGACGAGCAGCAAGTCGGCCACGTTGGCTGTGAAGTAGGGGAGGGAAAAACGGAGGATATAAGGGCGGAGAACTCGACCACGGCCAGGGAAAAGAGCCGGACAGAAGTCGGGGCCAGAGGCGCTGAGACTGGGGCAGCGTAAGGCACGGGAGCCGCGGTGAATGCAAATGCAGCCGGTGTAAAAGACCGGGCTGCAAGCGGGCTGGGAGACGCAACAGCGTCGAGAGAGAGCTCGACCGCGACCGGGGAAAAAGGCCGGGCAGCTACCGAGGCCGTGAGGTGCGGGAGAAAATAAAAGTAATAAAAAAATTTTTTTAAAACGCGGAGAACTCAGCCGCAGCCGGGGGAAAGGACCGGACTGCAAGAGGGGCTGGGAGGCACGATTTGAGAACCGCTGGGGAGGGCAAACGCAGCAATACGGCAACCACCATTACAGCCAGCGGGGGAGAAAGGCAAACGCGGGAAGCCGCCATTTTCGTAGGCGGGGGAAGAAGACAAGCGCGGGAAACCGCCATTTTGAAAAAAAAATAAAATACAAATTTCTTTTTGTTTCTCAAGAAGATTGCGAGGATGCCTAAGCGTGGTAACATCAATGATTTCGATGCCGATGTTGAAGATTGGGCCACGTATGTAGAATGCATAGAGATTTATTGTAAGGCAAATAAAATATCAGATGAAGTTAAAGCACTAACCTTACTAAACTCAATGGGTGCGAAGACATACGGGCTATTGAAGCATCTTCTATCACCAGCTAAACCGGCGGATCAGGCTTTCGCTAATATTGTTGCTGTCCTGAGAAATCATTTGAACCCCACACCGCTGATGTTAGCGGAACGATTTAAATTTTATGCGAGAACGCAACTGAAAGAGGAAAGCAACGCGGAGTATTTAATTGAACTGCGTAAGCTAGCGAAATACTGTCAGTTTGGGGAAAGACTGACAGAGGCACTGAGAGACAAATTCGTGTGTGGATTGTCGAAAGAAGGAACACAAAAGCGGCTGCTTGAAGAGAATGATCTTACACTTGATAAGGCTGTCACTATTGCAGCATCGCATGAAGCCGCAGCGAGAGGCACTGCGGAAATGCAGCTGAAGGCAGCGGTACTCAGCGTAGATCAAATGGCTTTGGGTACAGCGAAATGTTATCGTTGTGGAAAGACAACACACGATCAGAACCAATGCTGGTTTAAAAATCAGGAATGTAGAAAATGTGGCAAGCTTGGTCACATAGCTAAAGTATGCCGGTCAGAAAAGAAGACCAGCAACAAAAAGTCACCGCAGGAAAAGTGCAGAAAGGTACATAAGGTGGCTGAGAAGAGTTCGGATGAACAGAATTCGGATTCAGACTCCAACAGCAAGGGACTGGGTAGTCTGAGAATTCACAATGTGAGTAAGGAAGCTGACCTACAAACTATCTGGGTCACACTTCAGATAGCAAGAGTCCAAGTGAAGATAGAATTGGACACCGGATCGGCGTTGACAGTCATGAATAAGCAAGATTACAAAAGGTTATTCACACACATTCCCCTACGGGATACGGAGATAGTATTGCAGACATACACGGGGCAAAGAGTATACCCCATCGGAAAGATAAAAGTCAAGGTGGTACACAAGGGCAAAGAGCACCAAGGAATGGACTTATATGTACTACCTGAGGGAGGTCCACCACTTCTGGGACGGGAGTGGATCAGGAAAATAAATATGGACTGGCACTCCCTAAAAGCAATAACGGTAGATTCCGGAAAAAAAGATGTCAAACCTGAACGATTGTCCAGAATATTGGATGAGGCTAAAGAGGTGTTCCAACAGGGACTGGGAACACTGAGAGGAATTACGGCAAAAATCAAGATTGCAGAACATGCAAACCCAAAATTTTTCAAAGCCAGACCAGTACCTTATGCGATACGACCTGCTGTGGAAGCTGAGCTGGAAGGGCTAGAACGTTCAGGAGTACTGTCTAAGGTGGACTGGAGTGAGTGGGCCATGCCCATTGTTCCCGTCATGAAGCGTTCATCGAGTAACAAGCCAGGGGAACCGGGGAAGGTCCGCATCTGTGGAGACTTCAAGATCACGGTTAATCCGGTGCTTCACGCGGTGCAATATCCGCTTCCGCGGATTGAGGATATCTTTGCTTCATTGCCTGGCGGGAAACACTTCACCAAGATAGACCTGGCGCAAGCGTACTTACAGATGGAAGTTGAGGAAGAGTCGCGCCAGTATCTCACAATCAACACGCACAGAGGCTTGTATCGATATAATAGACTGGTTTTTGGAGTGGCTTCGGCTCCAGCAATTTGGCAGAGGGCCATGGAGCAGGTATTACAGGGAATTCCAAGCACTCAGTGTTACTTGGACGATATCCTGATTACAGGAGATGACGATGAGGAACACCTTGCAAATTTGAAACTGGTGCTCACCAGATTGAAGGAATATGGACTTCGAGTTAATCGCCAGAAATGTGAGTTCTTTCAGAAACGGATCTCGTACTGTGGTCATGTCATTGACCAGGAGGGGCTGCACAAGTCACCTGACAAGATCGAAGCTGTTGTGAAGGCTCCCGCTCTGGAAAATGTATCCCAGTTGAGGTCGTTCCTAGGGTTGATTAACTATTACCATAAGTTTCTGCCAAATCTATCCACGGTGCTGCACCCGCCGAACGCTCTTTTGCAGAAAGAAGTACCATGGAAGTGGAGCGAGGACTGTAAGAAGGCCTTTCGCAAAAGCAAGGCATTGATCACCTCAGAGGAAGTGTTGGCTCACTTCAACCCAACGCTACCTATTCGTTTAGCTTGTGATGCTTCTCCTTATGGTATTGGAGCAGTACTCTCACACAAGTTGCCAAATGGCTTGGAAAGGCCAGTCGCATTTGCATCCAGATCATTGACCTCCGCTGAGCGCAACTATGCTCAGATAGATAGGGAGGCTCTCAGCCTTGTGTGGGGAGTAAAGAAGTTTAATCATTACCTGCAGGTCCAGAAGTTTACACTGCTGACAGACCACCAGCCGTTGGTATCCCTTTTTAACCCTAAGAAGGGTGTTTCGGTGATGACAGCACAGAGGCTCCAGGGATGGTCCCTTTTCCTAGGGGCACATCAATATCAGATAGAATTCAAAGGTACAAAGCAGCATGGTAATGCTGATGGGCTGTCGCGCCTGCCACTACCTACTGAGGAGGAGGCACCGACGGTTGACCCGGTGGAGTTATTTCACTCGACCATCATCGAATGTTTACCTGTCACCAATGCAAATATTGAAAGGGAGACTAGGAATGACCCAACACTGTCCCGGGTCTACGAATTGACAGTAAAGGGATGGCCAGCCCATGGTGATCCACTGTTACCGGCATTCTCAGCAAGACGAGACCAGCTGTCCATCTGTCAGGGAACATTGATGTATGGAACAAGGGTGATTATCCCTCCTAAGTTAAGAGAGAGAGTTCTAAAAGAACTACATGAAGGTCATCTGGGGGGAGTCAAGATGAAAAGCCTTGCTAGGGCTTATGTGTGGTGGCCGGGTATCGACCAACAGATAGAGGATCTGACGAAAAGCTGCTCAGGGTGTCAAAAAGTCCAAAATGCACCTCCAATTGCACCGCTGCATCCATGGGAATGGCCTTCAACCCCATGGCAACGTGTACATATTGACTTTGCTGGTCCATTCATGGACTCCATGTTTTTAATTGCGGTGGACGCACATTCTAAATGGCCAGAAGTGATTAAAATGACTACCACTACCTCGGAGAAGACGATCGCGGTGCTAAGAACGATATTTGCAAGAAAAGGATTGCCAGAGCAAATATGTTCAGACAACGGACCACAGTTCGTGTCAGAGGAATTCCAGAAATTCCTGAAGAAGAATGGGGTGAAACATTATACCTCTGCCCCATATCATCCAGCTACGAATGGGCTGGCCGAGAGGTTTGTACAGACGTTCAAAAAGGCAATAAAGGCCATGAGCGAAGATCAGATTCCACTGCAACACAAGGTGGACAATTTCCTACTGGCATATCGAAACGCCACCCATGCAACAACAAACCAAAGTCCTGCCATGATGTTCTATAACAGGAGGTTGCGGTCCAGGTTGGACTTGTTAAAACCAAATGTGCGGAGGGAAGTCGAAAACAAACAGTTCCAGCATATCAATAACAAGCCCACTCGGAGTTTTGAAATAGGACAACCGGTGTTAGCCAGGGACTATAAAAACGAGAAATGGCAATCTGGAACAATTCGGGCCAGACAAGGACCCCTGATGTACATGGTAGATGTTGGTGAAAACGTAATGCGACGTCATGCTGACCAACTGGTGGGATCGAGAACAAGGGTCGAACCCATGGTTACGACAGAGACAACCGTGGAGGAAGTTAGTGAACCTGAAGCATCTACCTCAGAAGTGAATATACCTGATGATGATGTCCTATCCATAGGGGATCAACTAGATGAGTCACCCCAGCAACGAGAACCAGAGACCCCTGAAAGGCATTATCCGTCTCGGATCAGGAGGCCTCCTGAGAGACTGAATCTGTGAACTGTTTTTACATGAAGTTGTGTATATATGTTATTATGTTATGTTAAATGGGGAATATATACTGTTAAGCTAAAAAGGGAGGATTGTGGTGTATGTAACCGTTCCACCTTTAAGAGAACTATTTTAAGAGATGCACTACTTTATCTTGGCTGCTGTATACTGTAATACCGGTGGTGACCACACCGGTATATAAGTGCTGTGTAATGATTTATTGGGCAGTTCAGCCTGACCTTCGACTAGTAAAGACCTGTTGAATTTATTCTTGTGGTCTGTGTGCAGTGATTCTTATTAACAATAACTAGAACACACAGACTTAACACATACTCAGGGACGGCCCCTTATATTCAGAGAGGGTCCCTTATACTCAGTGAGGGGCCATTATATTCAGGGAGGGGCCCTTATACTCAGGGAGAGGCCCTTATTCTCAGGGAGGGACCCTTATATTCAGAGAGGGGCCCGTATACTCAGTGAGGGGCCATTGTATTCTGGGAGGGGCCCTTATACTCAGGGAGGAGACCATTATACTCAGGGAGGAGACCCTTATACTCAGGGAGGGGCCCTTATACTCAGGGAGGTGGATTATACTCAGGGAGGAGACCCTTATACTCAGGGAGGGGGTTTTATACTCAGGGAGGTGGATTATACTTAGGGAGGGGCCCTTATACTCAGGGAGGTGGACTTATACTCAGGGAGGAGACCCTTATACTCAGGGAGGGGCCCTTATACTCAGGGAGGGGCTCTTCTACTCTGGGAGGGGCCCTTATACTCAGGAAGGGGGCCTTAGATGGGCGTCTTATACTCAGGTAGGAGACCCTTATATATTCAGTGAGGGGTCCTTATACTCAGGGAGGTGGCATTGTTCTCACGGAGGGGGCCCCTATACTCAGGGAGGGGCCCCTATACTCAGTGAGGGCCCATTATATTCAGGACAGGGAGGGGCCCTTATACGCAGGGAGGGCCCCTTATATTCAGAGAGGGGCCTGTATACTCTGTGAGGGGCCCTTACACTCAGGGAGGTGACCCTTATACTCAGAGAGGGGTCCTTATACTCAGGGAGGAGACCCTTATACTCAGGGAGGGGCCCTTATACTCAGGGAGGGGCCCTTATACTCAGGGAGGAGACCCTTATACTCAGGGAGGGGCCCTTATACTCAGGGAGGGGCCCTTATACTCAGGGAAGGGTCCTTATACTCAGGGAGGGGGCTTTATACTCAGGGAGGGGCACTCATACACAGGAAGGAGAGCCTTTTATTCCGGGAGGGGTCATTATACTCAGGGACGTGCCCTTATACTCAGGGAGGGGCCCTTATCCTGAGGGAGGGCCCCTTATATCAGGGAGGGGCCCTTATACACAGGGAGCAGACCCTTATACTCAGGGAGGGTCCTTTATTCTCAGGGAGGAGAACCTTATATTCCGGGAGGGGTCCTTATACTCAGCGAGAGGCCTTTATACTCAGGGAGGGGCCCTTATACTCAGCGAAAGGCCCTTATTCTCAGGGAGGAGACCCTTATACTCAGGGAGGGGCCCTTATACTCAGGGAGGAGACCCTTATACTCAGGGAGGGGCCCTTATACTCAGGGAGTGGTCCTCATACTCAGGGAGGGGGCCTTATACTCAGGGAGTGGTCCTTATACTCAGGGAGTGGTCCTTATACTCAGGGGGGTCCCTTATATCAGGGGGGGGTCCCTTATACTCAGGAAGGGGCCCTTATACTCAGCGAGAGGCCCTTATACTCAGGCAGGTGTTAGATCCGTGTATCTTGGTATTTCCTTCAATAATGAGACAAGAGACTGCAGGGAATAATCAACAGGTGTTTACTGGATGAGGGTTACTCTAAAATGTCATCCAAATAACACTGGGTCCCTGGAATCCCTTGCAGGACTTGATCTATTGCCCTTTGCCAAATAGCCAGAGCTGATGCTACCCCGAACACCAGCCGGTTGTATTGGTAGAGACCTTTATGAGTGTTGATCGGGAGGTACTGTTTCGAGGCTTCTTCTACCTCCATTTGCAGGTACGCCTGGGCCAGATCAATCTTAGTGAAGCGTTTCCCTCCAGATAGCGAGGCGAAAATATCTTCAATCCGCGGAAGCGGATATTGTACCGTGTGAAGGACTGGGTTCACTGTCGACATCCTGGTCACGGGCGAAAATGACAGTGATCACCTCGCCAACCTGGAGCAGGTGCTCACTAGATTGAAGGAATATGGGCTCCAAGCTAATCGCCACAAATGCGAGTTTTTCCAGAAGCAGGTCTCGTATTGTGGCCACGTTATTGATGAAGAGGGGTTACATAAGTCCCCTGAAAAGATTGAGGCAGTAGTCAAGGCTCCAGCACCGGAAAATGTGTCACAACTGAGGTCGTTCCTCGGGCTGGTGAACTACGACCATAAGTTCTTGCCGAATTTGTCTACAGTACTACACCCACTGAACACCCTACTGCAAACGGGGGTACCATGGAAGTGGAATGACGAATGTAAATGAGCTTTCCAGAAGTGGAAAGAATTGATCACATCAGAAGAGGTGTTGGCTCATTTCAACCCAGCACTACCGATTCGGTTGGCGTGTGATGCATCACCCTATGGTATTGGAGCGGTGCTGTCGCACAAATTCCCGGACGGCTCGGAGAGGCCAGTAGCCTTTGCGTCTCGGTCACTAACCTCAGCCGAACGTAACTACACCCAGATTGACCGGGAGGCCCTCAGCCTAGTGTGGGGAGTGAAAAAGTTCAACCATTATCTGCACGGGCAGAAGTTCACCTTGCTGACTGACCACCAACCACTTGTCTCCATCTTTAATCCAAAGAAGGGCGTTCCAGTGATGACTGCGCAACGGCTACAAAGATCGTCCCTTTTTCTAGTGGCGAACCAATATGAAATAGAGTATAAGGGCACAAAACAGCATGGAAACACTGATGGGCTATCACGCCTCTATCACGCCTGTCACTGCCTACTGCGGAGGAAGCACCAGCAGTGGACAGTGTCGAAATATTTTATTCGACTATAATTGAACGCTTGCCAGTAACTAACGCGGATATAGAGAAGGAGACCCGAAATGACCCGACACCGTCTTGGGTATATGACTTGACGGTGAAGGGATGGCCAACACATGGCGACTCACTGTTGCCAGCATTCTCATCCAGAAGAGAACAGCTGTCAGTATACCAGGGAACCTTGATGTGTGGATCCCGAGTGGTAATTCCACCCAAGTTAAGGGAGAGAGTGCTCAATGAGCTTCACGAAGGCCATCTGGGGGGGGTGAAAATGAAAAGCCTTGCTAGGGCTTATGTGTGGTGGCCGGGGATCGATCAGCAAATCGAGGACCTGACAAAGAGCTGCTCAGGATGCCAGAAGCTCCAAAATGCACCACCACATGCCCCTCTACACCCATGGGAGTGGCCCTCCTCTCCATGGCAACGGGTGCATATTGATTTTGCTGGTCCATTCATGGACTCAATGGCCTAGAAATTCAGTTGGCTGCGCCAGGCGCTAACGCCAAAAAAGGGCTATATTTCCGTCGATAAAGCCTTAGCGCCGGAATGCAGACCGATCTGCGCCGACGCCCAAATTCATTTGAGATTTAGCGCCGGCGCAAAGTGTTAGCGCCCGCTCGGGTGCGCGCGCAGCTTATGACGTCATATCCTCGCGCAACGCTGTTTTAGCGCCCCAAACCGGAAATTGAGTGGCGCCCGCCCAATGTGGGCGTGGCGCTATTAGGAATTGTAAAATGGAACGTTGCAGAGGCCCTGTGGGCCTCGGGCAGCGCAAATTAAAGGGCACCTCCACTGACCTATAAAGCCCAGCCATTTTGCTGCAATGACTTCACTGCTTTGGATTTCTACACAGAGACCAAGGGACAGAGATTCCAGATTTGGGACAAGATAGGAGAGGTCTTTTTGGCTTCTGGCCAGTGCTTTGACATTTGACTCTTGCTGATTTCACTGTTGCGACCTTGATTATGGGGGCTGCATGGGGGGCCAACATTGAGTTGCAGCATTATGTGCGGAGGGCTCGCAGACGCTGTGAGAGACGTGGCAGCCATGCGTAGACACAGAAGGGCCATCAGGCGTCGCCAACGTAGGCCTTACGCACCCAGGCAATACCGGCAGCAGGTGTCCTATGTCACCATGTCTGTGGCACTTTGTGTAAAGAGGCTGCGCTTCAGAAGGGAGGTGGTTAGAGAGATCTGCCAGCTGCTTCACGCAGATTTGCAGCCACAGCTCATGTCCAGGACGTCTCTCTCGGTGGAAGTGAAGGTCACGGTGGCTCTCAGCTTTTATGCAAGCGGCTCGTTCCAAGCCGCTGCTGGGGACATCGCGACCATCTCCCATTTCGCCGCACATCGCTGCATCCGGCAGGTCACCGATGCACTGTTCACGAGGAGACACCAGTTCATCTCCTTCCCCATGACCCAACAGAGGCAGCAGCAGCGTGCAGTGGGATTTGGCAGGATCGCAGGCTTCCCCATGGTGCAGGGCGCCATTGACTGCACGCATGTGGCTATGCGGGCACCTATAGACAATCCCGAGGTTTACCGCAACCGCAAGGGCTACCATTCCCTCAATGTGCAGCTGGTGTGTGACCACAGGCAGCGCATCCTAGCTGTAAATGCCCGCTTCCCAGGAAGCAGCCACGATGCTTTTATCCTGCGCCAGACTACTGTGGCTGACATGTTCCAGGCACAGCCTCCACCAAGGGGATGGCTTATCGGGGACAAGGGCTACCCTTTGTGCACATGGCTCATGACCCCGCTCCGCGCGCCTAGGACCCCAGCGGAGGACTCATACAACGAAAGCCATCAAGCAACAACGAACGTCATAGAGCAAACCATAGGCGTCCTCAAGCAACGCTTCCGCTGCCTGGATTGCTCCGGCGGCTCTCTACAGTATTCGCCGGATAGAGTGTCCCAGTTCGTCGTCGTGTGCTGCATGCTGCACAACCTGGCTATCCGCCGGACGCAGGCACTGCCACCTGACATTGCACCACCACCTGAGGAGGACGAGCAGGAGGACCATCAGGAGGAGGAGGGGGAGGAGGAGGAGGAGCAGGCCAGGAGGGGGCCAGAAGGCCCAAGGGCCGTACGCCGGGGGCTTATTGCTCGACACTTCTAGGCCCGCTGTGAGGGAATGGCCTGTGGGAATGAGCGCACCTGAAGGCAGCCGCTCCGGAAGCCGTCAGCCGGTTAACGCAGCAAACACTTGAAACATGACACCTGGACAAGCTGAATAAATAAAAACCTTTATTTAACAAACTGAGGCCCCTTCCCACATGTAACTCAAAAACACAGAACACACCCAAAAAACAGTCACAAACATATGTCACTCCCCCAACCTGGGGAGGACTAACAAAAGTTGGCCATCCACATGGCCTTCAACATTGGCCGTAACAAAAAAAGGGCCCCCCTCGCCAACAGAAAGACCCCCATAAAAACAAAAAATGCCTTCAATTTCGGCCATCCACAAAAACCAGCCCCCAAAACACAATCCCCCCCATATATACAATGCCGCAGAGACCACACTCTAGCGGCTGTGCCGAGAGGGCGAGTCCTTAGAGAGCCTTCCCCGGCCCCTGCCCGGCCTGCTGCTCCGCCTCAACGTGGGCCCTGTGGCGGCCTCAAGGCTGGGGGAAGGCTCATGAGGGCCCCCATGCGTCGCGACAGATGCCCTTGGGGGTCGGCCAACACGACGCACGTCCCGGGAGGGGCCGCTGCTGACTGGTTCGGCTGTGGCTGGCCAGCATCAGTGGCAGCAGCAGCTCCTCGCACCCTGGCTGGGGGAGTGGCAGTGTCGGATGCTCCAAGGGGGGCAAGCTGGCTGCTGCCAGGCGCGCGAGGCTCAGCAGACACAGTGGCAGTCGTCCGGCCTGGCAGTTCAGCTGGCGCAGCTATGTGCTGGAGGCCAGCCCGCTGTGTTGCAGCAGGGCGGCGGGTGCGGGTGCGACGCCTCTGCGTCAAAGCGAGTGTGGCAGAAGTCAGTGACCGCACTGCCCGGGTATGTGCCTCCAGCTGCTGTGACAGTGTGTCGAAGGAACCACCTCTCTGGCGACTCTCCTCCTGCAGTGCCGCGAGTAGTTCGACCCCCCTGGCGTGCGCTGCGGCCAGTTGCTCCACCCCCCTGGCCTGTGATTGCCCGAATGCTGCCACACTCTGAGCCAGGGACTCGATGGCGTGCGGCATCTGCTGCACAACCCCCATGAACTCATGGTGGCGCTGGTCAGACGCCACCGCGATCTCTTGCAGGAGGCGCACCTCCTGGCCGAGGCCACTCTCCGGACTGGAGAGAGGACTCTGCAGCTGGGGAGAAGCCGGCCGAGCTGGCCGACCCCTGCCGCCTGCCTGGACCCCACTGCAAGCAGGATCTGCCCTCCCCTGCAACACCTCCCCCTGGCTCTCCTGCATGCCAGACGTCCCCCCTTCATTGCCATCCCCTGGCACGGCTGAGGGCTCGCCCGATGGGCCGGCTTCCTCCTCGTCCTGGACGTCCTCCTCCTCCAAGGGCCTGGCACCCGGCGCCTCAGGGACCACCTCCTCCTCAGCAGCTGAAAGCAGGAAGGCACAAGAGTAGCTTTAAAGTGAGGACAGGGCGTCAGCGAGGGACGCCTGAGCGGTGGCATTATGCGCATTTGTCCGTCAGTGGGAAAGGATTTAGATCGGAAGCACTAGGGCAACGAGAGAGCTGCAAGCGGTCATCTCCTTACCAGTGGCTCCCAGCACAGGGTCCGCATCCCCGATGGCTACAGGGCCAGTCACCCGGGGACGCAGGAGTCCAGCGACGCTCTCCTCCAGAGCACTTAGAGCCTGGTAGTGGGGCTGTCCACCACCGGTCTCCACCCGGCTGCGCGCATTTCTTGCCAGCTTGGCCTGCAAGAGAAAGGACGGACTCTAAGTACAGTGTGGTGCCCTGTTGCTGTGTGTACTGCCTCCCATGGTGGAATAGCCTGGCCAGTGTGGTCAATGCAGAAAGTGCTGTTGATGATCATGCCAGTGGCATTGCTGCATGAGGAGGGCTGCCCATTATGCCTTTGAGGTCCCTTTGCCCATAGTGTGAGGCTCACATGCAAGGATGAGGAGGACAGTGGAAAGGGTACTCACCTTCACCAGCCGACAGAGGTCATTGAACTTTTTGCGGCACTGGTCCGCAGTCCTGGGCACATCTGAGTTTGAGGAGACCCTGCGTGCGATGCTCCTCCAGGCTTTCCTGAACTCTCTCCTGGGAGCCTTTCTGCCATTGTCCGGGCACAAGATGGGTCTTCTCTCCTGGACAGCATCAATCAGCACCCTCAGTGCATGGTCTGAGAAGCGCTGGGCTCTTTCACGGGCCATCTCCATCTGTCCTGGCGCTATTTTGTCCCACCAGCACTGTTGAGGCCTAGCAGCAGGGCTCCAGTGTGCAGGGCGTGGCAGCAGTCAAAGTTGACCCTTCCCCCTTTAAGAGCAGGCCGGCGTCAGGGTGTCTGCTGTCAAGCAACACATGACCGCACCTGCGCTGCGCCCGGCATCGGCGTTATCAGGCCGCAGCGCCGGTTTAGCGCCGGAACCGAGCATTGCAACGCCGGTTTCAGCGCTCGCCAAAACTCTTGGCCACATCCACTGAATTTCGGCGCGGTTGCCTGCAGTTTCCGGCGGGCGCTAAATTTACCGAACGCCCGACTTTAGCGCCCCAAAACTGTGCAAACTGAATTTCTAGGCCAATGTTTTTAATAGCCGTGGATGCGCACTCGAAATGGCCTGAGGTGATCAAAATGTCCTCCACCACCACGGAGAAAACGATTGCAGTCCTACGGACCATATTTGCCAGGAACGGCTTGCCAGAGCAGATTTGCTCTGATAACAGACCACAGTTTGTGTCCGAAGAGTTTCGAAAATTTATGAAAAGGAATGGGGTAAGGCATTACACATCCGCCCCGTATCATCCAGCCATAAATGGATTGGCTGAGAGGTTCGTACAAACCTTTAAAAAGGCAGTAAGGGCCATGTGCGATGACGACATCCACTGCAGCATAAGGTGAATAATTTCCTGTTAGCCTACAGAAATGCGACACATGCAGTCACCAACCAGACCCCGGCCATGATGTTCTTTAACCGAAGGTTGAGATCCCGTATGGATTTGCTCAGACCAAATGTAAGAAGAGATGTTGAGAATAAGCAATTCCAGCACATCAATGAGAAGCCGACAAGGAGCTTCAATGTAGGGCAACCAGTCTTGGCCCGCGACTACCGAACAGAGAAATGGCAACCAGGAACAATATGCACACGGCAGGGCCCACTAATGTACACAGTGGATGTTGGGGAGAACATTGTGAGACGCCATGTCGACCAGATCCTAGAGTCACAGGAACGAATCAACCCCATGTCTCGCGAACCTGGTGATGAACCCGATATACAGGTAGCATCTACCCCAGAAACAGCAGCATCGGAAGCTAATGAACCAACCAACGACAGGGGGGCAGAATCGCCTCCGCACCAAGTGCAAGACACTCAGGAAAGGCGCTATCCAGAAAGGATCAGGAAGCCGCCCCAAAGACTGAATTTATAAATGGACTATTTTCAGTTAATGTTGCATGTTAAAAGTGTTAATTGTTAAATGAATGTTATGGTACTGTTAATCTAAAAGGGGAGGAATTGTAGTGTATGTACCTTTAAGGGGAGAACTACTTTTTACAGCTCCTGTATACTGTAGTACCGGCAGTGACCACACCTGTATATAAACCCTGAGTAGGGATCTGTACTGTTACTTTTAGGTTAACCCTCATCCAGTAAACACCGTTGATTGTTCCTCTGCAGTCTCTCTCTATTTATTGAAGGACACCATCCATCAAGATTCACGGATTTAACATGTACGTCTTCAAGACGATCTCTGTATCTCTCAAGGGCATATGTGAGAATAGCCGCTTGTAGTCCCTTCGGTTTATGACTGTTAGGGCTGATCCTGTGTCCAATTCCATTTTCACTTGGACTCCGGCTATCTTGAGCGTGACCCAGATAGTTTGGTTATCCTCCGTTTTGATCACCTTATGTAGTTTCAGACAACCCAGCTCCTTGCTTCCGGAGTCTGTATCCCTTTTCTGTTCGTCTGAACTACTCTCCGTCACCTTATGTACCTTCTTGTACTTCTCCTGTGGAGATTTCTTGCTGCTGGTTTTCTTTTCCGACCTGCAGACTCTTGCTATGTGTCCTACTTTTCCACACTGTCTGCACACTTGGTCCTTGAACCAGCTATCCTTATGGTCGTGTGTTGTTCTGCCGCAGCGATAGCACTTCACTGTTCCGTATGCCATTTCATTTGTGCCACATTCTTGCGGTCTCTGTTGTATCTCAGCCGTGCCCCGGGCTACTGCTTCGTGTGATACTGCCATGCTGAAAGCCTTGTCCAGCGTAAGATCCTTTTCTGATAGAAGCCGTTTCTGGGTTCCTTCACTTTGAAGCCCACACACGAACTTGTCCCTTAAAGTATCCCCTAGTCCCGTTCCAAACTGGCAGTGTTTCGATAGCTTGCGCAGTTCCGTTAAATACTCAGCATTACTTTCATCTTTATGCTGGTTCCTTTTGTGAAACTTAAATCTTTCTGCTATCAGCAGCGGTGTGGGGTTTAAGTGGTCCCGTAGGATTGACACTATGTTTTCAAAATTCTTTTCCGCTGGTTTCTCTGGGGTTACTAGGTTTTGCAGTAAGCCATACGTTTTTGCACCCATTGAATTCAACAATACCAGCGCTTTCTTGTCATCTGGCACTTCATTCGCCTTGCAGTATACTTCTATGCGTTTGACATATGTCGTCCAATCTTCGACTTCATTGTCGAACGCTGTGATACTGCCACTCTTCGGCATTTTTGGGTGTGGTTAGACTGGCTCAAAATGGCGTCTCCCGCGCTCTCCCTTCTTCTCCGCTGCGGCTCAAAATGGCGTCTCCCGCGCTCTCCCTGCTTCTCCGCTGCGGCTCAAAATGACGTCTCCCGCGCTCTCCCTTCTTAATGGCGTCTCCCGCGCTCTCCCTTCTGCTCTGCTGCGGCTCGGCACTTGAACACCGGCTGTGCTCTGCGCGTTTTCCTGCGCGCCTCTCTCTCTCTTTGCCGCTGCTCGGCCCTTGAACACCGGCTGCGCTCTATGCGCTCTTCCCTCTCTCTTCTCCCGTCGACGCCGCTCGGTCCAGAACACCGGCTGCGCCCTGTGCGCTCTACCCTCACTCTTCTCCCGTCGATGCTGCTCGGCCTTTTCTGTGCCGTCGGTCGGCTCTGGCCGCCGCTGTCCGGGAAGGGTCTGCACCGTACCTGCTGCCAGCCCGTTTAGCTGGATCACCGTGACTGGAGAAGCAAGCCCAACTCTCAACAGCCTCCCCTGCGATGCTCAAATCTCCGCTGGATGGTCGACGCCCGTGCTTCTGGACTCGGCCTTCTTCTTTCACTGTTCTCCAGGAGCGAATCCCTGGGAGGTGATGCAGAGTTGCAGGTAGGTTTGAATCGTCTCGTCGCCACTGTTAGATCCGTGTATCTTGATGCTGTATTTCCTTCAATAATGAGACAAAAGACTGCAGGGAATAATCAACAGGTGTTTACTGGATGAGGGTTACTCTAAAACTAACTATACAGATCCCTACTCAGGGTTAATATACAGGTGTGGTCACTGCCGGTACTACAGTATACAGGAGCTGTAAAAAGTATTTCTCCCCTTAAAGGTACATACAATACAGCAGGGGCCCTTATACTGAGGGAGGGCCCCTTATACACAGGGAGGGGCCCTTATACTCAGGGAGGGACCCTTATACTCAGAGAGGGACCCTTATACTCAGGGAGGGACACCTATATTCAGGAAGGGGGCCTTATACTCAGGGAGGTGGACTTATACTCAGGGAGGGGGCCTTATACTCAGGGAGGAGACCCTTATACTCAGGGAGGGGGCCTTATACTCAGGGAGGGGGCCTTATACTCAGGAAGGAGAGCCTTTTATTCCGGGAGGGGCCTTATACTCAGGGAGGGGCCCTTATACTCAGGAAGGAGAGCCTTTTATTCCGGGAGGGGCCATTATACTCAGGGAGGGGCCCTTCTACTCAGGGAGGGGCCTTTATACTCAGGGAGGGGCACTTATACTCAGGGAGGTGAACTTATACTCAGGGAGGGGCCCTTATACTCAGGGAGGGGCCCTTATACGAAGGGAGGGGCACTTATACTCAGGGAGGGGCCCTTATACTCAGGAAGGAGACCCTTATATATTCAGTGAGGGGTCCTTATACTCATGGAGGTGGCATTGTACTCAGGGAGGGGGCCTTATACTGAGGGAGGGGCCATTATATTCAGGAAGTGGCCCTTATACAGGGAGGGGCCCTTACACTCAGGGAGAGGCCCTTACTCTCATGTACGGACCCTTATATTCAGAGAGGGGCCCGTATACTCAGTGAGGGGCCATTGTATTCAGGGAGGGGCCCTTATACTCAGGGAGGGGGCCTTATACTCAGGGAGGGGGCCTTATACTCAGGAAGGAGAGCCTTTTATTCTGGGAGGGGTCATTATACTCAGGGAGGGGCCCTTATACTCAGGGAGGGCCCCTTATATCAGGGAGGGTCCCTTATACTCAGGAAGGAGAGCCTTTTATTCTGGGAGGGGTCATTATACTCAGGGAGGGGCCCTTATACTCAGGGAGGGGCCCTTATACTGAGGGAGGGCCCCTTATAATCAGGGAGGGGACCTTATACACAGGGAGGGGCCCTTATACTCAGTGAGGGGCCCTTATATTCAGGGAAGGGCCCTTATACTCAGGGAGGGACCCTTATACTCAGGGATGGGCCCTTATACTCAGGGAGGGGGTCTTATTCTCAGGGAGGTGCCCTTATACTCAGGGAGGGACCCTTACACTCAGGGAGGGGCCCTTTATACACAGGGAGGGACCCTTATACTCAGGGAGGGGGTCTTATACTCAGGGATGGGCCCTTATACTCAGGGAGGGGGTCTTATTGTCAGGGAGGTGCCCTAATACTCAGGGAGGGGGTCCTATTCTCAGGGAGGGTGTCTTATACTCAGGGAGGGGGTCTTATACTCAGAGAGGGACCCTTATACTCAGGGAGGGTGTCTTATACTCAGGGAGGGTGTCTTATACTCAGGGAGGGTGTCTTATACTCAGGGAGGGGCCCTTATACTCAGGGAGGTGGACTTATACTCAGGGATGGGCCCTTATACTCAGGGAGGGGGTCTTATTCTCAGGGAGGTGCTCTTATACACAGGGAGGGGACCTTATACTCAGGGAGGAGATCCTTATTCACAGGGAGGGGACCTTATACTCAGGGAGGGTCCCATATACGCAGGGAGGGACCCTTATACTCAGGGAGGGGCTCTTATACTCAGGGAGGGGCCCATATACGCAGGGAGGGACCCTTATACTCCGGGAGGGGCTCTTATACTCAGGGTAGGGCACTTATACACAGGGAGGGGACCTTATACTCAGGGAGGGGACCTTATACTCAGCAAGAGGCCTTTTTACTCAGGAAGGGGCCCTTATACTCAGAGAGGGGCCCTTATACTCAGGGAGGAGACACTTATACTCAAAGAGAGGCATTTATACTCAGGGAGCGGACCTTATACGCAGGGAGAGGCAATTATACTCAGGGAGGGGCCCTTACACTCAGGGAGGAGACCCTTATACTCAGCGAGTGGCCCTTATATTCAGGCAGGGGCCCTTATACTCAGTAAGGGTCCCTTATATAGTGTATGTGCCTTTAAGACAGAACTACTTCGACAGCTCCTGTATGCTGTAGTACCGGCAGTGACCACACCTGTATATAAGCTTTGCGCATGCCTCTGTACCCCCAGTCTTGAGACTACCCTCCTCCAGTAAATACCTGTTTATTGATAAGTTACAGCATCCGTGTGGTTATTGAAAAACAGCATACCCTCCGAATCACGGATCTAACAGTGGCGACGAGTGTCGATTCGAATCTACCTGCAACTAAAAAAAAAAGTCGAGGCCAGGAACACGGGCGTCGACCACGAGCAACCGCCCAGTCGTCAGGCAGAGAGTGAACATCGCAGGGGAGGCTGTGGAGAGCCGGGCTTGGTTCCCCAGCCACGACAATCAGCAAGAGACTGACGACAGGTCCAGAGCAGACCCTTCCCGGGCAGCGGCGGCTGGAGCCGACCGATGGCGGAGAGAAAGACGAGCAGCGTCGACGGGGTAAGACAGAGGGTAAAGCGCACAGGGCGCAGCCGGGGGTTGAAAACCGAGCGGCGTCGAGAAAAAATACAAACCGGAGAGAGAGAGGGTAAAGAAACAGCCGGGTTCAAGACCGAGCGGCGTCGAGATAAAAAAATAAATAAAAAGAAGAACGCGCAGAGCACAGCCAGGGCTTACGGGCTGAACAGGGTCTGCGGGGAGAAGAAGGGAGAGCGCGGGAGATGCCATTGAGCCACGGAGAAGGAGGAAGAGCGCGGGAGACACCATTTTTAGAACCCGCAGCGGAGAAGAAGGACGAGTGCGGGAAGGAAGGAAAGCGTGGGAGACGCCATTTTGTGCCAGCGGAGAAGAAGGGGAAGCGCTGGAGACGCCATTTTTGACAGTTAAATCATACCCAGGGATGCCGAATAGTGGCAGTATCTCTACGTTCGACAATGAAGTTGAAGATTGGGCGACATATGTGAAACGTATTGCGGTGTACTGCAGGGCGAATGAAGTGCCAGATGCTAATAAAGCACTGGTTTTGTTAAATTCCATGGGTGCAAAAACTTATGGGTTACTGCGAAATCTAAAACCCCAGAGAAGCCGGTGAACAAGAATTTCGAAAGCATAGTAGAAATCCTACAGGACCACTTAAACCCCACACCGCTGCTGATAGCAGAACGATTTAAGTTCCATAAAAGGAACCAGCACAAAGACGAAAGCAATGCTGAGTACCTAACGGAACTGCGCAAGCTATCGAAACACTGCCAGTTTGAAGCGGAACTAACAGATACGTTAAGGGACAAGTTTGTGTGTGGGCTACAAAGTGAAGGAACCCAGAAACGGCTTCTATCAGAAAAGGATCTTACGCTGGACAAGGCTTTCAGTATGGCAGTATCACATGAAGCAGCTGCAAGGGGCGCTGCAGAGATACAACGGAGACCGCAAGAATATGGCACCAATGAAATGTCCTATGGAACAGGGAAGTGCTATCGCTGCGGCAGAACAACACATGACCAGAAGGATTGTTGGTTCAAGGACCAAGTGTGCAGACAGCGTGGGAAAGCAGGACACATAGCAAGAGTCTGCAGGTCTGGGAAGAAAACCAACAGTAAGAAATCTCCACAGGAGAAGTACAAAAAGGTACACCAGGTGATGGACAGTGGTTCAGACGAACAGAAAAGTGACACAGACTCCGGAAGCAAGGAGCTGGGTTGTCTGAAACTACATAAGGTAACCAAAATGGAGGATCACCAGACTATCTGGGTTACACTCAAGATAGATGGAGTCCAAGTGAAAATGGAATTAGACACAGGATCAGCCCTAACAGTCATAAACCAAAGGGACTACAAGCGGCTATTTTCACATATACCCTTGAAAGCTACAGAGATTGTCTTGAAGATGTATACGGGGCAAAAAGTCTACCCCAAAGGAAAAATAAGGGTGAAAGTGATATATAAAGGCCAGGAAATACCTAAAATGGATATATATGTATTGCCAGATGGAGGACCACCACTGCTAGGACATGAATGGATCCGGAAGATACAATTAGATTGGCATTCCATACAGGCACTGAAGGCTGAGGCCAAAAAGGATGACGACGTCACACCTGGACGACTGTCAAAAATGCTAACTGACGCAAAAGAAGTGTTCCAGGAGGGACTAGGAACACTAAAAGTCATAACAGCAACAATTAAAATAGAGGAAAATGCAAGCTCAAAGTTTCTGAAGGCCAGACCAGTGCCTTATGCGATCAGACCAGCTGTTGAAGCAGAGCTGGAAGGGTTGGAACGTTCAGGAGTACTGTCCAAAGTGGACTGGAGCGAGTGGGCTACACCCATCATTCCTGTAATGAAGAGGTCGTTGAGTAATATGCCTGGGGAATCAAAGAAGGTCCGCATCTGTGGGGATTTTAAAGTGACAGTGAACCCAGTCCTTTACACGGTACAATATCCGCTTCCACGAATTAAGGATATTTTCGCCTTGCTATCTGGAGGTAAACGCTTCACCAAAATTGATCTAGCCCAGGCGTACTTGCAAATGGAGGTAGAAGAAGCTTCGAAACAATACCTTACGATTAACACTCATAAAGGTCTCTATCAATACAACCGGCTGGTGTTCGGAGTAGCCTCGGCTCCGGCTATCTGGCAAAGGGCGATGGATCAGGTCCTGCAAGGGATTCCAGGGACCCAGTGTAACTTGGACGACATCTTGGTCACGGGCGAAAATGACAGTGATCACCTCGCCAACTTGGAGAAGGTGCTCACCAGATTAAAGGAGTATGGGCTACGAGCTAATCGCCACAAGTGCGAGTTTTTCCAGAAACAGATCTTGTATTGTGGCCACGTCATCGATGAAGAGGGGTTACATAAGTCCCCTGAAACGATTGAGGCAGTAGTCAAGGCTCCAGCACCGGAAAATGTGTCACAACTGAGGTCGTTCCTCGGGCTGGTAAACTACTACCACAAGTTCTTATCAAATTTGTCCACGGTATTACACCCACTGAACACCCTGCTGCAAACAGGGGTACCATGGAAGTGGGATGACGAACGTAGACGAGCTTTCCAGAAGTGTAAATAATTGATCACATCAAAAGAGGTGTTGGCCCATTTCAACCCAGCACTACCAATTCGTTTGGCATGTGATGCATCACCCTATGGTATTGGCGGGGTGCTGTCGCACAAATTCCCAGACGGGTTGGAGAGGCTAGTAGCCTTTGTATCTTGGTCACTAACCTCAGCCGAGCGCAACTACGCCCAGATTGACAGGGAGGCCCTCAGCCTAGTATGGGGAGTAAAAAAATTCAACCACTATCTGCATGGGCAGAAGTTCACCTTGCTGACTGACCACCAACCACTTGTCTCCATCTTTAATCCTAAGAAGGGCGTTCCAGTGATGACTGCACAACGGTTACAAAGATGGTCCCTGTTTCTAGGGGCGAATCAATATGAAATAGAATATAAAGGCACGAAACAGCATGGGAACGCTGATGGGCTATCGCGCCTGCCACTGCCTACTGTGGAGGAAGCACCAGCAGTGGACCCTATCGAGATATTTTATTCATCAATAATTGAACGATTGCCAGTAACGAACGCGGATATAGAGAAGGAGACCCGCAATGATCCGACGCTGTCTTGGGTATATGATTTGACGGTGAGGGGATGGCCAACACATGGCGATTCACTGTTGCCAGCATTCTCATCCAGAAGAGAACAGCTGTCAGTATGCCAGGGGACAGTGATGTGTGGATCCAGAGTGGTGATTCCACCCAAGTTAAGGGAGAGAGTGCTAAATGAGCTACATGAAGGTCATCTGGGGGGAGTGAAAATGAAAAGCCTTGCTAGGGCTTATGTGTGGTGGCCGGGAATCGATCAACAAATCAAAGACCTAACTAAGAGCTGCTTAGGATGCCAGAAGGTCCAAAATGCACCACCACATGCCCCTGTACACCCATGGGAGTGGCCTCCACTCCATGGCAACGGGTGCATATTGATTTCGCTGGTCCATTCATGGACTCAATGTTCTTAATAGCAGTGGATGCTCATTCAAAGTGGCCTGAGGTGATAAAAATGTCTTCAACCACTACAGACAAAATGGTTGCAGTCCTACGGACCATATTTGCCAGAAACGGTTTGCCAGAGCAGATTTGCTCTGATAATTGACCACTGTTTGTGTCCGAAGAGTTTCAAACATTTATGAGAAGGAATGGGGTAAGGCATTACACATCCGCCCCGTATCATCCAGCCACAAATAGATTGGCTGAGAGGTTCGTACAAACCTTTAAGAAGGCGATAAAGGCCATGTGCGACGATGACATTCCACTTCAGCATAAGATGGACAATTTCTTATTAGCCTACCGAAACGCGACACATGCAGTTACCAACCAGACCCCGGCCATGATGTTCTTTAACCGAAGGTTGAGATCTCGTCTGGACTTGCTCAGGCCGAATGTGCGAAGAAATGTTGAGGACAAACAATTCCAGCACATCAACGAGAAGCCGACAAGGAGCTTCAATGTAGGGCAACCAGTCTTGGCCCGGGACTATCGAACAGAGAAGTGGCAACCCGGAACGATATGTACAAGGCAGGGGTCATTAATGTATACAGTGGATGGCGGGGAGAACATTGTGAGATGCCACGTCGATCAGATCTTAGCATCACAGGAATGCGTCAACCCCATGTCTCGAGTACCTGGGGATGAACCCAACATACCGGTAGTATCTACTTCAGACCCAGTAGCAGTGGAACCCGATGAACTACCCGATGAAAGGGGGTCAGAATCGCCTCTGCACCAAGAACAAGAACCTTCGGAAAGGCGCTATCCCGAAAGGGCCAGGAAGCCGCCCCAAAGACTGAATCTATAAATGGACTTTTGTTATTGAATGTACATGTAAAAATGTAATTGTTATTTGAATATTAAGGGGGTATTATTAATCTAAAAAGGGAGGAATTTTAGTGTATGTGCTTTAAGTCAGAACTACTTTTTACAGCTCCTGTATACTGTAGTACCGGCAGTGACCACACCGGTATATAAGCTGTGCGCATGCCTCTGTACCCTAGTCTAGAGATGACCCTCCTCCAGTAAAGACCTTTTATTTGTTTATGTACAGCATCCGTGTAATTATTTATCCACTGAACCACGGATCTAACAAGTATCATACAAGGTCAATTTGGGAGATGGTAGGGTAGTACGCAGACATGTAGATCAGATACTTACCAGACAAGGGGAAATTGAAATTGAGGTTCCAGATGCAATGGCTGAGGACAGGGTTGACCCCAGTTATCCAAATGCATCTGTGGTGCCACCACCATGGACCGAAACAATTTCACAGGAACCTATTCGTCAAGAGGAAACCATCGTTGCAGAGTCAGATACTCTGAGCACTGCTCAGGAGCAGCTGGTGGCTTCACCACAAACAAGCAGGGACTTTACTGTTAGACGTTCACAAAGGACTCGCAGGCCACCAGAGAGATTGGAACTGACCTGTTAGATTCGTCAAGAATGGAGACTGCTTATGTGACCCTTAGGAATGGTGGTTGTTAAGAAATTCATACTGAAATCTTAAGGGCGGAGGAATATAGTAATCTGGGATGTTATGATTAAGGTTATCCACCAGGTGGTGCTGTAGCTAGTGCTGCTGCTAGCTAAGGTCAAGGGGTTGCTTCCTGTCAAGGTCAGCAAAGGTGGAATGCCAGGATGCAGGATGCAGGCCTGTATGTTTGCTACGCAGTTGTTAATAAAGTATACAGACTAGTTCTAATATTTCGCCTCTTCGAGTTCTTGTTTCACTACATGGATTTATCACAGAGGGGACCTTATACACAAGGAGGGGCCCTTATACTCTGGGAGGAGACCCTTATACTCAGGGAGGGTCCCTTATACCCAGGGAGGGGCCCTTATACTCAGGGAGGAGACACTTATACTCAGGAAGGGGCACTTATAATCAGGGAGGGGCCCTTAAACTCAGGAAGGGGGCCTTATACTCAGGGAGGAGACCCTTATACTCTGGGAGGAGAACCTTATATTCCGGTAGGGGTCCTTATATTCAGGGAGGGGCCCTTATACTCAGCGAGAGACCCTTATACTCAGGCAGTGGCCCTTATACTCAGGCAGGGGCCCTTATACTCAGGGAGGTGCCGTTATACTCAGGGAGGGGTCCTTATATCAGGGAGGGGCCCTTATACAGAGGGAGGAGACCCTTAGACTCAGGGAGGGGCCCTTATACTCAGCGAGAGGCCCTTATATTCAGGCAGGGGCCCTTATACTCAGGGAGGGACCCTTATTCTCAGGGAGGTGCCCTTATATCAGGGAGGGGCCCTTATACACAGGGAGGAGACCCTTATACACAGGGAGGGGCCCTTATACTCAGGCAGGGGCCCTTATGTTCAGAGAGGGGCCCATATATTAAGGCAGAAGACCCTTATAATCAGGGAGGGGCCCTTGTATTCAGGGAGGGGCCCTTATACTCAGTGAGGGGCCATTATACTGAGGGAGAGGCCCTTATATTAAGGGAGGGGTGCTTATACTCAGAGAGGGGCCGTTATACTCAGGGAGGGGTCCTTATATCAGGGAGGGGCCCTTATACTCAGGCAGGGTCCCTTATTCTCAGGGAGGGACCCTTATACTTAGGGAGGGGCCCTTATCTTCAGGGAGTGGCTGTTGTGTCTGTGTATAATAAGACACAGACTGCGGAGAACGGTACAACAGGTGTTTACTAAACGTGGCCATGTCTTCTATTTAAATGCATCTTGCCCTTCACATGCTTGGGGGTATCAGACCGGTTCCATTCCTGTTCTTGGAATGGCAGCAAGCATTCCGTGAGAGGGGCCTAGAAGCTACTTCTGATCACCCTCTGACACGCAGCCTGAGAAGAGCCGCTCGCGTAGAAGTTCAGGCCAGCAGCCATCTTCTCAGCCACCGACAGAGATGTCCTGCACCTTATCTGAGGCTGCAGATCTGGCTGAAGCAGCTGGCACAGCTCAGTCACCACCTCCTTTCTAAATTGCCGCCTTCTGACACACTGCTCCTCCGGCATGTTCATGTAGGAAAACTGCTGTCGGAAAACCCTGCCGGCGTAAGGGCTGCTGTGACGACATCTGTTGGCCCTCCTCCGTCTGGCCATGCCCTCCCCCCTCTCCCAGCGTCTCAGTGCCCTTTCCAGATGATTCAGCAGCAGATCATTCCCCTCCAATACAGCCCCCATAATAAGTGCCCACAGGAAGGTTCCCCGTTGTCAAGGCTCACCAACAGCAAGGTGATGGTCAGAAGGCTGAAGATCGTCTGCCTACGCTGGCTCAGTGGTCAAATGGCTCTCAGTGTGCAGCTCAGCAACTCATTGTAGCTCTCGAGGAAGTTGTGCTCCAAAAATGGCTGCCGCTTTTAAACCACACCAGTCCCCTTTAAATAACGCTCCTCCAGCCCGAGAGTGAGCTGGTAAGGCCCTGGTAAGCTGTCACTATTAGTGCCAGGGGCTACGGAGGGGGTGATGTGCCTCAATGAATCCGAGACTCAACGTTAACAGAGCAAAGCAAGGCTTTTATTAACTCAGAAAGTAATACACAGTGGAGAAGTGTCTCTCATCCAGAGATCTGCTGTACTGCCTGTGAGACACGCTGGGGCCTGCTTAAGTAGGGGCCAGGTATGGGCGGAGCCCTACACACAATACAATACAGGTAAGGAAATGAAACTGAAACTAAACTCCCCTGCTTGTCACAGTCACAGGCACAATCAAACACAGAGAATACAGAGTGCCTGATGAATGGCATATTTCATCACATTCACCCCTTCTACAGATTTAGTCTGTTCGGGGGTTTGATAGTCCTCTGTGACCGACGTAGCTGTTGTGGTGCCGCGGGTGTCGGCTGGGTGTCCCCAGTGGCCTCCTGGGTCTTTGCCGGGGGCGCCGCCAGGGTTGTTGAAGGGGTAATTGGTGGGGGCACCGTTGGTCGATGTTCTTCCGGGGGAGATGCAAGGATAGTGGGTGGGTAAGAGTTACTGTGATCGTTGTTGCTGTTGTTGTCGTGGTTGTTGTCGTTACCGGCTGGGGCGACGTCTTTTATGGACACGGTGTCCTCCCTTCCGTCGGCGTGCCGGACATACGTGTATTGGGGGTTGGCGTGGAGTAGGTGCACTGACTCCACGAGAGGGTCCGTCTTGTGGCCCCTCACATGTCTTCGTACAAATACCGGACCTGGGGTGGAGAGCCATGACGGCATGGATACGCCTGAGGTGGATTTCCGGGGAAAGACAAACATTCGTTCATGAGGCGTGGCATTGGTGGCAGTACACAATAGCGACCGTATCGAATGGAGCACATCTGGGAGGACTTCCTGCCAGTGGAAGATAGGGAGGCCCTTGGTCCTTAGAGCTAGAGTGACTGCTTTCCATACTGTCCCGTTCTCTCACTCCACCTGGCCGTTACCCTGGGGGTTGTAGCTGGTGGTACGGCTCGTGGCGATCCCCCTGGACAGCATGTACTGGCGTAGCTCTTCACTCATGAAGGACGCCCCCCTATCCGTATGGATGTAGCTCGGCATACCGAACAGGCAGAACAGGCTGTTGAGGCATTTAATGACCGTGGCGCTGGTCATGTCTGGGCAGGGGAAGGTGAATGGGGAACGGGAGTATTCATCCACAATGTTCAGGAAGTAAACATTGCGGTCGACTGACGGGAGGGGGCCCTTGAAATCTAAGCTGAGCTGCTCAAAGGGCCGTGTAGCTTTGATTAAGTGGGCTCTATCTGGGCGGTAGAACCGAGGCTTGCAATCAGCGCAAGTGCGGCAGTTCCTGGTCAGAGACCGAACTTCCTCAATCGAGTAGGGTAAGCTGCGGGACTTTATGAAGTGGAACAGCCGTGTGACCCCTGGGTGGCAGAGGTCGTTGTGGAGGGTCTGTAGCCGATCCCCGGTGGTGCTGGCACACATCCCTCGTGAGAGGGCGTCGGGGGATTCGTTAAGGGCCCCTGGCCGGTAAATGATGTCATACTCGAAGGTGGAGAGCTCGATCCGCCACCTGAAAATCTTATCATTTTTAATCTTCCCCTTCTGTTTATTATTAAACATAACCGCTACCGACCGCTGGTCGGTAAGTAGGGTGAAGCGTTTGCCGGCTAGGTAGTGGCGCCAGTGGCGCACTGCCTCCACGATGGCTTGGGCCTCCTTTTCCACGGATGAGTGTCTGATCTCGGGCCCTTGGAGGGTCCTCGAGAAGAAAGCTACGGGCCGCCCCGCCTGGTTGAGGGTGGCCGCCAAGGCAAAGTCAGACGCATCACTTTCCACTTGAAAGGGAGTGTTCTCGTCCACTGCCTGTAGCGTGGCCCGTTCAATATCCCGCTTAATGCTTTTGAAGGCGGCGTGGGCCTCAGCAGAGAGCGGAAAAGAGGATGCTTTCAAGAGGGGGCGGGCTTTGTCGGAGTAGTTGGGGACCCATTGGGCATAATAAGAAAATAACCCCAGGCACCTTTTCAGGGCTTTGGGAGTGTTGGGCAGGGGCAGCTCCCGTAGGGGGCGCAATCGGTCGGGGTCTGGTCCGATTTCCCCATTCTCCACCACGCTGCCTAGTATGCAGAGGCACGTGGTGTTGAAAACGCACTTGTCCTCGTTGTAAGTGAGGTTGAGTTTTTGTGCGGTTTTCAGGAACCTCTCGAGGTTCGAGTCGTGATCCTGCTGGTTGTGACCGCAGATGGTGACGTTGTCGAGGTAGGGGAAGGTTGCCTGCAAGTGGTGGTCATCGACCATGCGGTCCATCTCCCTCTGGAAGACCGAGACCCCATTCGTCACCCCAAAGGGGACTCTGAGGAATTGGTAGAGGCGTCCGTTCGCCTCGAAGGCGGTGTACGGGCAGTCTTCTGGTCTGATAGGGAGCTGGTGGTACGCTGACTTGAGGTCGATGGTGGAGAACACCCGGTATTGGGCAATTTGGTTCACCATTTCTGATATGCGGGGTAGCGGGTAGGCGTCTAGTTGGGTGTACATGTTGATCGTTTGGCTATAGTCGATCACCATCCGTTTCTTCTCGCTACCCCTCACCACCACCACTTGGGCGCGCCATGGGCTGTTGCTGCGTTCAATAACGCGCTCCCTCAGCAGCCTGTCCACCTCGGTCGCGATAAACTGCCTGTCCTCCCAGCTGTACCTCCTGCTTTTGGTTGCTATTGGCCGGCAGTTGGGAGTAAGGTTCGCGAATAGCGAAGGCGGCTTTACCTTCAGGGTAGCCAGACCGCACACTGTGAGGGGCGGCTGGGACCCACCGTAATTGAGCGTGATGCTTTGGTGGTGGCACTGGAAATCCAGGCCCAAGATCACGCTCGCACATAGACTCTTCATGATTAGTAATTTAAAATTATCGTATACAGTTCCGTTAACGGACAATTGTACCGCGCAGTAACCCATAATGGTCGATGTCTGGGTCTTATCAGCCATAGAGATGGTGCCCCGAGCAGGGACCACTGTTAGAGAGAGTTGTTGTGCTAGTTCAGGGTGGATAAAACTCTCCGTGCTTCCACTGTCAATTAGACATTTAACCCCGCACCCGTTTACCTCGATGTCCACCATTGATTTGGATAGCGGGTGCGGTCTGGTCTGGTCCACTGTGACCGATGCCACTGTAGGGCCCTGATCGGGACAAGATGGCGTCCACGCTGTCTGCTCACACGATGGCGGACCCCACGAGGTCGGGCAAGATGGCGTCCAAGATGGCCGCTCCCACGGCGCACACGCGGTGGTGGTGGGTTTTCCAGCGGGGTTCCCTCTGCACACCTTCCCGAAGTGCCCCTTCTTACCGCACTTAAAGCAGGTGGTGCCTTTCGCCGGGCACAGGTTTCTGGTGTGCTTCGGCTGCCCGCAGAAGTAGCAGTTGGGGCCCCGATGCGTCGCGGCTGTCGTAGGGCTTCTGGGGGGAGAGCGGGGCCCCGACGGTGTCGGGCTGCCGGGCGGGGACGATGCCTTCCAAGATGGCGGCGCTCTTGGTGCACACGTGGCGGCGTGGGCGGCGCGGGCTGAAGAGTAGGCGTCCGAGTTTCTCTGGGCCACATCCAGGGATCGCGCTGTGTCCACAGCCTGTTTCAGGTCCAATCCTGTTTTTTCCAGTAGTCTCTGCCGGATGTAAGTGGAGCTGAGGCCTGTGATAAAGGCATCACGAACAAGCTCGTCAGTGTACACTGCGGCTTTTACATCTTGGCACTTGCTGTCTTTGCCAAGCGTTTTCAGGGTGACTAGGAACTCATCCAGCGATTCCCCAGGTCGCTGTGTGCGAGTAGCGAGCAGTTGCCTAGCGTACACCTCATTCATAGGCTGCTGGTAATGCGCCTTTAGGATGTCGCAGGTGGCCGGGTACGTGTCGGCGTCTTGGATGAGGGGGTAAACCCGGTGGCTTACCCAATTCCGCAGGATTCCGAGTTTCATACTTTCAGCGTCCGTAGCGTCTGTGATGGCTGCGGAATTGTCCAGGAAGAATTCCATACACTTAAACCAGTGTCCGAATCGTGCCGATGCGTCCGAAGCATGCGGGTCCAAATCCAAACGTTCGGGTTTCAAGAGTTGATCCATTGCGTTGAAAATTGAGTTAATAAAATTGATGTGCCTCAATGAATCCGAGACTCAACGTTAACGAAGCAAAGCAAGGCTTTTATTAACTCAGAAAGTAATACACAGTGGAGAAGTGTCTCTCATCCAGAGATCTGCTGTACTGCCTGTGAGACACGCTGGGGCCTGCTTAAGTAGGGGCCAGGTATGGGCGGAGCCCTACACACAATACAATACAGGTTAGGAATTGAAACTGAAACTAAACTCCCCTGCTTGTCACAGTCACAGGCACAATCAAACACAGAGAATAGAGAGTGCCTGATGAATGGCATATTTCATCACAGGGGGGCGCCACTGAATTTCCGGTCCGGGGCGCCCAAAAGGTGTTGCATACTCAAATGACGTCAGAATCAGCCTGCGCCCATGAGCGGGCGCTAAGATTTAGCGCCGGCGCTAAATGCATGCTCAATATGGGGCGAGGAGCTAGGTGCCTTGCGCCCACCCGGAAATTGACTAGCGCCCCACTTCTCAGCCTCTTTAGGCGTTAATCGGTGGCGCTAACAACCGAATTTCTCCCCCAAAGAGTCATAGGCCTAGAAATTCAGTATAGCCACTTTTGGAGCGCTAAAGTCGGGCGGCCGCTAAAGTTTGCGCCCGGCGCAAAGTCGCGCCCCCTTCGCCGATATTCAGTCGCATCGCCCCAAGAGGTTGCTGCTGCGCTAAAACAGGCGATGCACGACTATCTTTAGGCGCTAAGCCGGCAGTGCTGAGCGATACCCCCGAGGCCGGGCGCAGCGCCGGTGCGGCGAGTTGCTGATTGACGGCAGACACTCTGGCGCCGGTCAGCTCTTAAAGGGGGAGGGTGGATTTGTTTGCCTGCCACGCCCTGCACACTGCAGCCCTCAACTTAGGCCTGACCACTTCAGCTTCACCTGCACAATGCCCAGGGCTATGGAGAAGGCCAGGGAGAGAGCGCAGCGCTTCAGCGATGGTGACCTGAGGCTGCTGGTTGGCGGAGTGGAGCGCAGGCGCCATGTTCTGTTCCCAGAAGGTGGCAAGAGGCCGCTGCCCAGCACCTACAGGAAAGCCTGGAGGGAGGTCTCAAACAGGGTGTCTTCCAACAGCGTGGTTGCCAGGACTCCTGTGCAATGCCGGAAGAAGTTCAACGACCTCACTCGGGTTGTCAGGGTGAGTACCCTTTCCAGTGTCCTCCTCATCCCTGCATGTGCACCTCACTTTATGGGCAAAGGGACCTGAAAGCCCTAATGGCCAGCCCTCATCCAGCAGCTATGGGACTGTCATGAAAATCACTTGCACATTCAGCACTTTACACACTGTACAAGCTATTCGACCATGTGACACATTGCAGACAAGATCAGGGCTTCACACTGTCAGGGCCAGTCCACCATGGGAGGCATTGCAGACAAGATCAGGGCTTCACACTGTCAGGGCCAGTCCACCATGGGAGGCAGTGCAGACAAGATCAGGGCTTCACACTGTACAAGCTATTCGACCATGGGAGGCAGTGCAGACAAGATCAGGGCTTCACACTGTACTTAGAGGCCGTCCTTTCTCTTGCAGGCCAAGGTGGCGCACAACCGGCGGAAACGAATTGACTCCGGGGGAGGCCGTCCTGACGTAAAAGAGCTCTCCGACCTCGACCAGCATGTGGAGCGCATTATGGCAGGCCGGCTGGTTGGACCCGTCGCCAGTGGAGATGCTGACCCTGTTCTGGGCACCAATGGTAAGGGCATCACCTTTTTGACCTCGCTCATTCCACTTGCGCCTCAGATCAGCATCCTTTGCCACTGTCCGACCAATGCAGTGAATGGCACCACTCATGCCTCCCTCGCTGCCGCCCTGTCCTCACTCTAAAGCTACTCTTGTGCCTTCCTGCTTTCAGATGGTGAATCGCCAGGTGAGGAGGCGGGCCCTCAAGCTGCCACTGTCAGCGCTTCGGAATACGAGGAGGAGGAAGAGGAAGCCGGCCCATCAGTGCCACCCTCAGCCGCGCCAGCCCATGGCGATGTAGGGGACACGTCTTCCCTGGAGGGGAGCCAGGGGGAAGGGTCGGAGGAGAGTGAAGCTCCGGGGCCCAGCGGCCTGCAGCAACGCGGGAGGGGTGGGGAAGCTCGGCGGACTTCTCCCCAGAGGGTGAGTGCGGCCTCCAGTCCTGCGACGGTCAGCGCAGAGGAGGTGCGGCTCCTGGAGGAAATGGCCGTCCAGGCTGAGCGCAGGCACAATGAGCTCATGGCTGCAGTGGCAAGGATGCCTGACTCCATTGAGTCTTTGTCAAGGAGTGTGCAGCAATTTGGAGCAGCACAGGCCAGGAGTCTGGATCAATTCAGTGCAGCACAGCCCAGGAGTCTACAGGACTTCGCGGCAGCACAGGCGGCTTCGAGCCAAGTGCTCAGTCGTGCCGTCCATTCACTGGCTGTTGTCATGCGGACACAGACCAGGGCCACACGGACACTAACTGCTGCCACCCTCGCTGGATCAGCCAGGCATCGCCAGGGCACTCGCCGCGCAGCAGCAGCCCAGCAGTCTGTTCTTCAGCTGTTTGCTGCGCATGCTGCAGTGCTGGCCCGTGCGAGTGCCAATGTCTCAGGCAACCAGCGAGCACCTGCGATCTGCCAGGTTGGCACCATTCCTGCAGCCGACACTGCCACTCCGCCATTGCAGCTGCCACGAGCCGCTGGACAGACTGCTGCCGCCCAGCCAGAGTTGGAGCAGTCAGCAGCCGGCCACTCCAAGGCCAGAGCTGGTGCAGGCCGACCCCCAAGGGCATCTGCCATCTCGCCATCTGCCCCTCAGCAGCCTTCCCCCAGCCTTGCTGCAACCACTGGGCTCCCATTGAGGAGGAGCTGCAGGGCGGGCAGGGGCCAGGCAAGGATGCGAAAGGCATCGCCCTCGCAGGGCAAAAAGTAGAAGGTATGTACAAATGCCTGGTGCTTTTTGTAAGGCCGAGATTGGTGCAGTTGTATTTTTGTAAGGCCGAGACTGCTGTCTTTCTTTTTGTAAGGCCGAGACTGGTAGTTTTGTGTTTTTGGAGGGGGCTTCTCCACATGAGGATGTAATGTGGGAAGGGCAGAGGTTTGCAATAAATTATTGTTGTTAAATTGCACTGTGCATGGTTTTTTGGTTAAGTCCTGGTTGCCCTGCTCGGCTGAGGGCTTGTGGAGCGGCTACATTCATCTGCTGACATTGGCACAAGCCATTCCCTGAGAGGGGGCCTAGAACCGACGTTCAATAAGCCGGCGACGGGCGGCCCTTGCACTTTCTGCCTCCCTCCTGTGCTGGTCCTCCTCCTCCTCCTCCTCCTCCTCCTCCTCAGGTGGTCCTCCAATCTCTGGTGGCAGTGGCTGAGTCCTGCGGATAGTCAGGTTGTGCAGCATGCAGCAAACGACCACGAAATGGGAGACTCGCTCCGGCGAATATTGTAGGGCTCCACCAGAACGATCCAGACAGCGGAACCGTTGCTTCAGGACGCCGATTGTTTGTTCGATTATGTTCCTGGTCGCTTGATGGCTATCGTTGTATCCCTCTTCAGCAGGGGTGCTGGGCGCACGGAGCGGGGTCATCAGCCAGGTACACAAAGGATAGCCTTTGTCCCCGATAAGCCATCCTCGTGGGTGAGGCTGGGCCTGGAACATGTCTGCCACAGAAGTCTGTTGCAGGATGAAGGCATCGTGGCTGCTGCCTGGAAAGTGGGCATTGACAGCTAGGATGAGCTGCCTGTGGTCACACACCAGCTGGACGTTCAGCGAATGGTAGCCCTTCCGGTTGCGGTAATCCTCGGCATTCTCCAGAGGTGCCCGCAAAGCCACATGCATGCAGTCAATGGCGCCCTGCACCATGGGGAAGCCCGCGAATGCTGCAAAGCCCATTGCACGCTGTTGCTGCTTGGCAAGGGCCATGGAGAAGGAGATGAACTGATGTCTCCTTTTGAAAAGGGCATTGGTCACCTGGCGGATGCAGCAATGCACGGCGAACTGGGAGATGTTGGCAATGTCCCCAGTAGCGGATTGGAAGGAGCCGGTGGCATAGAAGTTGAGAGCCACCGTCACCTTCACTGCCACCGACAGAGACGTCCTGCTCCTCAGCTGTGGCTGCAGATCACCGCCAAGCAGGTGGCAGATCTCTGTGACCACCTCCCTTCGGAATCGCAGCCTCCGAACACACTGCTCGTCAGACATGTTGAGATAGGAGAACTGCTGGCGGTATACCCTGGGTGGGTAAGGCCTCCTTTCCCGACGCCTGTTGCCCCCTCTCCGTCTAGCCAGGGCTGCCACTCTCTCACGACGTCTGTGAGCCCTTTGGATGTAATTGAGAAAGCCAGCGTTTACACCCATTGCAGCCCCCATAATATGCTGGCAAACAATGAGATGTCAATGAAGGCAAAGACAAGTGGAAAGCTGTGGCCTGAAGCCACAAGTACCTGTCCGAGTGTTGGGCCAAAGCAGAAAGCTCTCTACCTTGGTCTCTCTGCAAAGATCCGTCTCTCAAGAAGGAGTGCTACGAAATGGCAGCCTTTTATAGTGCAGGAGGAGTGCCCTTTAATTTGCGCCCCCCGCGCCCCGTATCGACTGACCACCGTTCCACTCTAACAGTCGCTAGGGGCGCCAGGCGCACAATGGGGCATCGCGATAGAATTTCCGGTTGGGGGCGCACAAAGGGCGTTGCACGAGGAAATGATGTCATGATCTGCGCGCGCAGCTGAGCGCGCGCAAAGACTTTGCGCCGCCGCTAAATCTTGAGTGAAGGTGGGGCGAGGCGCAGATCGCGCTGCACCCGGCCGCTAGCCGCCTAGCGCCCGACATCTACTCCTCCTAAGGCGCTACCGGCTGGCGCAACCAACTGAATTTCTAGGCCATACAGTCATAGAGTTATACAGCACAGAAAGAGGCCCTTCGGCCCATCGCGTCCGCGCCGGCCATCAAGCCTTGTCTAATCTAATCCCATTTTCCAGCATTTGGTCTGTAGCCTTGTACGCTATACACAGGGAGGAGACCCTTATCACAGAATCACACAGAAACCCCACAGTGCAGATAGAGGCCATTTCGGCCCATCGAGCCTGCACCGACACATATCCCACCTGATCCCCATAACCCCTACACCAACACATATCCCACCCTATCCCTGTAACCCCACGTATTTAATCCCCCTAACACTAAGGGTCAATTTATCATAGCCAATCAACCTAACCCGCACATCTTTGGACTGTAGGAGGAAACCGGAGCACCCGGAGAAAACCCACGCAAACACGGGGAGAATGTGCAAACTCCACCCGAGGCCGGATTCGAACCCGGGTCCCTGGCGCTGTGAGGTAACAGTGCTAACCACTATGCCACCGTGCTGCTCAGGGAGAGGCCCCTATACTCAGAGAGGGGCCTTTATACTCAGGCAGAGGCGCTTATATTCAGGGATGGGCTCTTATTCTCAGGGAGGGGGCACTTATACTCAGGGAGGGGCCCTTATACTCAGGGAGGGGCCCTTTTACTCTGGGATGGGCCCTTATTCTCAGGGAGGGGCACTTATACTCAGGGAGAGACCCTTATACTCAGGGAGAGTGCCCTTATATCAGGGAGGGGCCCTTATACTCAGGGAGGGGACCTTATACTCAGGGAGGGGCCCTAATACTCAGGGAGGAGACCCTTATACTCAGGGAGGGGCCCTTATAATCAGGGAGGGTGCCCTTATATCAGGGAGGGACCCTTATACTCAGGGAGGGTATAGTAATCTGGGATGCTATGATTAAGGTTATCCACCAGGTGGTGCTGTAGCTAGTGCTGCTGCTAGCTAAGGTCAGGGGGTTGCTTCCTGTCAAGGTCAGCAAAGGTGGAATGCCAGGATGCAGGATGCAGGCCTGTATGTTTGCTACGCAGTTGTTAATAAAGTATACAGACTAGTTCTAATATCTCGCCTCTTCGAGTTCTTGTTTCACTACATGGATTTATCACAGAGGGGACCTTATACACAGGGAGGGGCCCTTATACTCTGGGAGGAGACCCTTATACTCAGGGAGGGTCCCTTATACCCAGGGAGGGGGCCTTATACTCAGGGAGGAGACCCTTATACACCGGGAGGAGAACCTTATATTCCGGGAGGCGTTTTTATACTCAGGGAGGGGCCCTTATACTCAGCGAGAGGCCCTTATACTCAGGCAGTGGCCCTTATACACAGGCAGGGGCCCTTATACTCAGGGAGGCGCCGTTATACTCAGGGAGGGGTCCTTATATCAGGGAGGGGCCCTTATACACAGGGAGGAGACCCTTATACTCAGGGAGGGGCCCTTATACTCAGGGAAGGGCCCTTATAATCAGGGAGGAGTCCCTTATACTCAGGAAGAGGCACTTACATGCAGGGAGGGGCCCTTATACTCAGCGAGAGGCCCTTATATTCAGGCAGGGGCCCTTATACTCAGGGAGGGACCCTTATACTCAGGGAGGTGCCCTTATATCAGGGAGGGGCCCTTATACAGAGGGAGGAGACCCTTATACACAGGGAGGGGCTCTTATACTCAGGGAGGGGGCATTATTCTCAAGGAGAGGCCCTTATACTCAGAGAGGGGCCTTTATATTCAGGCAGGGGCCCTTATACTCAGAGATGGGCCCTTATTCTCAGGGAGGGGCCCTTAGGGAGGGGGCGCTTATACTCAGGGAGGGGCCCTTATACTCAGGGTGGGGCACTTTTACTCAAGGAGGGGCCCTTATTCTCAGGGAGGGGTACTTATACTTAGGGAGAGACCCTTATATTCAGGGAGGGTGCCCTTATATCAGGGAGGGACCCTTATACTCAGTGAGAGTATATTAATCTGGGATGTTATGATTAAGGTTATTCACCAGGTGGTGCTGTAGCTAGTGCTGCTGCTAGCTAAGGTCAGGGGGTTGCTTCCTGTCAAGGTCAGCAAAGGTGGAATGCCAGGATGCAGGATGCAGGCCTGTATGTTTGCTATGCAGTTGTTAATAAAGTATACAGACTAGTTCTAATATCTTGTCTCTTCGAGTTCTTGTTTCCCACACTTGTGGCACTTTTCCTCCAGAAACCAACATTCACTTGCCAGGTGATCGCCCTTGCAACTATAACATGCCTTCACATGCTCACGTTGTGGTTTCTGATGCACGTTTAACTTGTGCACAATAACCTGACCTGCAACTTGCTTAGCATTAGCCCTGTCTGAACCCTGTATTTCTTTTACATCTCAGTTCGCTGCCTCTATGGCTTGAGCAAGTTCCAAAGCTTTCTCATAAGTAAGCCAAGTCTTGGATAATAATCTGCGCTGCATTCGGTCGTCCATTATTCCGCAAACTAGCCTATCTCTCAGCATTTCCTTCAGGTTGTTCCCATAATTGCAATCTTGTGCCAATTTACGCAACACCGCTACATAGTCCATTACACTCTCTTACTCTTTTCTGTTCCTTGAATTAAACTTGAATCGCTGTACAATCTCACTAGGCTTGGGATTGAAATGTTCTTTGAGCAAGGCCACTAATTCAACAATTGATTTGTCTCCAGGCTTTTCAGGACTGAGCAGATTCTTCATCAAACTGTAGGTTTCGCTTCCCACCGAACTAAGCAGAATGGCTTTCCTTATTCCGGCATCATTTATTCCATTTGCTTCGAAGAAATAACCCAACACTTCACAGTATTCCTCCCAGGTTTGTGCTCTAATATCAAAAGCGGAGACCGTTCCTACCGTGGCAGCCATGCTTCCGTCCAATTTGCAGCTAACTTTAGCTCATGAGTTTGTTCTTTAAAAGTCCCGGCAGACTTCACTTTTTCATGCAGTGTCCTTTTACCTCGTCGCCAAATGTGATAAATCCATGTAGTGAAACAAGAACTCGAAGAGGCGAGATATTAGAACTAGTCTGTATACTTTATTAACAACTGCGTAGCAAACATACAGGCCTGCATCCGTAACCATAATGAACAAGGCAGAGTACTCAAAATTGTGGAACCTGTAGTGTATGTACCTTTAAGAGGAACTATGTTTTTGAAGCTCCTGTATACTGTAGTACCAGTAGTGACCACTCGGGTATATAAGCCTGTGTAGCGTCTTGTGTAGTTAGTTCAGCTCCAGACTTTGTTCAGTAAACACTTGTTAAATCAACTCCTGCATTCCATGCCTCCATTAACACACAGATCTAACAGTGGCGACGAGTTAGAAACGAACTTACCTGCAATTCGGCAGCACCTCAAGGGGATCGATTCCTCAGACGAAGGTCGAAGCCAGAAGCAAGAAAAAAAAATCAATAAATAACTCGAAGAAACTCGAAAACGAGGGCCAGGCTTGGTCTCCAGTCTGTGGTTTCTCCAGCTAAACGGGCTGGTGACAGGTAGTGCACTGATCCTTCCAGGGCTGCAGCGGGCTAGAGCTCGATCGGGTGGCTCTGCAACGGGGCCGGGCAGTGAGTCGGGAAGCAGAAGCAAAGAGAGAGAGAGGGTGGAGCACTCAGGGCGCGGCCGGTGCTGCGAATCAGGTCGGCGTTCGGACCGAGCAGAAGGAGGGGAAAGTCCCAGAGGGTCCGCTCCATGACGGGAATGGATCTTCAATTACGGAGAGAATATTGGAGCGATATATGAAAAAAAAATAGAAATACCGCGAAAAGCTGCAGGTCGCAACGGGAACCGCGGAGAACAGCATTGGCAGCAGCGGCAGTGGCGGGAAAGCACGGGAGGCGCCATCTTAACTCGGCGGGGGAAGAAAGAAAAGCGCGGGAAGCGCCATTTTAGATTTTCAAGATGACGAAGACTGGCAATATTACTGCTTTCGATAATGATATAAAAGATTGGACCACATATGTGGAAAGAGTGGAGGTATATTGCAAGGCGAATGAAATAGCGGATGATAAAAAGGCATCGGTACTTCTAAATCTGATGGGCGCAAGGACATACGGGCTGTTACGAAACTTGATCACTCCAGCCAAACCAATAGACAAGAATTTTAATGAGATTGTTGATACCTTACAGGAGCACTTAAACCCAACACCGCTGCTGATAGCGGAATGATTCAAATTCTTCAGGAGGTATCAGCACAAGAATGAAAGTAACGCTGATTACCTCACCGAATTACGAAAGCTGTCAAAGCACTGCCAATTCGGGGCAGGACTGGCAGATTCTCTACGAGACAAATTCGTCTGCGGTCTCCTAAGCGAAGGAACACAGAAAAGACTACTTTCTGAGAAAGATTTGACACTGGACAAGGCTTTCAGTGTGGCTGTATCATACGAAGCAGCAGCAAGAGGAGCTGCAGAGATACAGCAAAAGCCACAGGACTTCGGCACCCATGAAATGACACGGGGTTTCGAGAGATGTTATCGCTGCGGCAGATCCAGCCATGACCAGAAGGACTGCTGGTTCAAGGACAAAGCATGCAGGCAATGTGGAAAGATGGGACACATTGCACGTGTATGTAGACCTGGAAAGAAATCCGCTGACAGTAAAAAGGTCAATAAGGAAAAGTACAGAAAGGTACAAATGATGACGGACAGTAGCTCTGAAGACCAGAAGAGCGATAGCGACTCTGGAAACAAGAGACTAAGCTATCTCAAATTACATAATGTAATTGCCAAAGAAGATTACCAGACCATTTGGGTTACCCTCACGATAGCGGGGTCCCCAGTCAAAATGGAGCTAGATACAGGATCAGCTCTGACCGTCATGAGTCGACGGGATTACGAGCGGCTATTTCCGCATATACCTTTGAAAGACACATCCATTGTCTTGAAGACATATACGGGGCAGAAAGTATACCCCAGAGGGAAAATAAGGGTGCCTGTTGTATACAACGGCAAGGAAATACAGAAGTTGTATTTATACGTTCTGCCAGATGGTGGTCCAACATTGTTGGGACGTGATTGGATCAGAAAGATACGTTTAGACTGGCACTCCATTCAGGCACTGACGGTGACCAGTAAGAAAAAAAACGATGATGACGTCATACCTGGACGATTAAAAGAAATCTTGGCTAACGCCAAAGAAGTGTTTCAACAGGGACTAGGAACCCTGAAAGGCGCCACCGCCTCAATAAAAGTGGAAGATGCGGCAATTTCCAAGTTTTTTAAGGCAAGGCCGGTGCCATACGCAATTCGTCCAGCCATCGAGGCAGAGCTGGAGAACTTGGAAAAAGCAGGCGTGTTATCCAAGGTAGATTGGAGCGAGTGGGCAACACCCATCGTCCCTGTCATGAAGAAAATGTTGAATAATGATAAATCGGAAGAACAGAGAAAAGTTTGCATCTGTGGGGACTTCAAGGTGACTGTAAACCCGGTTCTTTACACGGTACAGTATCCTCTTCCGAGGATAGAAGATATTTTCGCCTCACTATCCGGAGGGAAACGTTTCACCAAAATTGACTTAGCACAGGCATATCTACTGATGGAGGTTGAGGAGGCCTCTAAAAAGTATCTCACGATAAACACACACAAAGGCCTGTACCAGTACAATCGACTGGTTTTCGGAGTGGCATCAGCTCCGGCTATCTGGCAAAGAGCTATGGAGCAAGTCCTGCAAGGGATTCCGGGGACTCAATGCTACCTAGACGACATCCTTGTAACAGGAGAAAACGACAACGAGCACCTTGCCAACTTGGAGCAGCTGCTCACGAGGCTGAGAGAACGGGGCCTACGAGCAAATCGCCCCAAGTGCGAATTTTTCCAGAAACAAATATTATATTGTGGCCATGTCATTAACGAAGAAGGGTTGCATAAGTCACCTGAAAAAATTGAAGCGGTCGTAAAGGCCCCAGCACCTGAAAATGTCTCACAATTAAGGTCGTTCCTGGGATTAGTAAATTACTAACATAAATTTTTACCAAACTTGTCGACGGTTCTGCACCCGCTTAACGCACTGCTACAAACGGGAGTAGTTTGGAAATGGAGCAAAGACTGTAAACGTGCCTTCCATAAATGCAAAGGCTTGATCATGTCCAGGGAAGTGTTGGCCCATTACAACCCATCACTGCCAATCAGACTGGCGTGCGATGCATTCTCTTATGGCGTGGGAGCAGCATTATCGCACAGATTCCCTGATGGCTCGGAGCGGCCGATAGCTTTTGCGTCACGCTCATTGAACTCAGCTGAGTGCAACTATGCCCAGATCGACAGTGAGGCACTCAGCCTGGTGTGGGGGGTGAAGAAATTCAACCATTACCTACACGGACAAAAATTTAACTTGTTGACTGACCATCAACCCCTCGTCTCCATATTCAATCCTAAAAAGGGCGTTCCCATTATGACAGCGCAAAGGCTACAGAAGTGGTCCCTTTTCCTAGGGGCACACCAATATGACATAGAGTACAAAGGAACAAAACAGCATGGGAATGCTGACGGGTTATCGCGCCTACCGTTGCCAACGGTGGAAGAGGCGCCTACAGTGGACCCAGTGGAGATATTCCACTCGACCATAGTGGAATGTCTACCAGTGACAAATTCTACCATTGAAAAGGAAACGCGAAATGACCCGACTCTCTCACGAGTCTACGATTTAACGGTGAAGGGATGGCCAGCACATGGCGAACCATTGTTGCCAGCATTCTCGCAAAGAAGAGAACAGCTGTCAGTGTGCCGAGGAACCTTGATGTGTGGATCCAGAGTGGTGATTCCACCCAAACTCAAGGATAGAGTGCTAAAGGAGCTTCATGAGGGGCATCTGGGTGGAGTGAAAATGAAGAACTTAGCCAGAGCGTTTGTGTGGTGGCCAGGTATCGATGGAGACATCGAAGAAATGACCAAGAGCTGTCTAGGATGCCAGAAGGTCCAAAACGCCCCACCACAAGCCCTTCTACGTCCATGGGAGTGGCCCTCATCTCCATGGCAAAGGGTACATATCAACTTTGCTGGTCCATTTATGGACTCAATGTTCTTAATCGCGGTGGATGCACACTCCAAGTGGCCGGAGGTAATAAAGATGTCCTCCACCACCACGGAAAAAACCATCACAGTATTAAGGACCATATTCGCCAGGAATGGGCTGCCTGAACAGATCTGTTCTGATAATGGACCGCAATTTGTATCCGAAGAATTCAGGAAGTTCTTAAAAAACAATGGGGTTAAGCACTACACGTCCACCCCATACCATCCCGCCACCAATGGATTGGCTGAAAGGTTTGTCCAGACCTTCAAGAAGGCCATAAAGGCCATGGGTAATGAAGACATAAATCTACAACATAAGGCAGATCACTTCTTGTTTGCGTACAGGAATGCAACACATGTGGTTACAAACCAAACCCCCGCCATGATGTTTTTCAATAGAAGACTAAGATGCCGGCTGGATTTGGTCAAGCCAAACGTCAGAAGAGACGTAGAGAACCGACAATTTCAAAGCATGAATGAAAGGCCAACTAGAACCTTCCAGATAGGTCAACCAGTTTTGGCCCGGGACTACCGTACCGAGAAATGGCAGCCTGGAACTATTTGCACACGATTAGGACCACTGATGTATACCGTGGACATTGGAGAAAGCATAATAAGGTGCCATGCTGACCAGATCATAGAGTCATCCGAAAAAGGACAACCTACACCACAACGCTATACGCCTAGTGATGAAGTAGAGATACCCATAGTATCTACCTCCGATCCGGTGATACTGGAACCAGATGAACCCAACACTGGCATTGAAGCCGAATCGACCTTGCCAAAAGAACCTACTACACCACCGAGGCGTTATCCGGACCGAGTCAGGAAGCCTCCAGAGAGACTGTATTTGTAATTGATTAACTTCAGCAGATGTGTATATTATTGTTCTTGTAAAAATGTTATTTAATGATTACTTAAAATGTTATGTACTATTTATCTAAAAGGGGAGGAATTGTAGTGTATGTACCTTTAAGAGGAACTATGTTTTTGAAGCCCCTGTATACTGTAGTACCAGTAGTGGCCACTCGGGTATATAAGCCTGGGTAGCGTCTTGTGTAGTTAGTTCACCTCCAGACTTTGTTCAGTAAGCACTTGTTAAATCAACTCCTGCATTCTGTGTCTCCATTAACACACGGATCTAACAGAACCGTGCAAAAGTTCCAGAGTTAAAGTCTTGCTCTCTGCATCTTAAAACATATGCAGGTGAACGAGTAGCGACATTAGGTGCAGCTAATGTGACTGTGCAGCACAGGGACACAGTGGAACAGCTACCTGTAGTTGTAGTATCGGACCAAACCTGTTAGGTCAGGGCTGGATAAAAGAACTTAAATTAGACTGGGGAGCAGTAAATCAAATAGATGAGGGCAAACAGTTGACTTTGCAAGAAGTGTTGAGTGAACATGAGGATGTGTTCAAGGAGGAACTTTACTCCCGGTGCCACGTGCTAGTGAGTATAGGAATAGAAAGATAGAACAGATGAATGCGTGGCTAAAGGGATGGTGCAGGAGGGAGGGCTTTAGTTTCCTGGATCACTGGGTTTGCTTCTGGGAAAGGTGGGACTTGTACAAGTCGGACGGTTTACACCTGAACCAGAGGGGGACCAATATCCTTGCGGGGAGGTTTGCTAGCACTGTTGGGGGGGGTTTAAACTAACTTGGCAGGGGGATGGGATACAGAGTGGAGCTATAGTAGGGGGTGATTTACAGCCAAATACAGAGGAAAAAACAAGTCAGCTGGGAAGGCAGAGCAAATATGTGAAGGCAAAAGGGAATATGGCAAGGCTGGAAGGCATTTATTTTAATGCAAGGAGTCTTGCAAATAAGGTGGATGAACTGAAGTTGTTGTTGAACACATGGGAGTACGATATTGTTGCTATCACGGAGACATGGTTGAGGGAGGGTCAGGACTGGCAGCTCAATATTCCGGGGTATAGAATCTTCAGGCGAGACAGAGGGGGGTGTAAAAGGGGAGGGGGTGTTGCAATATTAATTAAGGAGTCAATTACTGCTGTAAGGAGGGATGATATATTAGCGGGTTCCTCTAATGAGGCCATATGGGTAGAACTTAAAAACAAAAAGGGGGCAAGCACTTTGCTGGGAGTGTACGATAGGCCCCCAAACAGTCAGGGGGAGATAGAGGAACAGATATGTAGGCAAATCTCAGAGAAGTGCGAAAATAATAGGGTAATAATAGTGGGGGATTTCAACTTCCCCAATATTAACTGGGATAGTCAGAGTGTGAAAGGCTTAGAGGGTGCAGAATTCTTAAAGTGCATCCAGGAGAGCTTTTTGAGCCAACATGTAGAAAGTCCTACAAGAGAGGGGGCGGTACTGGACCTAATTCTAGGGAATGTAGCCGGGCAAGTGGTGGAAGTGTCAGTAGGAGAGCATTTTGGCGACAGTGACCATAATTCGGTGAGATTTAAGGTGGTCATGGAAAAAGACAAAGACGGCCCGGAAATAAGGGTTCTAAATTGGGGGAAGGCCGATTTTAATATGATAAGGCAGGATCTGGCCAAAGTGGACTGGGAGCAGCTACTTATAGGAAAATCCGCATCAAAGCAGTGGGAGACTTTCAGAAGGGAAATAGAGAGAGTACAACACCAACATGTTCTTGTAAAGGTCAAGGGTGGGACCAACAAGCAAAGGGAACCTTGGATGACAAGGGATATACAAAAATGCATTAGGAAAAAAAGGGGGGCTTTTGGCAGTTACAAAAGACTAAAGACGGAGGAAGCCCTAGAGGAGTATAAAAAGTGCAGGGGCATACATAAAAAAGAAATTAGGAGAGCGAGGAGGGGCCATGAAATAACACTGGCGAGCAAAATAAAGGAAAATCCTAAGATGTTTTATAAGTATATTAAGGGCAAGAGGATAGCCAGGGAAAGGGTAGGGCCCATTAGGGACCAAAGTGGCAATCTGTGTGTAGAGCCAGATGATGTAGGCGGGGTTTTAAATGAATTTTTTGCATCTGTGTTCACTATGGAGAAAGATGATGTAGACATAGAAATCGGGCAAGGGGACTGTGATATACTTGAACATATTAGCATCGAGAGGGAGGAGGTACTAGCGGTTTTAGCAGGCCAAAAAGTGGATAAATCCCCAGGCCCAGACGAGATGTATCCCAGGCTGCTGTGTGAGGCAAAGGAGGAGATTGCAGGGGCTCTGACACAAATTTTCAGAACCTCTCTGGCCACAGGGGATGTACCAGAGGACTGGAGAACAGCTAACGTAGTACCATTATTCAAGAAGGGTAGCAGGGATAAACCAGGGAATTACAGGCCAGTGAGCCTAACATGTGTGGAAGGGAAATTATTGGAAAAAATTCTGAGGGACAAAATTAGTCTCCACTTGGAGAGGCAAGGATTAATCGGGGATAGTCAGCATGGCTTTGTCAAGGGTAAATCATGTCTGACAAATCTGATTGAATTTTTTGAGGGGGTGACTAGGTGTGTGGATGAGGGAAATGCTGTGGATGTGGTATACATGGACTTCAGTAAGGCTTTTGACAAGGTCCCGCATAGGAGACTGGTCAAGAAGGTAAGAGCCCATGGGATCCAGGGTGCCTTGGCACGTTGGATCCTAAACTGGCTGAGTGGCAGGAGGCAGAGGGTGATGGTCGAAGGTTGCTTTTGTGACTGGAAGTCTGTGTCCAGTGGGGTACCTCAGGGATCGGTGCTGGGTCCCTTGCTGTTTGTGATCTACATAAATGATTTGGATGAGAATGTAAAAGGTATGATCAGTAAGTTCGCAGATGACACGAAAATTGGTGGGGTGGTAAATTGCGAGGAGGAAAGCCTCAGGCTACAGGACGATATAAACGGGTTGGTCAGATGGGCGGAAAAGTGGCAAATGGAATTTAACCCTGAAAAGTGCGAGGTGATGCATTTTGGACGGACAAATAAGGCAATGGAATACACAATGAGTGGTAGGACCCTAGGAAGTACAGAGGGTCAGAGGGACTTTGGTGTACATGTACATAGATCCCTGAAGGCAGCGGAACAGGTAGATAAGGTGGTTAAAAAGGCATATGGGATACCTGCCTTCATTAGCCGAGGCATAGAATATAAGAGCAGGGAGGTTATGATGGAGCTGTACAAAACGCTGGTAAGGCCACAGCTGGAGTACTGTGTGCAGTTCTGGTCGCCTCACTATAGGAAGGATGTGATTGCTTTGGAGAGGGTGCAGAGAAGATTCACCAGGATGTTACCTGGGATGGAGCGCCTCAGCTATGAAGAAAGACTAAACAGGCTGGAGTTGTTTTCCTTGGAGCAAAGAAGGCTGAGGGGGGACCTGATTGAGGTGTATAAAATGATGAGGGGCATAGATAGGGTAGATAAAGAGGAACTTTTCCCCTTAGTAGGGGGGTCAATAACAAGGGGGCATAGATTCAAGGTAAGGGGCAGGAGGTTTAGAGGGGATTTGAGGAGGAACTTTTTCACCCAGAGGGCGGTTGGAGTCTGGAACTCACTGCCTGAAAGGGTGGTAGAGGCAGGAACCCTCACAACATTCAAGAAGCATTTGGATGAGCACTTGAAATGCCATTGCATACAAGGCTATGGACCAAATGCTGGAAAATGGGATTAGATTGGATAGGGCTTGATGGACGGCACAGACACGATGGGCCGAAGGGCCTCTTTCTGTGCTGTATAACTCTATGACTCTATGACTCTATGACTCTAGGAACTTGGCACATTTAATGGCCCCCCAGCTAAGATTTATGTAGACAAGGAGGCACCGCCAAGGTTTTTTAAACAACGACCTGTGCCTTATGCCATGAAACCAAAGGTAGAGGGTGAGCGTGACCGTCTATTGAGAAAGAACATACTGGAGCCAGTGAAATGTTCAGAATGGGCAGCTCCCATAGTACCTGTTCTAAAACCGGACAACTCGGTAAGACTCCGTGGAGATTATAAATTGACGGTCAATCGGGTGTCCAAATTAGAGCAGTATCCTATTCCCAAAACAGAGGATCTCTTTGCAAACCTGGCTGGAGGAAAGAAATTCACAAAGTTGGATATGAGTGATGCATACTTGCAGATTACACTGGATGACGACTCAAAGAATTATGTCACCATAAATACACAGAAGGGCTTGTTTACATATAACCGCTTACCGTTTGGTGTCTCATCTAGACCAGCTATCTTCCAGAGGACAATCGAAGGTGTACTGCAAGGGATTCCGCATGTTTCCATCTATCTGGATGACATTCTGGTGACGGGAAGAACCGACCAGGAGCATCTGAGCACGCTGAGAGAGGTACTACGGAGATTGGAGAGGGCAGGGTTACGGCTCAAGAGGAGTAAGAGCACTTTCCTGGGGAATGAGGCAGTGTTCCTGGGACACAGAGTGGACACCACCGAGCTCTATCCAATCAAGGAGAAGGTACAAGCACTGCAGGACGCCCCTGCTCCTACCAATGTGGCTGAGTTAAAAGCTTACCTGGGACTGCTGAATTATTATAACAGGTCTTTATCAAACTTGTCAACAGTGTTAGCACTGCTTCACAAACTACTGTGCAAGGAGACACAGTGGCAGTGGGGAGAGGAGCAGGGGGTTTCATTTGAACAGTCCAAGAAACTGATGCTGTCGTCGGATGTGCTTGTTCACGACAATGCAGAGAAAGACATCATTCTCTCTTGTGACGCCTCACCTTACGGGGTGGGGGCAGTTCATTCACACCGCATGGAAGATGGAACTGAAAGACCAATAGGGTTTATGTCCTGAACTCTAACACCAGCGGAAAAAATTATTGCCAGTTAGATAAAGAGGGGTTAGCAGTAATGTTTGGGTTACAGAGGTTCCACAAGTACATATATGGCAGGAAGTTCACCATATGCACCGATCATAAACCTCTTCTCTCTCTTTTCAATGAAATGAAAGCATTTCCACAGATGGTGTCACCCCAGATCCAGAGGAGGGCAGTGACGTTGAGGGCATATGAGTATGTCATCGTCTACAAGGCGGGCAAGTACCATGGGAAAGCAAATGCCTTGAGCCGTCTTCCACTGCCAGGCACACCTCTCCTTGCAGCTCCAGAGGACAGAGTTTTGATGTTGGAGGACACTGACACGGCACTTGTGACTGCAGATCAAGTAAGAACATGGACAGGTAAAGATCCAGTATGTCTAGAGTTCGAGAATATGTGGTGAGGGGATGGCCACAATGTCCGGAAGGGACTGACTTCACACCCTACAGTGTCAGGAAAACAGAGCTGAGTGTGCAGGATGGTTGCGTGTTGTGGGGAGCACAAGTGATTATCCCACAGCCAGCACGACAGTCTATCATAGAGCAACTACATCAGTGTCATCCTGGGGTCTCGCGTATGAAAGCCTTGGCTAGGGGTTACTTGTGGTGGACAAAGCTAGATGAGGAGATAGAAAATCTAGTCAAGACATGCAGCACTTGTCAGGTACACAGGAAGGCACCAGCAGCGGCTCCTCTCCACCCCTGGGAGTGGCCGGATAAACCATGGAGAAGATTGCACTTAGATTATGCGGGTCCATTCACGGGGAAGATGTTCCTCATAATCATTGATGCACATTCCAAATGGATGGATGTTTATCCTGTTAATTCTGCTTCCTCCACTACTACTATAGACTGCCTGCGTCAGAGCTTCAGTAATCAAGGGCTACCGGAGATCGTGGTAAGTGACAATGCCACTTGTTTTGTGAGTACAGAGACAAAAGAGTTCATGAGAAAAAATGGCATAGTGCAGGTGACCTCGGCTCCATATCATCCATCCTCAAATGGACTTGCGGAGAGAGCCGTACAAACATTTAAAGAGATGATGAAAAAAAGTGCAGAAGGGAGTTTAGCAGCCAAAGTGTCACGGGTTCTGTTCAGCTACAGAATAACACCTCAATCCACCACAGGACTCTCTCCTTCTGAGATGTTATTAGGTCGTAGACTACGCTCCAATCTTGACCTTGTCCACCCAGACCTAAAAAAGAAAATGGAAAACAGACAAAACAAACAAAAAGAGAACCATGACAAAAGAACAAGGAGCTGAAGTTTTGGAGAAGGAGATGCGGTCCTTACCAGGAATTTCAGTTATGGACCATAGTGGATTCCTGGCTTCATAGACTCAATGACAGGTCCAGTATCATATAAGGTCATGTTAGGAGGTGGTAGGGTAGTGCGCTGACATGTAGATCAGATACTTAACAGACAAGGGGAAATTGAAATTGAGGTTCCAGATGCAATGGCTGAGGACAGGGTTGCCCCCAGTTATCCAAGTGCATCTGTGGTGTCACCACCATGGACAGAGACAATTCCACAGGAACCTATTCGTCAAGAGGAATCCATCATTGCAAAGTCAGATACTCTGAGCACTGCTCAGGAGCAGCTGGTGGCTTCACCACAAACAAGCAGGGACTTTACTGTTAGACATTCACAAAGGCCTCGCAAGCCACCAGAGAGATTGCAACTGACCTGTTAGAGTTGTCAAGGATGGAGACTGCTTATGTGACCCTTAGGAATGGTGGTTGTTAAGAAATTCAGACTGAAATCTTATGGGGGGAGGAATATAGTAATCTGGGATGATATGATTAAGGTTATCCACCAGGTGGTGCTGTAGCTAGTGCTGCTGCTAGCTAAGGTCAGGGGGTTGCTTCCTGTCAAGGTCAGCAAAGGTGGAATGCCAGGATGCAGGATGCAGGCCTGTATGTTTGCTACGCAGTTGTTAATAAAGTATACAGGCTAGTTCTAATATCTCGCCTCTTCGAGTTCTTGTTTCACTACATGGATTAATCACAGAGGGGACCTTATACACAGGGAGGGGCCCTTATACTCTGGGAGGAGACCCTTATACTCAGGGAGGGTCCCTTATACCCAGGGAGGGGCCCTTATAATCAGGGAGGAGACCCTTGTACTCAGGAAGGGGCACTTATAATCAGGGAGGGGCCATTATACTCAGGGAGGGGGCCTTATACTCAGGGAGGAGACCCTTATACTCCGGGAGGAGAACCTTATATTCCGGGAGTGGTCCTTATACTCAGGCAGGGGCCCTTATACTCAGCGAGAGGCCCTTATACTCAAGCAGTGGCCCTTATACTCAGGCAGGGGCCCTTATACTCAGGGAGGCGCCGTTATATTCAGGGAATGGTCCTTATATCAGGGAGGGGCCCTTATACACAGGGAGGAGACCCTTATAATCAGGAATGGGCCCTTACACTCAGGGAGGGACCCTTATACTCAGGGAGGTGCCCTTATATCAGGGAGGGGCCCTTATACACAGGGAGGAGACCCTTATACACAGGGAGGGGACCATTTGTTCAGAGAGGGGCCCAATACTAAGGCAGAAGACCCTTATACTCAGCGAGTGGCCCTTATATTCAGGGAGGAGTACCATACTCACAGAGGGGTCCCTTATACTCGGTTGAGGCACTTATACAGGGAGGGGACCTTATACTAAGGGAGTGGCCGTTATACTCAGGCAGGGGCCCTTATAATCAAGGCGGGAGCCTTATATTCAGGGAACATAAGAACATAAGAACATAAGAACATAAGAAATAGGAGCAGGAGTAGGCCAATCGGCCCCTCGAGCCTGCTCCGCCATTCAATAAGATCATGGCTGATCTGATCCTAACCGCCAATCCACTATCACAGAACCATCTCCTGAATCTAACCGAATTAGACACACGAAATAGGAGCAGGATCAGGCTACACGGCCCCTGGGCCCGCTCCGCTACCCACAGGGCCATGACCGATCCGAACCTAGACTCATGTCCAAATTCCTGCCCGCTCCCCGTAACCCTTAATTCCCTTTACTTCTAGGAAACTGTCTATTTCTGTTTTAAATTTATGTAATGATGTAGCTTCTACAGCTTTTTGGGGCAGCATATTCCATGGACCTACCACCCTCTGAGTGAAGTAGTTCCTCCTCATCTCAGTTTTGAAAGAGCAGCCCCTTATTCTAAGACTATGCCCCCTAGTTCTAGTTTCACCCATCATCGGGAACATCTTCCCCGCATCCACCCGATCCAACCCCTTCACAATCTTATATGTTTCAATAAGATCGCCTCTCATTCTTCTGAACTCCAATGAGTAGAGTCCAAATCTACTCAACCTCTCCTCATATGTCCATCCCCTCATCCCCGGGATTAACCGAGTGAACCTTCTTTGTACTGACTCGAGAGCAAGTATGTCCTTTCTTAAGTATGGACACCAAAACTGTACGCAGTATTCCAGGTGCGGTCTCACCAATACCTTGTACAACTGAAGCAATACCTCCCTATTTTTATATTCTATCCCCCTAGCAATGAAAGCCAACATTCCATTGGCCTTCTTAATCACTTGCTGCACCTGCATACTAACCTTTTGAGTTTTGTGCACCAGGACCCCCAGATCCCTTTGTACTTCAGTACTTTCCAGTTTCTTGCCATTAAGATAATAACTTGCTCTACGATTTTTCCTGCCAAAGTGCATAACCTCACACTTTCCAGTATTGTATTCCATCTGCCAAATCTCTGCCCACTTACTTAGCCTGTCGATGTCCCCTTGCAGGTTTTTTATGTCCTCCTCACTCACTACTTTCCCTCCCATCTTAGTATCATCTGCAAACTTTGATATGTTACACTCGGCCCCCTCCTCCAAATCGTTAATATAGATTGTAAAGAGTTGGGGACCCAGCACTGACCCCTGCGGAACACCACCAGTTACTACTTGCCAGTCTGAGAATGAACCATTTATCCCAACTCTCTGCCTTCTGTTCGATAGCCAATCCTCTATCCATGCCAGAATATTACCCCCAATCCCGTGATTTTTTATCTTAAGCAATAATCTTTTGTGTGGCACCTTGTCAAATGCCTTTTGGAAGTCTAAATACACTACGTCCACTGGTTCCCCTTTATCCACCCTATACGTTACTTCCTCAAAGAACTCCAGCAAATTTGTCAAACATGACTTCCCCTTCATAAAACCATGCTGACTTTGTCCTATTAAATTATGATTATCCAAATGTCCTGTTACTGTCTCCTTAATAATGGATTCCAAAATTTTACCTACCACAAATGTTAGGCTAACCGGTCTATAGTTTCCAGCCTTCTGTCTACTGCCCTTTTTAAATAAGGGTGTTACATTAGCAGTTTTCCAGTCTGCTGGGGCCTTTGCCGAGTCCAGGGAGTTTTGGAAAATTATTACCAATGCATCCACAATCCCTACCGCCACTTCCCTCAAGACCCTAGGATGTAAGCCATCAGGTCCAGGTGATTTATCCGCCTTGAGTCCCATTATTTTACCGAGTACCACTTCCTTAGTGATTTTGATCGTGTTTAGCTCCTCCCCCCCTTTAGCCCCCTGTTTGTCCAGTGTTGGGATATTCTTAGGCCTAGAAATTCAGTTGGCTGCGCCAGCCGTTAGCGCCTTAGGAGGAGCAGATCTCGAGCGCTAGGCGCTTAGCGCCCGGGCGCAGCGCGATCTGCGCCTCGCCCCAACTTCAGTAGACATTTAGCGCCGGCGCAAAGTCATGACGTCATTTCGCCGTGCAACGCCCTTTGTGCGCCCGGAACCGGAACTTCACTCGCGCTGCCCCATTGTGCGCCGGGCGGCCTTAACGACTGTGAAGTGGAACGGTACACAGCCGAGGCAGGCCGCGGGAAGCACAAATTAAAGGGCACTTACCCTGCACTATAAAGGGCAGCCATTTTGCAGCATTCACTCTTGTGCAACGGATTTTTGGAGAGAGACCAAGGAAGAGAGCTTACTGCTTTGGCCCAACACTAGGACAGGTCTTTTTGGCTTCAGGCCAGAGCTTTGCAATTATCTTTGCCTTCATTGAGATCTCAGTGTTTGCCAGCATATTATGGGGGCTGCATTGGATGCCAACGCTGAGTTTCAGCCTTATGTCGGAAGGGCTTACAGACGCCGTGAGAGAGTGGCAGCCCTGGCTAGACGCAGAGGGGGCAACAGGCGTCGCCAAGTGAGGCCTTACCCACCCAGGGTATACCGCCAGCAGTTCTCCTATCTCAACATGTCTGCCGCGCAGTGTGTTAGGAGGCTGCGATTCAGAAGGGAGGTGGTTGCAGACATCTGCCAGCTGCTTCACAGAGATCTGCGTCCATAGCTGATGCGCAGGACGTCTCTGTCGGTGGCAGTGAAGGTGACGGTGGCTCTCAACTTCTATGCCACCGGCTCCTTCCAATCCGCTGCTGGGGACATCACTAACATCTCCCAGTTCGCCGTGCATTGCTGCATCCGCCAGGTGACCAATGCCCTTTTCAGAAGGAGACGTCAATTCATCTCCTTCCCCATGACCCTGGACAAGCAGCAGCAGCGTGCAGTGGGATTTGCAAGAATAGCGGGCTTCCCCATGGTGCAGGGCACCATTGACTGCACGCATGTGGCTTTGCGGGCACCTCTGGAGCATGCCGAGGATTACCGCAACCAGAAGGGCTACCATTCCCTCAACGTACAGCTGGTGTGTGACCACAGGCAGCGCATCCTAGCTGTCAATGCCCGCTTTCCAGGCAGCAGCCACGATGCCTTTATCCTGCGACAGACAACTGTGGCTGACATGTTCCAGGCACAGCCTCACCCAAGAGGATGGCTTATCGGGGACAAAGGCTATCCTTTGTGTACCTGGCTCATGACCCCGCTCCGCGCGCCCACGGCCCCTGCTGAAGAGGCATACAACGAGAGCCATCAAGCGACCAGGAACCTCATCGAACAAACAATCGGCGTCCTGAAGCAATGGTTCCGCTGTCTGGATCGCTCCGGGGGAGCCCTCCAGTATTCGCAGGAGCGAGTCTCCCAATTCGTCGTCGTTTGCTGCATGCTGCACAACCTGGCTATCCGCAGGACTCAGGCACTGCCACCTCACATTGGACCACCACCTCAGGAGGAGGAGCAGGAGGAGCACGAAGAGGAGGAGGACGAGGAGTACCAGCCCAGGAGGGAGGCAGAAGGTCCAAGGGCCGCCCGTCGGCGGCTTATTGAACATCACTTCTAGGCCCCCTGTCAGGGAATGGCTTGTGCCAATGAAAGAACATGATTGCAGCCGCTCCGCAAGCCCTCAGCCGGTTAAGGCAACAAACACTTCAAAGATCAAACATGGACAATGTGAATAAATAAAATGGTTTATTGTACAAACTCAGGGCCCTTCCCACATGAAAACCAAGAACACACGAAACCCCCAAAAAACACTCACACACATGACTCACTCCCACAACCTGGGGAGGATTAACAAAAGATGTAAACAAAAATGGCCTCATCCTCGGCCTTCAAAAAACAACCATTCCAAAAAACACAACATTTGGACACACCCTCTACTTTGTGTCCCGCGAGGGCGATGCCTTCTGCAAGCTTTGCCGGCCCCTGGACGCCCTGCTGCTCCTCCTCAAAGTGAGGCCAGTGGCTGCTGCAAGGCTGGGGGAAGGCTCCTGAGGGGCACATGTCGTGACGGCAGATGCCCTTGGGGGTCAGCCTAGATGAGGTCTGGCCCTCGAGGGGCCGGCTGGTGAATGCTGCAGCTGTGGCTGGCCAGCATCAGTCGCTGCAGCAGCTCGTGGCAGCTCCACTGGGGGAGTGGCAGAGGCGGCTGGAGGAATGGGGGCAAGCTGGCGGATGGCAGGCGCTCGCTGGTCACCTGAGACACTGGCACTCGCCTGGGCCAGCACTGCAGCATGCGTAGCAATCTGCCAAGGGACAGACCGCTGTGCTGCTGCAGCCCGCCGGGTGCCCTGGCGATGCCGGGCTGACACAGCGAGTGTGGCAGCAGTGAGTGCCCGTGTTGCCCTGTTCTGTGACCGCATCAGAGCAGCAAGTGACTGCACGGCACCACTGATCACCTGGCCAGTCACTGCCAGAAAGGCCCCGAATTCGGTGACACTCTGAGACAGGGACTCGATGGCCTCAGGCATCCGTCCCACAACCCCCATGAGCTCCGTGTGCCGGCACTCCGAGTCCGCGGACATGTCCTCGAGGCGGCGCATCTCCTCGGCGTTGACCGTCTCCGGACTGGAGGCCGGACTCTCCCTCTGGGGAGAAGGCCGCCGAACTGGCCGACCCTTCCTGCATTGCTGGACGCCGCTGGGCCCAGCAATTGGACTCCCCTCCGACCCTTCCCCCCTCTGGGGAGAAGGCCGCTGAGCTTCCACCCCCCTCCCGCGTTTCTGCAGGCCGCTGGTCCCAGGAGCTACACTCCCCTCCGACACTTACCCCACGCTCCCCTCCAGGGAAGACGTCTCCCCTACAGTGGCATGGCTTGCCGCGGCTGAGGGTTCCCCTGATGGGCCGCCTTCCTCTTGCTCCTCCTCCTCCTCCTCTTCTGAGGGGCTGTCACTGGCAACTTCAGGGACCTCCTCCTCGCCATCTGAAAGCAGGAAGGCACAAGAGTAGCTTTAGAGTGAGGAGAGGGCATCAGCGAGGGATGCATGAGTGGTGGCATTCAGCGCATTGGTCGGACAGTGGCAAAGGATGTAGATCTGATGCGCAAGTGGGACGAGAGAGGTCCAAAAGGTGATGTCCTTACCATTGGTGCCCAGAACAGGGTCGGCATCTCCAGGTGCAACGGGGCCAATCACCCAGGCACCCATGATGCGCTCCACGCGCTGTTGCAGCTCGGTGAGCGGCTGGATCTGGGGTCCGCCTCCCCCGGTCACAGTCCGGCTCCTCTTATTATTGGCCAGCTTGGCCTGCAAGAGAAAGGACGGCCTCTAAGTACAGTGTGTAGCCCTAATCTTGTGTGCACTGCCTCCCATGTTGGAATAGCCTGGCCAGTGTGTAGCCCTGATCTTGTGTGCACTGCCTCCCATGGTGAATAGCCTGGCCAGTGTGTTAAGTGCACAATGTGCAATTGATGTTCATGACTGTCCCATAGCTGCTGCATGAGGGCTGGCCATTAGGGCTTTCAGGTCCCTTTGCCCATAATGTGAGGTGCACATGCAAGGATGAGGAGGGCACTGGAAAGGGTACTCACCCTAACAATCCTGGCGAGGTCATTTAGCTTTTTGCGACATTGTACAGTGCTCCTGGGGACCTCACTGTTGGATGTCACCCTGGTGGCGACATGCCCCCAGGCTCTCCGGTAGACATGGGCCAGCGGCTTCCTCCCATTGTCTGGGAACAAAATATGGCGTCTCTTCTCCACAGCGCTAACCAGCACCCTCAGATCATGCTCTGAGAAGCGCTGCGCTCGTTCACGGGCCTTCTCCATACTTTGAGGCGCTATTTGGGTCCAGCAGCAGTGTTCAGGCCTAGCTGGAGGGCTCCAGTGTCCAGGGCGTGGCAGCAGACCAAGTCGACCCTTCCCCCTTAAGAGCTGGCCGGCGCCAGGGTGTCTGCTGTCAATCAAGAAATGGCCGCACCTGCGCTGCGCCCGGCCTCGGCGGTATCGCTCAGCACCCCTGGCTTAGCGCCTAAAGAGAGCCGTGCATCGCCAGTTTTAGCGCTCGAGCAAACTCTTAAGGCGAAGCTAATGAATATCGGCGAAGTGGCCTCGAATTTGCGCCGGGCGCAAACTTTAGCGGCCGCCCGACTTTACCGCCCCAAAAGTGGCTATAATGAATTTCTAGGCCTTAGTGTCTTCTACTGTAAAGACTGATGTAAAATATTCATTCAGTGTTTTTGCCATCTCCATATTTCCCACCATTAATTTCCCGGTCTCATCCTCTAAGGGACCAACATTTACTTTAGCCACCCTTTTTCTTTTTATATAACTATAAAAACTCTTACTATCTGTTTTTATATTTTTTGCTAATTTACTTTCATAATCTATCTTCCCTTTCTTAATCAATCTTTTTGTTATTTTTTGCTGTCTTTTAAAGTTTTCCCAATCCTCTATCCTCCCACTAGATTTGGCTACCTTATATGCCCTTGTTTTTAGTCGAATACTATCCTTAATTTCTTTACTTAGCCACGGATGGCTGTCTTTTCTTTTACACCCTTTTCTTCTCAGTGGAATATATTTTTTTTGGAAGTTGTAAAATAACTCCTTGAATGTACACCACTGATCATGTATCGTCTTACCCTTTAATCTATTTTCCCAGTCCACTCTACTCAATTCCGCTCTCATACCTTCATAGTCTCCTTTATTCAAGCTTAGCACGCTTGATTGAGATCCAACCTTCTCACCCTCTAATTGAATATGGAATTCAACCATGTTATGGTCACTCATTCCAAGGGGATCCTTTACTAGGACATTTTTAATTAATCCCATCTCGTTACACAGGACCAGATCTAAGGTTGCTTGCCCCCTGGTCGGTTCAGTTACATACTGCTCAAGAAACCCATCCCTAATACACTCAATGAACTCATCCTCAAGGCAGCCCTGCCCAATTTGATTTGTCCAATTAATATGATAGTTGAAATCCCCCATAATTATAGATGTTCCCTTATTACAAGCCTCAACTATTTCCTGATTGATACTCCGTCCAACAGAGTTGCCACTGTTCGGAGGCCTATAGACTACGCCCACTAGTGTTTTTTTCCCCTTATTATTCCTTATCTCCACCCAAACTGTTTCATTATCCTGATCTTTTGACCCAATATCATTTCTCTGTATTACAGTGATTCCTTCCTTTATTAACATAGCCACCCCACCTCCCCTTCCTTCCTGCCTGTCCTTCCTGATCGTTAAATAACCTGGTATGTTTAATTCCCAGGCATTGTCACCCTGCAGCCATGTTTCTGTAATGGCCACAAGATCATACCCATATGTAGTTATTTGTGCCATTAACTCATCTATTTTGTTACGAATGCTACGTGCATTCAGATAGAGAACTTTCAAAGATGTTTTGTGACACTTAGTTCCTGCTTTTGCCCTTATAATCAGTGAGGGGCCATTATACTGAGGGAGGGGCCCTTATACTCAGGGAGGGGTACTTATACTCAGGGAGGGGCCGTTATACTCAGGGAGGGGTCCTTATATCAGGGAGGGGCCCTTATACACAGGGAGGATACCCTTATACTCAGGAAGGGGCCCTTATACTCAGGGAAGAGCCCTTATAATCAGGGAGGAGACCCTTATACTCAGGGAGAAGCACTTATATTCAGGCAGGGGATCTTATACTCAGGCAGGGTCCATTATTCTCAGGGAGGGGCCCTGATACTCAGGGAGGGACCCTTATGTTCAGGGAGGGGCCCATATACTAAGGCAGAAGACCCTTATACTCAGTGAGTGGCCCTTATACTCAGGCAGGGGCCCATATAATCAGTGAGTGTAATGATCAATAACATGTCATTCTAGAGTGGTACACTAGATGGAGCCGTAGAGCTGTATTGCTATGTATATAGTTGTATGTGTTTAAGACTACACTACCCACGATGCACTAGGCTACCCACAAGGCAGTAGTCAAGATGACTGCCTGCACACAGAAGTACACATGCTGGATCTCTACAGATGCTGTACCTAGAGAACGTGTACTGAATAAATGAGTAGCTAGAAGCTAGCTGTTCATAATAAGAATGTCTAGTTATTAATGAACATAACATGGTACCAGCAGTTGTGAAAATCTGCTAAACATTGTGAAACGCGACATGGGGACTTTGAAGCCACCGAAGGGTTTGAACCTCACGGGAAATGTCGACTACAATTGGCGGGCTTTCAAACAACAATTCGAACTCTACATTGCTGCCATCGGGTACGGTATGAAGCCAGACGCAAGGAAGATAGCATTGCTGCTTACGGTTGCAGGCCCACAGGCGATAGAGGTATTTAATACATTTGTATTTAATCCAGATGAGAACAGAGAAAATTTAGACGATGTGCTAAAGAAATTTGATACACATTGTTCTCCCAAAAAGAATGAGACCTATGAAAGATACGTGTTCCGTTCAAGGACACGGCGGCAAAATGAGACTTTTGATAGCTTTGTGACCAATCTGAAACTGAAAGCACAGACATGTAGGCCTAGAAATTGGGTATCACCCTGCTTGAGGTGTTAGAACTGGCGCTGCGCAAAGTGTATAGCCAGACGAAACTTATCGCCGCCTGGCACGATATTGGGTTGCATTGCCCCCAAAGGGGATTGAGGCGCGAATTCAGATGTTGCACGGGCCTCCTAAGGCACAGAACTTCCGGCGCTACCCAATATCGGTGCGGACGGGCGCAGCGCAGGCGATCTCAATTACCGATAACCACGAGACTTCCAGGCGCCGGCCGGCTCTTAAAGGGGTGGGTCAGTCAGCCTCAGCTTCCACACTCAACACCCTGTAGGCCTCAGAATCGGCGCTCTTCCTTCTCTGGCACAAAAAACTTGGTCAGGATGGAGAAGGTGAGACAGAGAGCAGAGCGCTTCAGCACTGAGGCTTTGGAGGAGTTGGTGTCTGCAGTGGAGCGCCGTCGAGATGTTCTGTATCCTGACAATGGCAGGAGGCCGAATCAAAAGGATTACCGCCGAGCTTGGAGGGATGTTTCTCAGAGTGTCAACTCCAGCAGCATGGTGACCAGGAGCCCTGTTCAGTGCAGGAAGAAATTCAACGACCTCACTCGGGTCATTAGGGTGAGTGTTGTTTATGCAAACTTCTGATTCCCTCATCTGCACCTGACTTCGCGCACCCTGTTGCCATGATGCCCCAATGGCCATCTGTCAGCAAGCACCCATGGCCCTTTCTGGGCACACACATGAACATTTGACTCAAGGCATCATGTAAGGGCTCTTGCACCATGGGGGGCATGAGATGATCTCTCAAGGCATCATGTAAGGGCTCTTGCACCATGGGGGGCATGAGATGATCTCTCAAGGCATCATGTAAGGGCTCTTGCACCATGGGGGGCATGAGATGATCTCTCAAGGCATCATGTAACAGAGCTTCCCCTTCTTTCCCCTGCAGTCCAAGCTGGCGACGATCCGAAAGGACCAACGTCGAACCGGTGGCGGACCTCCACAAGTGGTCACTCTCACGGATCTCGAGGAGAGAGTGCACCAGATTCTTGGAGGACGTCTGAGTGGCCCTGTTACCAGTGCAGCTGCCGACCCCCTTCTCGACAGCGAGGGTAAGGCACTCACCTTTTTCAGCTGTCTCCTTCCACTTGGTCCCCCCACCAGCATGCTTTCTCAGTGTGCAGCCATATCAGAGCCTTGCCGTAATTTGGCATGCCTTGCCACCAACCTGACCTTTTGCTAAAGCCACTCTTCCACCTCCCTGCTTTCAGATGCTGCATCACCAACTCGGGATCTGCGCCCTGAAGCTGCCAGTGCCAGTGCCTCCGGAGGCAAGGATCAGGAGGAAGCCGGAGCATCCGTTCCAACTTCAGGGGAGCGTACACATCTGCAGACTGGGGATAGTAGTTCCCTGGAGGGGAGCGGGGGGGGGCTCTGCTGATGAGCCAGTTGCCGGAACAAACGGCATGCAGCAGCACGGGGGGGGGGGTAGGCAAGTACGGCCACCGGCTCCCCGGAGGGCAAGGCAGGGAGTGATGACTGCTGCACAGAGTGCAGAGGAGGTGCGTAGCCTTGCTGAAATGAGCACCCAGGCCCAGCTCAGGCACACTGAGCTGATGGCTGCAGTGGGGAGGATGCCTCAGTCGATAGAAACACTGGCAAAGAGTGTGTTGGACTTTGGAACAGCAATGGAGAGGACTGTCCAGGGCTTCGGGGCAGCAATGGAGAGGACTGTCCAGGGCTTCGAGGCTGCTATGGAGAGGACTGTTCAGAGCCTCGGACAATCCCTGGAAAGGTCTGTCCAGGGCTTGTCCGAGGCAGTGGAACGGACTGCTCCGGCCTTGTCCGAAGCAATGGAAAGAACTGTCCAGGGCTTCTCCGAAGCACTGGCACCTGCCACACAGGTCCTCACTGCTGCCACACAGTCACTTGCTGGCCTCATCCACACCCAGATTGAGGCAACGCGAACTCTCACTGCAGCCACCCTATCTGCATCAGCTAGGATCACCCCGGGCCCTTCCAGTACCATACAAGGCCAGGAATCAGTGGAGCAGGCGATTGTGGCAGTTGAGCCGAACCGGTCCCCTCAGAGAGCCAGTGTGTCGTCCGACCATGGTGCAGGTGTCCTCTCTCGGCAGGTGACCATTGCTCATGCCACCACTGGTACGTCTGCAGTGCAGCTGCCACCACCTGCAGGGCACACTGCTTCCAGCCATGCTCAGATCAAGCAGCCTGCGTCCGCACCCTCCAAGACCAGAGGTTGGCCTGGCCATCCCTCAGGGGCTTCTGCGCTTCCACACAGTCAGCAGGCGTCCCCCAGCCTTGACCCCGCCACTGGGGTTCAATTACGTAGGAGCAGCAGGGAGGGAAGGGGCCGACCGTGAAAGAGAAGTCGTTCTCCATCAAGGGGCCAGCAGTAGAGGGAGGTGCAGAGACGTTTCTTTGGCCAAATTCAAGGACTCCCTCACCTGTTGTGATTGTTGGAAATGGTTTGTTTAGTTTTGCGGCTTTGCCGAAGAGTTAACTGTTATTTTGTTAGTTATGGTTTCTGTTGACATGACGTTGTTATGCTGGAAGGAAGGACTTTTGTGACAATAAAGAAAAGTTTTAATTTGCAATGGTACACGTAACTATTTACAGTCATGCTGGCCTTCAGAGCCTTTCAAAGATCCGAAGTGCGCAGGACGAATGACACCCATCATTCCACCAGAGGGGCCTGGAACCGAGTCCTGATGAGCCTCTGACGGATGGCCCTTCCACTTTCAGGAGCCCTCCCATCTTCCTCCTCCTCCTCCTCGTCCGCATGCTCCTCCTCCTCCTCCTCCTCCTCGTCCGCCTGCTCTGCTGGACCTTGAGGGACAGCTGGCATTGGCTGGGTGCGTCGAATCGCCAAGTTGTGGAGCATGCAGCAGACGACGACGATGTGACCCACTTGCTCCGGTGAGTACTGCAGGGCTCCCCCCGAATGGTCCAGACAGCGGAAACGCTGTTTGAGCACACCAATAGTGTGCTCTACAATGTTCCTGGTCGCCTGATGGCTGCTGTTGTACAGCTCTTCTGCTGGGGTGGCGGCCAAACGGAGTGGTGTCATGAGCCATGGGCAGAGAGGATAGCCCTTGTCCCCAAGAAGCCAACCTTGTGGGCGAGCCGGCCCCTCAAAAAGGTCACAAGCTGAGGTCTGCCGCAGGATGAAGGCATCATGGCTGCTCCCTGGGAATTGGGTGTTGACTGCCATGATCATTTGGCGGTGGTCACTGTAATGTATATACCTTTAAGGGGGGAAACTACTTTGTACACCTCATGTATACTGTAGCACCGGCAGTGACCACACCTGTATATAGCACTGAGTAGTAATCTGTACAGATCAGTTGCAGTGTGAGCCACGTTGAGTAAACACCTGTTGTACCATTCTCCGCTGTCTGTGTCTTATTATACACGGACGCATCATTGGCGACGAGGCAAGTTCGAACCTACCTGCAACTCTGCATCACCTCCCGGGGATTCATTCCTGGAGATCAGTGGGTTGGAGGTCAAGGCCAGAGACTCGGGCGTCGACCATGGGCAACCGCCCAGTCATCCAGCAGAGACTCGAGAATTGCGGGGGAGGCTGTCGAGAGCTAGGCTTGGCTTTCCAGTCGAGGTGTTCCAGCAAAACGAGCTGGCAACAGGTAGTGCGCAGACCCTTCCCGGACAGCGGCGGGCTAGAGCCCGACCGAGGGGCACAGCAAAGGGCCGAGCAGTGTCGACGGGGGAGAGAGAGAGAGAGGGCAGAGTGCACAGGGCGCAGCCGGTGTTTAGGGGCTGAGCAGCGTCGGAGAGAGGGAGAGAGAGACGCGCAGAAACCCGCGAGGCGCCGCCATTGCCACGAGGACTGCCGAGAGCGGCGTTGGCAGCAGCGCAGGAGAAGCACGCAAAACCTACAGGGTGCCGCCATTGCCACGAGAACCGCCGAGAGCGGCGTTGGCAGCAGCGGGGGAGGAAGGAAAGCACGGGAGACGCCATTTTAAGCCATTGGGAGACGCCATTTTAAACCACACCCAAAATGCCGAAGAGTGGCAGTATCACCGCATTTGACAATGAAGTCGAAGATTGCACTACATATGTCGAACGAATAAAGGTACACTGCAAGGCAAATGAGGTGTCAGATGACAAGAAAGCATCGGTATTGTTAAATTTAATGGGTGCAAAGACGTATGGTTTATTACGAAATCTAGTAACCCCAACTGTTAGATCCGTGTGTTAATGGAGACACGGAATGCAGGAGTTGATTTAACAAGTGTTTACTGAACAAAGTCTGGAGGTGAACTAACTACAAAAGACGCTACACAGGCTTATATACCCGAGTGGTCACTACTGGTACTACAGTATACAGGGGCTTCAAAAACACAGTTCCTCTTAAAGGTACATACACTACAATTCCTCCCTTTTTAGGTAAATAGTACATAACATTTTAAGTAATCATTAAATAACATTTTTACAAGAACAATAATATACACATTTGCTGAAGTTAATCAATTACAAATTCAGTCTCTCTGGAGGCTTCCTGACTCAGTCCGGATAATGCCTCGGTGGTGTAGTAGGTTCTTTTGGCAAGGTTGATTCGGCTTCAATGCCAGTGTCGGGTTCATCTGGTTCCAGTATCACCAGATCGGAGGTAGATACTATGGGTATCTCTACTTCATCACTAGGCATATAGAGTTGCGGTGTGGGTTGTCCCTTTTCGGATGACTCTATGATCTGGTCAGCATGGCGCCTTATTATGCTTTCTCCAATGTCCATGGTATACATCAGCGGTCCTAGTCGTGTGCAAATAGTTCCAGGCTGCCATTTCTTGGTACGGTAGTCCCGGGCCAAAACTGGTTGACCTATCTGGAAGGTTCTAGTTGGCCTTTCATTCATGCTTTGAAATTGCTGGTTCTCTACATCCCTTCTGACGTTTGGCTTGACCAAATCCAGCCGGCATCTTAGTCTTCTATTGAAAAACATCATGGCGGGGGTTTGGTTTGTAACCACATGTGTTGCATTCCTGCACGCAAACAAGAAGTGGTCTACCTTATGTTGTAGATTTATGTCTTCATTACCCATGGCCTTTATGGCCTTCTTGAAGGTCTGGACAAACCTTTCAGCCAATCCATTGGTGGCGGGATGGTATGGGGCGGACGTGTAGTGCTTAACCCCATTGTTTTTTAAGAACTTCCTGAATTCTTCGGATACAAATTGCGGTCCATTATCAGAACAGATCTGTTCAGGCAGCCCATTCCTGGCGAATATGGTCCTTAATACTGTGATGGTTTTTTCCGTGGTGGTGGAGGACATCTTTATTATTTCCGGCCACTTGGAGTGTGCATCCACCGCGATTAAGAACATTGAGTCCATAAATGGACCAGCAAAGTCGATATGTACCCTTTGCCATGGAGATGAGGGCCACTCCCATGGATGTAGAGGGGCTTGTGGTGGGGCGTTTTGGACCTTCTGGCATCCTAGACAGCTCTTGGTCATTTCTTCGATGTCTCCATCGATACCTGGCCACCACACAAACGCTCTGGCTAAGTTCTTCATTTTCACTCCACCCAGATGCCCCTCGTGAAGCTCCTTTAGCACTCTATCCTTGAGTTTGGGTGGAATCACCACTCTGGATCCACACATCAAGGTTCCTCGGCACACTGACAGCTGTTCTCTCCTTTGCGAGAATGCTGGCAACAGTGGTTCGCCATGTGCTGGCCATCCCTTCACCGTTAAATCGTAGACTCGTGAGAGAGTCAGGTCATTTAGCGTTTCCTTTTCAATGGTAGAATTTGTCACCGGTAGACATTCCACTATGGTCGAGTGGAATATCTCCACTGGGTCCACTGTAGGCGCCTCTTCCACCATTGGCAACGGTAGGCGCGATAACCCGTCAGCATTCCCATGCTGTTTTGTTCCTTTGTACTCTATGTCATATTGGTGTGCCCCATGAAAAGGGACCACCTCTGTAGCCTTTGCGCTGTCATATGGGAACACCCTTTTTAGGGTTGAATATGGAGATGATGGGTTGATGGTCAGTCAACAAGGTAAATTTTTGTCCGTGTAGGTAATGGTTGAATTTCTTCACCCCCCACACCAGGCTGAGTGCCTCCCTGTCGATCTGGGCATAGTTGCGCTCAGCTGAGTTCAATGAGCGTGATGCAAAAGCTGTCGGCCGCTCTGAGCCATCAGGGAATCTATGCGATAATACCGCTCCCACGCCGTAAGGGGATGCATCGCACGCCAGTCTGATTGGCAGTGATGGGTTGTAATGAGCCAACACTTCCCTGGACGTGATCAAGCCTTTGCATTTATGGAAGGCACGTTTACAGTCTTTGCTCCATTTCCAAACTACTCCTGTTTGTAGCAGTGTGTTAAGCGGGTGCAGAACCGTCGACAGGTTTGGTAAAAATTTATGATAGTAATTTACTAATCCCAGGAACGACCTTAATTGTGAGACACTTTCAGGCACTGGGGCCTTTACGACCGCTTCAATTTTTTCAGGTGACTTATGCAACCCTTCTTCGTTAATGACATGGCCACAATATGATATTTGTTTCTGGAAAAATTCGCACTTGGGGCGATTTGCTCGTAGGCCCCGTTCTCTCAGCCTCGTGAGCACCTGCTCCACGTTGGCAAGGTGCTAGTTGTCGTTAACTCCTGTTACAAGGATGTCGTCTAGGTAGCATTGAGTCCCCGGAATCCCTTGCAGGACTTGCTCCATAGCTCTTTGCCAGATAGCCGGAGCTGATGCCACTCCGAAAACCAGTCGATTGTACTGGTACAGGCCTTTGTGTGTGTTTATCGTGAGATACTTTTTAGAGGCCTCCTCAACCTCCATCTGTAGATATGCCTGTGCTAAGTCAATTTTGGTGAAACGTTTCCCTCTGGATAGTGAGGCGAAAATATCTTCTATCCTCGGAAGAGGATAATGTACCATGTGAAGAACCAGGTTTACAGTCACCATGAAGTCCCCACAGATGCAAACTTTTCTCTGTTCTTCCGATTTATCATTATTCAACATTTTCTTCATGACCGGGATGATGGGTGTTGCCCACTCGTTCCAATCTACCTTGGATAACACGCCTGCTTTTTCCAACTTCTCCAGCTCTGCCTCGATGGCTGGACGAATTGCGTATGGCACCGGCCTTGCCTTAAAAAACTTGGGAATTGCCGCATCTTCCACTTTTATTGAGGCGGTGGCGCCTTTCAGGGTTCCTAGTTCCTGTTGAAACACTTCTTTGGCGTTAGCCAAGATTTCTTTTAATCGTCCAGGTATGACATCATCATTGTTTTTTTTCTTACTGGTCACCGTCAGTGCCTGAATGGAGTGCCAGCCTAAACGTATCTTTCTGATCCATTCACGTCCCAACAACGGTGGACCACCATCTGGCAGAACGTATAAATACAACTTCTGTATTTCCTTGCCGTTGTATACAACAGGCACCCTTATTTTCCCTCTGGGGTATACTTTCTGCCCCGTATATGTCTTCAAGACAATGGATGTGTCTTTCAAAGGTATATGCGGGAATAGCTGCTCGTAATCCCGTCGACTCATGACGGTCAGAGCTGATCCTGTATCTAGCTCCATTTTGACTGGGGACCCCGCTATCGTGAGGGTAACCCAAATGGTCTGGTAATCTTCTTTGGTAATTACATTATGTAATTTGAGACAGCTTAGTCTCTTGTTTCCAGAGTCGCTATTGCTCTTCTGGTCTTCGGAGCTACTGTCCGTCATCATTTGTTCCTTTCTGTACTTTTCCTTATTGACCTTTTTACTGTCAGCGGATTTCTTTCCAGATCTGCATACATGTGCAATGTGTCCCATCTTTCCGCATTGCCTGCATGCTTTGTCCTTGAATCAGCAGTCCTTCCGGTCATGGGTGGATCTGCCGCAGTGATAACATCTCTCGAAACCCCGTGTCATTTCATGGGTGCCGAAGTCCTGTGGCTTTTGCTGTATCTCTGCAGCTCCTCTTGCTGCTGCTTTGTATGATACAGCCACACTGAAAGCCTTGTCCAGTGTCAAATCTTTCTCAGAAAGTAGTCTTTTCTGTGTTCCTTCGCTTAGGAGACCGCAGACGAATTTGTCTCGTAGAGAATCTGCCAGTCCTGCCCCAAATTGGCAGTGCTTTGACAGCTTTCGTAATTTGGTGAGGTAATCAGCGTTACTTTCATTCTTGTGCTGATACCTCCTGAAGAATTTGAATCGTTCCGCTATCAGCAGCGGTGTTGGGTTTAAGTGCTCCTGTAAGGTATCAACAATCTCATTAAAATTCTTGTCCATTGGTTTGGCTGGAGTGATCAATTTTCGTAACAGCCCGTATGTCCTTGCGCCCATCAGATTTAGAAGTACCGATGCCTTTTTATCATCCGCTACTTCATTCGCCTTGCAATATACCTCCACTCTTTCCACATATGTGGTCAAATCTTCTATATCACTATCGAAAGCAGTAATATTGCCAGTCTTTGGCATCTTGAAAATCTAAAATGGCACTTCCCCTGCTTTTCTTTCTTCCCCGCCGAGTTAAGATGGCGCCTCCCGCGCTTTCCCGCCGCTGCCACTGTTGCCAACACTGTTCTCCGCGGTTCCCATTGCGACCTGCAGCTTTTCGCGGTATTTCTATTTTTTTTATATATCGCTTCAATATTCTCTCCGTAATTGAAGAACCGTTCCCGTCGTGGAGCGGACCCTCTGGGACTTTCCCCTCCCTCTGCTCGGTCCGAACGCCGACCTGCTTCGCAGCACCGGCCGCGCCCTGAGTGCTCCACCCTCTCTCTCTCTTTGCTTCTGCTTCCCAACTCGCTGCCCGGCCCCGTTGCAGAGCCACCTGATCGAGCTCTAGCCCACCGCAGCCCAGGAAGGATCAGTGCACTACCTGCCACCAGCCCGTTTAGCTGGGGAAACCACAGACTGGAGACCAAGCCTGGCCCTCATTTTCGAGTTTCTTCGAGTTATTTTTATTTATTTTTTTCTTCCTTCTGGCTTCGACCTTCGTCTGAGGAATCGATCCCCTTGAGGTGCTGCCGAATTGCAGGCAAGTTCGTTTCTAACTCGTCGCCACTGTTAGATCCGTGTGTTAATGGAGACACGGAATGCAGGAGTTGATTTAACAAGTGTTTACTGAACAAAGTCTGGAGGTAAACTAACTACACAAGATGCTACACAGGCTTATATACCCGAGTGGTCACTACTGGTACTACAGTATACAGGGGCTTCAAAAACATAGTTCCTCTTAAAGGTACATACACTACACCAACGAAGCCAATGGAAAAGAGTTTTGAAGACATAGTAACGATACTAAAGGAACATTTAAACCCCACACCGCTGCTGATAGCAGAAAGATTCAAGTTTCACAAACGGAACCAGCATAAGTGTAATACCCACTGGAAATGTTATGTACGCTAAGTATGGTTATCAATCTTTAACTTAGACACTGTATTATCATTGTTATAAATCCCTGGGTTAAAGTTGCCCTTGTGAAAGTACGGCAAGAACTTTTAAGGACACAATGTGACTAAGAGCAGACTTTCCATAATTCTGCACCAGTATCAACTGTTGCAGACAGTGAGGCTGCGCAGTCTCCAGGCAGAAACCCCAGGAGGAAGGGGTGGAGTCGGGTTTTTCGAGCGGGAAACGGGAGCGACTGGAAGAAAAGAGGGCAGGAGCTCTGAAAAGAGGGCTCAGGAGGCAAATGGCTGCCGCATCCCGTCCCGGGCTTCCAAACTCGGCCGCCGCCCTTCGTATTAGTAGCTCTGCATCCAGAACTCAAAGTGGGATTCAGTGATTGTGAAGAGAATTCAACGAAGGGGTTCGGAGTCGTAAGTCTTGCAGACATTATACATACCATGAGCTCCAACTTAAGCGCGCCAACGAAAGAGTGCACTCGAATTTGGACACAGGGACAGATTCGCCTTTGAATCCATATAAATGGAGAATGTATGTTTATTATGTCTAGATTCATTCTAATGTATGCAAATGTCTAATTTAGGTCATTGACCCGTAATCTTCTTATACTGTCTGACGTTAAAACTATAAAGTAAGATAATTAGAATTAAGCCATTGTAGTAGTGATCTCCTTACTGGACTATAGAATACTGTCTACAACAGAGACCACATCTCACACATATCTAGAGAACCGTGAAGGGGTTACATTTTGGGGGCTCGTCCGGGATTGTGGTCTATTTATGTCAGTAAACTAACAGTATTGAATGCTCATTGCTAAGAGAGTGGTTTGTGGTTTCTACTGGGCTGTTTGAGCATAAAAGATGGATGTTATTGAGGTTGAAGCTTGGTGCAAACGGAAGCAGATAGCTACTACCCATGCCATTGTGCTGAATGGTGTTGCTACCGATGACCCTGATGATGTCTTGCTAAGGGCTCTGAATTGTGTCAAAGCCTTTGGAAAGGTTAGGATAGTTGAGCGCTGCTTGGATACAGCTACCAAGAAGCAGTTTGTGTTGATCCAGACATCAGAGAACCTGAGAGGTCATGGTTTACCTGAGGCAGTTGGGCTTTCTGAAGAGGCTGGTCCCTGGCCAGTTCAGTTTGTCCCTATTACTACTAAGGAAGAAGAAGGGTTTCAGACCAAGTTGTTGTAATTCTTGAGACAAGAAGGAAAGACTGTTGCTGATGTCAAAGGTCTGATAGGTCCTTCGGCCCTGGATATGAACACTCAGTTGGTCAGTGCCATTAGTTCTCTGGTGGATAAATGCACCAATCTGCCCTTTGAGGCTCAGGGATACCGTAAGCTCCGTATGTTCTCAGGAGTGAGACCAACTCCCAGTGGGGAAGAGGAGTACGACGCCTGGGCTGAGCAGACCCTGCCTCTGCTAGAGGAATGGCAGTGCAGTGACAATGTGAAGAGGCAGAGAATAGTAGAAAGCCTTAAGGGTCCTGCTGCTGACATTGTAAGATTCTTAAAGGCGCAGAACACCTCTGCTACTTCCTTTGACTACATGCAGGCTCTAGAAACTGCCTTTGGAACTACTGAAACCATTTCAGATTTGATGGTCAGATTCAGAAGCACATTCCAGTGTGAGGGAGAGAAGCTGTCCAGTTATCTGCTGAGAATAGACAAACTGCTGCATTGTATGTTACGGAAAAGAGGGATTGAGTTGCCTGAAATGAATCGGTTCCGCATTGAACAGGTTGTGCAAGGTGCATTGCTCGAAGACGTGACTGCTCTTCACATACGCATGACCCATAAGTTGCGAGATCCACCTACCTTCACTGAGCTGCTAAGGGAAGTCAGAGAGGAGGAGGATATGCTTCAGGCCCGGAATGTAGCAAAGAGTGCTGTGATGTTCAAGCTTGTGACTCCTGTTACAGTTCCTACTCCTAAGGGTGATGTCAACCCTGAGATGGAACAGCTGAAGAAGGAAATAAATGTCATGAGAGCCGAGATGGCATATTTTCAGTCTAAGCCCAACACAGAAAGGGATGACGCAGGGTGCAAAAGGTTGAACACCCTGCGAAGTCTAATAGCAAAATGAATGATTCCTCTAAAGGATATCCCCATGAAGGAGATAGACCTGGAGTCTTTTGTTATAACTGTGGAAAGGATGGACATTTCAAGCGAGAATGTAGAGGTGAGGAAAATCTAAAAAAAGTAAATGACCGTCTCATAAAACTTACCAAGAAGTCGGGAAACTACAAAGGGGCACAGTAACAGAACGGCCTGCTGTCCCTGTAGTTAAGACACGTTCCGCTAAGTGCAATAATAGACGAGGGGATATGAAAGGCATCATACCTGAAGGTTTAGTAGGGCCGAGTTCTGCTGGATCAATACAGATTGAAAGCATTTATACTAAAGCTATCCTTGACACGGGTTCTCAGGTTACCATACTGTACAGATCCTTCTATGACCGATACCTGACGCATTTGCCGTTAACCCCAATCAGTCTTCTGCAGATCTGGGGCCTTAGTCCTGCTGATTACCCATATGATGGCTATTTGTCGCTGAGGTTGGAGTTCTTGGAAGCTGATGTAGGGACCACTGAGACCATTGATGCACTTGTGTTGGTTTGCCATGACCCCATGGTGAAAGGTGAGGTTTCCATACTGGTTGGCAGTAATACACCCATAGTGAGACGACTCCTGACAAGCTGCAAAGAGCAGGGAGGTGAAAACTTCTTGAGCACCAGACACATTCACCCTGTTTTCAAAAAGGCTTTTGAGAAACTGCCTGAACTTTCTTCCGACGTAGATGATAGCAAAAGAGGAACTGTGTGGTACGTTCGAGCCAAACCTATCACCCTGCGTCCTGGAGGAGTGGCTAGAATCCCTGGGATACCAAAATTCCCTGGAACGCCAGGTACTGAAGCCATTCTGATAGAGTCACCTGATGATCCTGCAGAAGAGTCACGGTTTCCAAATGAGCTTCTGGTGAGACCAGAGTTGCAGACCCCGACAGCTGTGATGTCAAGGAGAGTTACAGTGACCGTGAGGAATATGTCAGGCAAAGGAATCACATTGAGGAAAGGAATGCCGATTGCGCATCTGTTTCCTGTAAATGTACTGTCGTCACATGTGAAGGAAGAGTCCAAAGTTAACACAACCGGAGATCTGACACCCTCCTCCTTCAACTTTGGAGATTCATTCGTTCCTAAAGAATGGAAGGACCGATTAGTCAGGAAGATGATGGAGCGGAGAGGAGTTTTCTCTACTCATGAGTTTGATGTTGGTTGTAGTAAGAGTACTCGCCATTCTATCAGAATTACCAAGGTTAAACCCTTTCGGGAGAGGTCTTGACGGCTGGCACCAGCTGACATCGAAGCAGTGAGACAGCACCTGTCACAGTTAAAAGAAGCTGAGATCATTACCGAGTCCAGGAGTCCTTATGCATCACCTATAGTGGTGGTGAGGAAAAAGAACAGAAAGATTCAGATGTGTGTGGACTTTAGGACGCTTAACAGACGTACTATTCCCGACCAATACACCGTTCCAAGAATTGAGGATGCACTGGCTTGTCTTAATGGAAGCAAGTGGTTCAGTGTGTTGGATCTCAGAAGTGGATACTACCAAATACCGATGAGTGAATCGGACAAAGAAAAGACAGCCTTTATATGTCCAGTTGGGTTCTACCAATTTGAAAGGATGCCACAGGGAGCTTCAGGCGCTCCAGCAACTTTTCAAAGAATAATGGAACAAACAGTTGGGGACATGAACTTGCTCGAAGTATTGGTGTACTTGGACGATATCATTGTGTTTGGGGCAACCCTTGAAGAACACGAAGCTCGGTTGCTGAAAGTGCTTGGTCGCCTGGAGGATGAAGGTCTCAAGCTATCATTGGACAAGTGTCAGTTTTGCCAAACATCCGTGTCCTATGTGGGGCATATTGTATCACAGGATGGAGTAGCCACAGATCCATCCAAGATCGAAGCTGTTACCACATGGCCCAAACCGAACACAGTGACTGTCTTGTGGTCATTTCTTGGGTTCTGCGGATATTACAGGCGCTTTGTGCAGGATTACTCCAAAGTGGCCCATCCTCTGAATCAGATGCTGGCTGGTTACCTCCCACCAGCTGAGAGGAAGAAAAAGGCTAAAGGTAAAGAGAACAAGGACTACTTCAAACCCTCTGAGACTTTTGGTGTTAGATGGGATGAGAAATGCGAAGAGGCCTTCCACACCTTAAAGCAAAGTCTTACTCAAGCCCCCGTGTTGGCTTTTGCAAACCCACAGCTGCCATATGTGCTACACGTGGATGCCAGTCAAGAAGGGTTGGGTGGTGTGTTGTATCAGGACCAAGGAGCAGGACTGAGACCTGTAGCGTTCATCAGTCGCAGTCTTACGCCATCAGAGCGTAACTACCCAGCTCATAAGCTAGAATTCTTGGCGTTGAAGTGGGGGTGGTGGATAAGCTGCAGGATTATCTGTATGGAGCGAAGTTTGAAGTGAGGACAGACAATAATCCATTAACCTATGTGTTGACTTCGGCAAAACTTGATGCCACCGGCCACCGCTGGCTTGCTGCACTATCTGCTTATGACTTTAGTCTCAGGTACAGACCTGGGAACCAGAACATTGACGCAGATGCTCTGTCTCGTCGCCCACACTACCAGAAACCAGAGTGGAAAGATGTTGCTTCAGCAGATGTGAAAGTAATGTGTCAGATGCCCGTGGTATCTGGACCAAAGAATTCATTTCATGCCCGAGAGATTGACCACTTGGGTGCGTCAATGCATGCTGTTCCCCAGGCATTTTGCAACCTTTCCAGTTTGGATGTACAAAACTTACCCATGTTGTGTTCATCTGAAATATCCAAAGCACAACAGGAGGATCCCTGTATTCATGAGGTGTTTTCAGCTCTCCGTCTGGGTGATATTACACAGATCGACAAATCAAAACATCCTGACTGTCGTCTGCTCCTAAGAGAATGGGACCACTTGGAAATTAAAGAGGGAGTGTTGTGTAGAATCACTCACCCACCCACTAAACCATGTCATTCACAGTTGGTCCTGCCTGAAAAGTACAGGGAAATAGTGATGAAGTCTTTGCATGATGACGCAGGTCATCTGGGAGTAGATAAGACCTATGGGTTGGTCAAGGACAGATTCTATTGGCCGCGTATGAAGTCTGCGGTTGAGGAGTTCTGCAAGTCCTGTGCACGCTGTGCCCAGAGAAAGACTTTACTTAAAAGAGTTGCTCCTCTGTTTCACATGCAAAGTGATGGACCTCTAGACCTTGTCTGTATGGATTTTCTGTCCATCGAACCCGATTCCAGCAATACCGCAAATGTCTTGGTCATTACAGATCATTATACTCGCTATGCCCAAGCTTTTCCCACAAAGGATCAGAAAGCATCCACCGTTGCCAAAGTGTTGTGGGAGAAATACTTCATCCACTATGGACTGCCAAAGCGAATACACAGTGATCAAGGTAGAGACTTTGAAAGTAGACTTATACATGAGTTGTTGTCCATGCTCGGGATTGAGAAGTCAAGAACAACTCCATACCATCCTCAGGAAGATCCCCAACCTGAGCGGTTTAACCGTACTTTGTTAGACATGCTTGGAACGCTGGATTCGAAGCGAAAGAACAAGTGGAGTTGGCACATTGGACATCTTGTTCATTCTTATAATTGCACCCGAAATGACGCTACTGGTTTTTCACCGTACTACCTCATGTTTGGACGTGAAGCGAGGATGCCGGTGGATTTGTGTTTCGGAGTATCCAGTGTGTAAGATTCGAAAATTTTCAGCAAAAATCACGCAAGAAAACTGGATAAAATAAGACTGTTTATTGACCAAAGTAAGCTTGCACAGAAAAACCTTTGATAAAAGGGCATACAAAATGGCCGCCAGGCCCCGTGATCAGTTTCTGAACCAGTTTATTTCTGTTACTGCAAGCTAGACAGGCTTGTGGATTGAAGACAGTAAACCCGCGAAAGCCAGTATCTGGGAACCGAAACTCAGAGCAACAGCATACATATTCAATGGATTATAAGTACAGGATGGGGCCCATCAAGATATGGGCGGACAATGTAAAAACACTTATACCCATTTATTGTACAAAGGAAAAACCGTTTAGCAGTCATCAAGGAAAATGTCCGGACCGATCAATATGCGAACCGAGCCGCGGTGACAATGCAAAGGACATTAACAGACATTATCGGCCAGGAAGGCCAGTTTAAGTTATCACCGGCTCCGTTACAAGACAAAGCGCCCCTGCAGAGATCTCTGCCCGCCAAAATTAATACAAAGACAGGACTATGATTTGGCGGGAGATAAGACTGTCCCAAAAGAGTATAACTATGGATTGAAAGTCCATCTAAGTTACTTCTTCACTGCTACGGCTTCTTGTTGGGCGACTTCAGGCTTCCATTTTCTTCAAGAACTTTCTTCTACGAGGAAAGAACGAAGGGCGGACGGTGCCCGGATCGGCGCCTCTTCCACTTCGGCAGATCGATGAAAACGTTTTCGTCTTTTTAAAGACGGACGGTTTCGGAAAAGGGACAATGTGGCCGGTGTTCAGCCAAACAAGGCTCGGCCACGACGAGAAGACGACGAGGGTGGCCCGGGTACTGGGGTCGGGAGATCATCGACGACCCAGGCCGACGGAGAAGAAACCCTCTGGAGAACCGGCGATCGATGCCACAAGATTCTCCCATGTGCATAACCTGCATCTAGGTCTACTCCACGAACAAAAATCCACGACAGGCCTAGTGGATCTCAACCTTGACGAGCGCTCATCGAGGCTGGGTCTACCCCACCACCTCGAGGGAGGAGAGAATATCGACTGCGCCAGAAGCTTCCAATCCACGTGACGACGGAAAGCGGTGCCAAAAGGCTGCGAACCCCCTTTCTCGCGATTTCGAGAGTGGTGAGCATGATCCCAGGTTCCCCAGGTCGAAACTTAGTTTAGGTATAGGGGAGGGAGTTAAGGGAAATCGTAATGTGTTTCCCCTTTTACGACGTGCCGTGTGTTCCCCATTTCCATAGAGTCAAGTTCATAAATTTGTGCATGATTGTAGTTACTTTAATCTGTGCCTATGACATGTATTTTGTAATGCTTCAAACTGTTTAAAAATAAAAGCATCCATTTCGTGCTATTCAGCCTGGTCTATTGAGTCCTTTTCTCTGCACTACTGTTCTCTGCATCTAAGTCCAAGGTCTAGAACCGTAGGAGGAGTGGGTCGAACCACTCAAGGGTAATTCTTGCACGAAGCCTGGCAGGAGGCCAGAACGGGCAAGAGAGCAGGAAAAAAACCCCTACAAGTGATGGCACATCACAGAGAACTTACCTCAAGTATGTATCTGACATGAGAAAGGAATTGCAAGCTGCTTATGAACTTGCTGAGTCTGTTTCTGCCAAACAGAATAAAGGAAACAAGCAGAGGTATGACCAGAAGATCCGTTTTTCCCAACTCATGCCTGGTGACCGAGTTCTCATACGGAACCTAGGACTTCAAGGGAAACATAAGTTAGCAGACCGCTGGGCTTCTACACCTTACATTGTTGAAAGTCAAATGTCACAACTACCTGTGTTTCGGCTAAAACCTGCAGGTGGGAATGGACCCATAAAAATACTGCACCGGAATCATATCCTGCCATTGGGACAGCAAGTGCGTCTGGATCCGCCAGCGGATAATGAGCCGACACCTAGTAGGAGAACCCTGCAGAGAAGAAGAAGGAAAAAAACGAGAAACCAGGAAAACTTTGTTCCAGAAGACAGAAAACCCATGACACAGTGTGTGGATCATGAGGAACCTGATGAGTCGGAAGATGAAGAATGGGATCTATGGTACGACCTCCCAGAAAGACGCATAAGACAGAATCTGGATGAATTGTCTGAACCATTTAGCTCAGACTTGGACATGGTCTGGGAAGAAGCAGATGCTTCTGAGAAGGAGATAAAAGAGACTGAAAGGCATGATAACAAAGGAACCAACGCCTCCAACGTAGTTGAAGGAACTGAAGACCGGGTATCCGAAATAAGGAGCTCACAGCGAGTTAAGAAGGTTCCTGAAAGATTGACATACAGTACACTAGGAGTGCCAAGTGTAATGATAGCCCCTACGGTTTGATATGTTACCTCCCTTTATACATGGTTGGGAAGCATGCAACCCCTTATGTGTAAAGTTCATTAGTCATGGGGACATGCCTATATTTGGTAGGGGGGGAGTGTAATACCCACTGGAAATGTTACGTACGCTAAGTATGGTTATCAATCTTTAACTTAGACACTGTATTATCATTGTTATAAATCCCTGGGTTAAAGTTGCCCATGTGAAGGTACGGCAAGAACTTTTAAGGACACAATGTGACTATGAGCAGACTTTCCATAATTCTGCACCAGTACCAACTGTTGCAGACAGTGAGGCTGCGCAGTCTCCAGGCAGAAACCCCAGGAGGAAGGGGTGGAGTCGGGTTTTTCGAGCGGGAAACGGGAGCGACTGGAGGAAAAGAGGGCAGGAGCTCTGAAAAGAGGGCTCAGGAGGCAAATGGCTGCCGCATCCCGTCCCAGGCTTCCAAACTCGGCCGCCGCCCTTCGTATTAGTAGCTCTGCATCCAGAACTCAAAGTGGGATTCAGTGATCGTGGAGGGAATTCAACGAAGGGGTTCGGAGTCGTAAGTCTTGCAGACATTATACATACCATGAGCTCCAACTTAAGCGCGCCAACGAAAGAGTGCACTCGAATTTGGACACAGGGACAGATTCTCCTTTGAATCCATATAAATGGAGAATGTATGTTTATTATGTCTAGATTCATTCTAATGTATGCAAATGTCTAATTTAGGTCATTGACCCGTAATCTTCTTATACTGTCTGACGTTAAAACTATAAAGTAAGATAATTAGAATTAAGCCATTGTAGTAGTGATCTCCTTACTGAACTATAGAATACTGTCTACAACAGAGACCACATCTCACATATATCTAGAGAACCATGAAGGGGTTACATAAGGATGAAAGCAATGCTGATTATTTAACAGAACTGCGCAAACTATTGAAACATTGCCAGTTTGGAGCGGGACTGGCAAATACCTTAAGGGACAAGTTTGTGTGCGGGTTTCAAAGTGAAGGAACCCAGAAATGGCTTTTATCTGAAAAGGACCTTACGCTGGAAAAGGCTTTCAGCATTGCGGTATCATATGAAGCAGCAGCATGGGGCGCTGCAGAGATACAACAGAGACCGCAAGAATATGGCACAAATGAAATGTCATGTGGAAAAGGGAAGTGCCACCGCTGCGGCAGAACAACACACGACCAGAATGATTGCTAGTTCAAAGACAAAGTGTGCAGCCAGTGTGGAAAAGTAGAACACATAGCACGAGTCTGCAGGTCGGGAAAGAAAACCAGCAATAAGAAACCTACCAAAGGAAAGTACAAGAAGGTACATAAGATGACGGAGAATAGTTCAGACGAACAAAAGAGTGATAACGACTCCGAAAGCAGGGAACTGAGTTGTCTGAAACTACATAATGTGATCACAACGGAGGATCACCGAACCATTTGGGTCACTCTCAAGATAGCAGGAGTACAGGTAATGATGGAATTGGACACAGGATCAGCCCTAACAGTCATAAACCGACGGGACTACGAGCGGCTATTCTCACACATACCCTTGAGAGACACAAAAATTATTTTGAAGACATACACGGGGCAAAAAGTCTACCCTAAAGGAAAAATAAGGGTGACCGTTATATATAACGGTAAGGAAACACCAAAACTAGACCTGTATGTATTGCAAGATGGAGGACCACCATTACTGGGACGTGAATGGATCCGGAAAATACAACTGGATTGGCATTCCATACAGGCACTGACTGTGGCTGACAAAAAGGATGACGACGTCACACCTGGGCGACTGTCAAAGATCCTAACTAACGCGAAAGAAGTGTTCCAGCAAGGACTCGGAACACTAAAAGGCATGACAGCGACGATTAAAATTGAAGAAAACGCAAGCCCAAAATTTTTTAAGGCCGTCGAAGCAGAGCTGGAGAGTCTGGAACATCCAGGTGTACTGTCCAAGGTAGACTGGAGCGAGTGGGCTACACCCATCGTCCCTGTGATGAAAAAGTAATTGAGCAGCACGCCTGGGGAACCAAGGAAGGTTTGCATCTGTGGGGACTTTAAGGTAACAGTGAACCCAGTCCTTCACACTGTACAATATCCACTTCCGCGGATTGAAGATATTTTCGCCTCACTATCAGGAGGGAAACGCTTCACTAAGATTGATCTGGCCCAGGCGTATCTGCAAATGGAGGTAGAAGAAGCATCAGAAAAATACCTCACAATCAACACCCATAAAGGTCTCTACCAATACAACCGGCTGGTATTTGGGGTAGCATCAGCTCCGGCTATTTGGCAGAGGGCAATGGAACAAGTCCTGCAAGGGATCCCAGGGACCCAGTGTTATTTGGACGACATCCTGGTCACGGGCGAAAATGACAGTGATCACCTTGCCAACCTGGAGCAGGTGCTCACTAGATTGCAGGAATATGGGCTCCGAGCTAAATGCCCAAAATGCGAGTTTTTTAGAAAACAGATCTCGTACTGTGGCCACGTTATCGATATAGAGGGGTTACATAAGTCCCTAGAGAAGATTGAGGCAGTAGTCAAGGCTCCAGCACCGGAAAATGTGTCACAACTGAGGTCGTTCCTCGGGCTGGTAAACTACTACCATAAGTTCTTGCCAAATTTGTCTACAATACTACACCCACTGAACACCCTACTGCAAACTGGGGTGCCATGGAAGTGGAGTGACGAATGTAGATGAGCTTTCCAGAAGAGCAAAACACTAATCACATCGAAAGAGGTATTGGCCCATTACAACCCAGCATTACCAATTCGGTTGGCATGTGATGTGTCACCCTACGGCATTGGAGCGGTGCTGTCGCACAAATTCTCGGATGGCTCAGAGAGGCCAATAGCTTTTGCGTCACGATCACTAACCTCAGCCGAGCGTAACTACGCCCAGATTGACAGGGAGGCTCTCAGCCTAGTGTGGGGAGTGAAAAAGTTCAATCACTATCTGCATGGGCAGAAATTCACCTTGCTGACTGATCACCAGCCTCTTGTCTCCATTTTTAATCCGAAGAAGGGCGTTCCGGTGATGACTGCGCAACGACTACAAAGATGGTCACTTTTTCTAGGGGCGCACCACTATGAGATTGAATATAAGGGCACGAAACAGCATGGAAATGCTGATGGGCTATCATGCCTGCCACTGCCTACTGCGGAGGAAGCACCAGCAGTGGATCCTGTCGAAATATTCCATTCGACTATAGTTGAATACCTACCGGTAACTAACGCTTGTATCGAAAAGGAAACCTGAAATGATCCGACACTGTCTCGGGTATATGATTTGACGGTGAAGGGATGGCCAGCACATGGCGACTCACTGTTGCCAGCATTCTCGACAAGGAGAGAACAGCTGTCAGTGTGCCGGGGGACCTTGATGTGTGGATCCCGAGTGTTAATTCCACCCAAGTTAAGGGATAGAGTGCTCAATGAGCTTCATGAGGGTCATCTGGGAGGGGTAAAAATGAAAAGCCTAGCCAGGGTTTATGTGTGGTGGCCGGGAATCGATAAACAAATCGAGGACCTGACCAAGAGCTGCTCAGGATGCCAGAAAGTCCAAAATGCACCACAACAGGCCCTTCTACACCCATGGGAGTGGCCCTCATCTCCATGGCAACGGGTGCATATTGATTTTGCTGGTCCATTCATGGACTCAATGTTTTTAATAGCCGTGGATGCGCACTCGAAATGGCCTGAGGTCATCAAAATATCCGCCACCGCCACGGAGAAAACTATTGCAGTCCTACGGACCATTTTTGCCAGGAATGGCTTGCCAGAACAGATTTGCTCCGACAACGGACCACAGTTTGTGTCCGAAGAGTTCCGGAGTTTAGTGATGTAACCTGTACTACCTTAAGAGGATACCTTAAGGTGATGGACTACTTTTTGATGGCTCCTGTACATTGTAGTACCGGTGGTGACCACACCGGTATATAAACCCTGCGGAGCAAAGTGTATCTCAGTTCAGTCCTGACCCTCAATCACTAAAGACCTGTTTACTTACTTCTGTAGTCTGTGTCCTGTTATTCAGTATAACTGCATTTGAAAACACAGACTCAACAGTGGCGACGAGTCTGATCTTGCCTAGCGGCAGTTTTGCATCAAAGGAAGCTTCGTCCTCAGAAATGGGCGTCGAAAAAGGGCATCCGCCCTCAACATCCTGCTGAGCACTGCATCGCACAGGAGGCCATCGGGAACCCGGGTTGGTTTTCTGGCCACGAAGTCAAACATCAGTGAGCATCCCTTCTACGACAGCAGCGGGTAAGCCCGATCGAGCGGCACGGGGGGGGAAGTCGGCCGAGTTGTCAGTGGGAGAAGGGGAGGGAAAATGACGAAAAGGGCGGAGAACACAACCGCAGCCGGTGTCAGGGGCCGGACTGCAATTGGGGCAGAGACGCGCAGCAGCCAGAAAAGCGTTTATGGCCACAAGGACCGCGGGAGCGGCGGGGAACAAGAGCAGCAGCGCAGGGGAAAATAAAGGACCGCTGGGAGGCGTGGATGGCAACAGCGCGGGAATCGCCATTTTGAGTCGGCGGGGGAAGAAGACAAGCGCGGGAAAAGCCGCCAAGCGCGGGAAAAGCCGCCATCTTAAATAAATAAAAAATAAAAAATAAAAATAAAAATAATATCCGAAGGGAAAGGAGAAACTCAGCAAGGATGCCAAAAATGGGTAACATCACTGCTTTTGATAACGATGTGGAAGATTGGGCCACTTATGTGGAACGCATCGAAGTTTACTATACAACGAATGAGGTACCGGATGATAAGAAAGCGCTAACCCTATTAAACTCGATGGGTGCGAAGACATATGGGTTATTAAGGAACCTTGTAACCCCAGACAAACCGGTAGGGAAGAGTTTCGCGGATATTGTTACTATCCTGCAAGAGCATTTAAACCCCATGCCGCTGTTGATAGCGGAACGATTTAAATTCTACAAAAGAATTCAACTTAAAGAAGAAAGCAACGCTGAATTCCTAACAGAACTGCGCAAGTTATCAAAGTACTGCCAGTTCGGAACAGGACTAGCAGACGCACTGAGAGATAAGTTTGTGTGTGGGCTCCTAAGGGAAGGAACCCAGAAGCGACTGCTAGAGGAAAAGGACCTTACGCTGGACAAAGCTTTCAGCATTGCAGCATCCCATGAGGCAGCAGCACGGGGCACTGCAGAGATACAGCAAAGGCCATTGGAATTCAGCACCAATGAAATGGCATTGGGCACAGTAAAGTGCTATCGTTGCAGAAGGACAACGCATGACCAGAACCAGTGCTGGTTCAAAAACAAAGAATGCAGGCAATGTGGCAAACTTGATCACATAGCGAGAGTATGCCGGTCAGGAAAGAAGACCAGCAGCAAAAAGTCACTGCAGGAGAAGTACAAAAAAGTACACAAGGTGACAGAGAACAGTTCGGATGAACAGAAGACGGATTCAGACTCCAGCAGTAAGGAACTGGGTTGTCTGAAAATACATAATGTGGGTAACACAGCAGACCACCAAACTATCTGGGTCATGCTTCGGATAGCAGGAGTCCAAGTGAAGATGGAATTGGACACTGGGTCGGCATTAACAGTCATGAATAAGCAAGATTACAAAAGGTTATTCTCGCACATTCCCCTGAGGGATACGGAGATTGTATTGAAAACATACACGGGGCAAATAGTATACCCCAAAGGAAAGATAGAAGTAAATGTGGTCTACAATGGTAAAGAAAGTCAGAAAATGGACTTGTATGTGTTACCTGATGGAGGTCCGCCACTACTGGGACGGGAATGGATCCGGAGAATAAATGTGGACTGGCATTCCATACAAGCACTGACTGTAGATGCCTGTAAGGAGGACGACGTCAAACCTAAATGACTGTCCAAAATCTTAGACGATGCTAAGGAGGTGTTCCAACAGGGACTTGGAACACTGAAAGGAATTACGGCAACCATCAAGGTTGAAGAACATGCAAACCCAAAATTTTTCAAAGCCAGACCGGTGCCTTATGCGATACGACCTGCTGTGGAAGCAGAGCTGGAAGGGCTAGAACATTCAGGGGTACTGTCCAAGGTGGACTGGAGCGAATGGGCTACACCCATTGTTCCTGTCATGAAGCGTTTGTTGAGCAACAAGCCGGGGGAACCTGGGAAGGTTCGCATCTGTGGCGATTTCAAGATCACTGTTAATCCAGTTCTTCACACGGTGCAATATCCGCTTCCGCGGATTGAAGATATCTTCGCTTCGCTGTCTGGCGGGAAACACTTCACCAAGATAGACCTGGCGCAGGCGTACCTACAGATGAAAGTTGATGAAGCATCACGTCAGTATCTCACGATCAACACACATAAGGGCTTATATCGGCATAATAGACTGGTTTTTGGAGTGGCATCGGCTCCAGCGGTTTGGCAAAGGGCCATGGAGCAGGTATTGCAGGGAATCCCGGGCACACAATGCTACCTGGATGACATCCTGATTACAGGAGATAACGATAAGGATCACCTCGCGGATTTGGAGCAGGTGCTCATCAGATTGAAAGAATATGGGCTCAGAGTTAATCGCCAGAAATGCGAGTTCTTTCAAAAGCGAATCTCGTACTGCGGCCACGTCATTGACCAGGAGGGGCTCCATAAGTCACCTGACAAGATCGAAGCTGTTGTCAAAGCTCCTGCACCGGAAAATGTATCCCAGTTTAGGTCGTTCCTTGGGTTGGTTAACTATTACCACAAGTTTCTTCCAAATTTATCCACGGTGTTACACCCGCTAAACATTCTTTTGCAAATGGGAATACCATGGAAGTGGAGCGATGATTGTAAGCGGGCTTTTCAAAAGAGCAAGGCACTGATCACCTCTAAAGAAGTGTTGGCTCACTTTAACCCAACGCTGCCTATTCGCTTAGCTTGTGATGCTTCTCCATATGGTATCGGGGCAGTGCTCTCACATAAGTTTCCAGATGGCTCGGAAAGGCCAGTCACTTTTGCATCCAGATCATTGACCTCCGCTGAGCGCAACTATGCTCAGATAGATAGGGAGGCTCTCAGCCTCGTGTGGGGAGTTACGAAATTTAACCATTACCTGCAAGGCCAAAAGTTTACGCTGCTGACAGATCACTGTGGTGTATGTACCTTTAAGAGGAACGATGTTTTTTTGAAGCCCCTGTGTACTGTAGTACCGGTAGTGACCACTCGGGTATATAAGCCTGTATAGCGACTTGTATAGTTTAGTTCACCTCCAGACTTTGTTCAGTAAATACTTCTTAAATCAACTCCTGCTTTCCGGGTCTTCATTAACACACGGATACAACAGTGGCGACGAGTTAGAAACGAACTTACCTGCAATTCGGCAGCACCTCAAGGAGATCGATTCCTCAGACGAAGGTCGAAGAAAAAAATAAATAAATAAAACTGTGGTTTCACCAGCTAAACGGGCTGGTGGCAGTTGCTGCACTAATCCTTCCTGGGCGGCGGGCTGCGGCTCGATCGGGTATCTCTACAGCAGGGCCGGTCAGCGAGTCGTAAGGCAGAAGCAAACAGAGACAGAGGGTGGAGCACTCAGGACACGGCCGGTGCTGCAAAGCAGGTCAGCGTTCGGACCAAGCAAAGGGAGGGGAAAGTCCCAGAGAGTCCGACGGAGTGATGGAGAAACTGTTTAAAAATATATATGTAATTAAAAACTGCGGAGAACAACGTTGGCAGCAGCAGCAGCGGCGGGAAAGCGCGGGAGGCGCCATCTTGACTCGACAGGGAAGAAGAGAAAGCGCGGGAGGCGCCATTTTTGATTTTCAGGATGCCTAAGACTGGCAATATTACTGCTTTCGATAGCGATATAGAGGATTGGACCACATATGTGGAAAGAGTGGAGGTATATTGCAAGGCGAATGAAGTAACGGATGATAAAAAGGCATCGGTACTTCTAAATCTGATGGGCGCAAGGACATACGGGCTGTTACGAAAATTGATCACTCCAGCCAAACCGATGGACAAGAATTTTAAGGAGATTGTTGATACCCTACAGGAGCACTTAAACCCAACACCACTGCTGATAGCGGAACGATTCAAATTCTTCAGGAGGAATCAGCACAAGAATGAAAGTAACGCTGATTACCTCACCGAATTACAAAAGCTGTCTAAGCACTGCCAATTCGGGGCAGGACTGGCAGATTCTCTACGAGACAAATTCGTCTGTGGTCTCCTAAGCGAAGGAACACAGAAAAGACTACTTTCTGAGAAAGATTTGACACTGGACAAGGCTTTCAGTGTGGCTGTATCATACGAAGCAGCAGCAAGAGGAGCTGCAGAGATACAGCAAAAGCCACAGGACTTCGGCACCCATGAAATGACACGGGGTTTCGAGAGATGTTATCACTGCGGCAGATCCACCCATGACCAGAGGGACTGCTGGTTCAAGGACAAAGCATGCAGGCAATGCGGAAAGATGGGACACATTGCACATGTATGCCGATCTGGAAAGAAATCCGCTGACAGTAAAAAGGTCAATAAGGAAAAGTACAGGAAAGTACAAATGATGACGGACAGTAGCTCCGAAGACCAGAAGAGCGATAGCGACTCCGGAAACAAGAGACTAAGCTGTCTCAAATTACATAATGTAATTGCCAAAGAAGATTACCAGACCATTTGGGTTACCCTCACAATAGCGGGGTCCCCAGTTAAAATGGAGCTAGATACAGGATCAGCTCTGACCGTCATAAGTCGACGGGATTACGAGCGGCTATTTCCGCATATACCCTTGAAAGACACATCCATTATCTTGAAGACATATACGGGGCAGAAAGTATACCCCAGATATAAATATGGCAACGTATGCATATCGACTTTGCAGGTCCATTCATGGATTCCATGTTTTTGATAGCAGTAGACGTACATTCTAAATGGCCAGAAGTGATTAAGGTGTCGACCACTACCTCTGAGAAGACGATCGCAGTTCTAAGAACCATATTTGCAAGAAATGGGTTGCCGGGGCAAATATGTTCAGACAACGGACCACAGTTCGTGTCAGGAGAATTCCAGAAATTCATGAGAAAGAATGGGGTGAAACACTATACATCTGCCCCATATCATCCGGCTACAAATGGGTTGGCCGAGAGATTTGTACAAACGTTCAAAAAGACGATAAAGGCCATGAGTGAAGATCATATTCCACTACAACACAAGGTGGACAATTTCCTAATGGCATATCGAAACGCCACGCATGCAGTGACAAATCAAAGCCCTGCCATAATGTTCTATAACAGAAGGTTGCGGTCCCGGTTGGATTTGTTAAAACCCAATGTGCGACGGGAAGTCGAAAACAAGCAATTCCAGCATGTAAATAAAAAGGCCACTCGTAGTTTTGAAATAGGACAACCAGTGTTGGCCAGGGACTATAGGGATGATAAATGGCAACCTGGAACAATTTGTGCATGACAAGGACCCTTGATGTACACGGTAGACGTTGGAGAGAACGTAATACGACGTCATGCTGACCAACTTGTGGAATCGAGAACAAGGGTCGACCCCGTGTCTACGGCAGAGACACCAGTTGAAGAACTTATTGAGCCTGTAGCATCTACCTCAGACTCGAACGTATTGGATGATGTTAAATCCATAGGAGATCAAGTGGATGAGTCACCCCAGCAACAAGAACCAGAGACCCCTGAAAGGCGTTATCCGGGCCGGATCAGGAGGCCTCCTCAGAGGCTGAATCTTTGAACAGTTCTTGTGTGTAAATTGTATATATGTTATCCATGTAATGTTTTAATTTGGGGTGTACACTGTTAAGCTAAAAGGGGAGGAATTGTAGTGTATGTAACCTGTACTACCTTAAGAGGATACCTTAAGGTGATGGACTACTTTTTGATGGCTCCTGTACATTGTAGTACCGGTGGTGACCACACCGGTATATAAACCCTGCGGAGCAAAGTGTATCTCAGTTCAGCCCTGACCCTCAATCACTAAAGACCTGTTTACTTACTTCTGTAGTCTGTGTCCTGTTATTCAGTATAACTGCATTTGAAAATACAGACTCAACACGGAGGTTCTTGAAAAAGAATGGGGTAAGACATTACACATCCGCCCCGTGTCATCCAGCCACAAATGGATTGGCTGAGAGGTTCGTACAAACCTTTAAGAAGGCAATAAAGGCTATGTACAATGACAACATTCCGCTGCAGCACAAGGTGGACAATTTCCTGTTCGCCTACCGGAATGCGACACATGCAGTCACCAGCCAGGCCCCAGCCATGATGTTCTTTAACCGAAGGTTAAGATCTCGCCTGGATTTGCTCAGACCAAACGTACGAAGAGATGTTGAGAGTAAGCAATTCCAGCACATCCATGAGAAGCCAACAAGGAGCTTCAATGTAGGGCAACCAGTCTTGGCCCGCGACTACCGAACAGAAAAATGGCAGCCAGGAACGATATGCACACGGCAGGGCCCACTAATGTATACAGTGGACGTTGGGGAGAGCATCGTGAGACGCCATGCTGACCAGATCCTAGAGTCACAGGAACAAGTTAACCCCATGCCTCGCCCATACGTACCTGGTGATGAACCCAACGTACAGATCGCATCTACCCCAGAAACAGTAGCATCGGAAGCTGATGAACCAACCGACGATAGGGGGCCAGAATCGCCTCCGCAGCAAGAGCAAGACACTCGAGAAAGGCGCTATCCAGAAAGGATCAGGAAGCCTCCCCAAAGACTGAATATATAAATAGACTATTTTCAGCTAATGTTGCATGTTAAAAGTGTTAATTGTAATTAGTTCGATATTTAATTGTTAAATGCGTGTTATGGTACTGTTAATCTAAAAGGGGAGGAATTGTAATGTATATACTGTAGTGTATGTACCTTGAAGAAGGAACTATATTCTGCAGCCTCTGTATACTGCAGTACCAGTAGTGACCACCCCTGTATATAAGCCTGTCTAGTAACTTTGTACAGTAGTTCCAGTTTTGTCTCCATTCAGTAAACACCTGTTATAACCAACTTCTGCAGTCCGTGTCTCAATTACACACGGATGTTACATTGGCGACGAACAGATCCGAACTTACCTACAGTACTGCACCACCTCACGGGGATCCATCCCTGAAGCGAAGTTGTTCGAGGTCGAAGCCAGAAGGAAGAAATCCAAAAAGAAAAAAACAAACAAACAGAAGAAACGGGCGTCGACCGTGGGCAACTGCCCTCTGATTCATCGAATTCGAAGATTTGCAGGAGAGGCTGTCGAGAGCTGGGCTTGGTTTTCCAGTCTATGGTGTTCCAGCTAATCGGGCTGGTGGCAGGTAGTACACTGATCCTTCCTGGGCTGCGGCGGGTTAGAGCTTGATCGGGTGGCTTTTCAACGGGGCCGAGCAGCGTTGTCGGGAAGAGGAGAGAGAGAGAGAGGGTGGAGCACACAGGGCGCGGCCGATGCTACGAAGCCGGGCAGCGTACAGACCCGAGAAGAGGGAGGAAAGTGTCCCCTAGGGTCTGCTCTGACGACGGGAACAGTAATTCAAATAAAAGAAATTAGAAGCGCAGAAAGCCGCGAGGAGCTGCAGTTTGCCACGGGGACCGCGGAGAGCGGCGTCGGCAGCAGCGCGGGGGGAAGTGCGCGAAGACCATAGGGCGTTGCCATCAAGGCATAAAAATGCCAGCAACAGCGCTGGCAGCAGAGAAAAAGGCAGAAAGCGCGGGAGGCGCCTTCTTAATCCAGCAGGGAAGAAGGCAAAGCGCGGGAGGCGCCATTTTGTTCAATCGGGGAAGAAGGCAAAGCGCGGGAGGCGCCATCTTAGATCTCCAAGATGCCGAAGACTGGCAATATCACTGCCTTCGAAAATGCAATAGAAGACTGGACCACGTATGTGGAAAGAGTCGAAGTATATTGCAAGGCCAATGAAGTAGCCGATGAGAAAAAGGCATCGGTACTACTAAACTTAATGGGCGCGAGAACGTACGGCCTATTGCGGAACCTGATCACTCCAGTCAAACCGATGGAGAAGAGTTTTAACGAAATTGTTGATATCCTACAGGAACACTTAAATCCTACACCACTGCTGATAGCAGAAAGATTTAAATTCCACAAGAGAAATCAGCATAAAGATGAGAGCAATGGTGATTACCTTACGGAACTGCGCAAGCTATCAAAGCACTGCCAGTTCGGAGCAGGACTGGCAGATACCCTACGGGACAAATTTGTCTGTGGACTCCTGAGTGAAGGAACCCAGAAGAGGTTACTCTCAGAGAAAGAGCTGACACTAGATAAGGCTTTCAGCGTGGCAGTATCGTACGAAGCAGCAGCAAGGGGAGCTGCAGAAATACAGCAAAAGCAACTGGAATACTTTGAAATGACACGGTGATTTGAAAAATGTTATCGCTGCGGCAGAACAACCCATGACCAGAAGGACTGCTGGTCCAAGGACAAAACATGCAGGCAATGCGGAAAGATGGGACACATTTCACGAGTTTGCAGGTCCGGAAAGAAGACTAACGACAACAAAAAGACTACTAAGGAAAAGTACAGGAAAGTACAGAAGATGACGAACAGTAGTTCCGAAGACCAGAAGAGCGACAGTGAATCCGGGAACAAGAGACTAAGCTGTCTCAAACTACACAACGTAATCACAAAAGAGGATCACTGAACCATTTGGGTCACCCTCGCGATAGCAGGGTCCCAAGTCAAAATGGAATTGGATACAGGATCAGCCCTGACCGTCATGAATCGACGAGACTACGAGTGGCTATTCTCACACATACCCTTGAAAGACACATCCATTGTCTTGAAGACGTATACGGGACAGAAAGTATACCCCAGAGGGAAAATAAGGGAGCCTGTCGAATACAATGGCAAGGAAATACAGAAATTGTATCTGTACATACTGCAAGATGGTGGACCACCGTTATTGGGATGTGAATGGATCAGAAAGATAAGTTTAGACTGGCACTCCATTCAGGCACTGACTGTGGCTGGTAAAAAGGATGACGACGTCACACCTGGACGATTGTCAAAAATATTGGCTAACGCTAAAGAGGTATTTCAACAAGAACTGGGAACTCTTAAAGGCGTAACCGCCTTGATAAAAATAGAAGAGAATGCAATTCCCAAGTTTTTCAAAGCAAGACCGGTACCGTATGCAATTCGCCCAGCCGTCGAGGCAGAGCTGGAGAATCTGGAGAATGCAGGTGTGTTAACTAAGGTAGACTGGAGCGAGTGGGCGACACCCATCATTCCTGTCATTAAGAAAACGTTAAACAATAAGTCTGAGGAGCCAAGGAAGGTTCGCATCTGTGGGGACTTCAAGATGACTGTGAACCCAGTCCTTCACACAGTACAGTATCCTCTTCCGAGGATAGAAGATATTTTCGCCTCACTATCTGGAGGGAAACGTTTCACAAAAATTGACCTAGCGCAAGCATATTTGCAGATGGAGGTTGAAGAATCCGTTAGGAAATATCTCACGATAAACACTCACAAAGGTCTTTACCAGTATAATCGACTGGTATTCGGAGTTGCATCAGCTCTGGCTATATGGCAAAGAGCGATGGAACAAGTCCTGCAAGGGATTCCGGGGACTCAGTGTTACTTGGACGACATCCTAGTGACAGGTGAAAATGACAGTGAACACCTTGCCAACCTAGAGCAGCAGCTCACTAGACTAAGAGAACATGGGCTATGAGCCAATTGCCCCAAGTGCGAGTTTTTTAAGAAACAAATATCGTATTGTGGCCACGTGATTGATGAAGAGGGGTTACATAAGTCCCCTGACAAAATTGAAGCGGTAGTTAAGGCTCTAGCACCTGAAAATGTGTCGCAACTGAGGTCATTCCTCGGATTGGTGAATTACTACCATAAGTTTTTGCTGAATTTATCCACAATTCTGCACCCACTGAACGCCCTGCTACAAACTGGAGTAGCATGGAAATGGAGCGATGAATGTAAGTGGGCCATTCAGAATTGTAAAGGCCTGATCACTTCAAGAGAAGTATTGGCTCACTACAACCCATCACTACCGATAAGACTGGCGTGTGATGCGTCTCCCTATGGCGTTGGAGCGGTACTGTCACATAAATCCCTTGATGGTTCAGAGAGGCCAATAGCTTTTGCGTCACGCTCGTTAACTGCAGCCGAGCGTAACTATGCCCAGATTGACAGAGAGGCCCTCAGCCTGGTGTGGGGGGTGAAGAAGTTCAATCACTACCTGCACGGACAGAAATTTACTCTACTAACTGACCATCAACCTCTTGTCTCCATTTTCAACCCTAAGAAGGGCGTCCCGATAATGACAGCACAACGGCTATAGAGGTGGTCCCTTTTCCTAGGGGCACACCAATATGACATCGAGTACAACGGAACTAAACAGCATGGGAATGCTGATGGATTGTCGCGCCTACCATTGCCGACGGTGGAAGAAGCACCTGCAGTGGATCCTGTGGAGATATTCCACTCGACCATAGTCAAATGTCTACCTGTGACGAATGCAAACATAGAAAAGGAAACACGAAATGACCTGACACTCTCCAGGGTCTATGATTTAACGGTGAAGGGATGGCCAGCACATGGCGAACCACTGTTGCCAGCATTCTCGCCGAGAAGAGAACAGCTGTCACTGTGCCGAGGAACCTTGATGTGTGGATCCAGAGTAGTAATTCCACCCAAATTGAAGGATAGAGTGCTCAATGAGCTTCATGAGGGTCATCTGGAGGGGTAAAAATGAAGAACTTAGCCAGAGCGTTTGTGTGGTGGCCGGGAATCGATAGAGAAACCGAAGAGATGACCAAGAGCTGTACAGGATGCCAGAAGGTCCAAAACGCCCCACCACAAGCCCCTCTACATCCATGGGAGTGGCCCTCATCTCCAAGGCCAAGGGTACACATTGATTTTGCTGGTCCATTTATGGACTCGATGTTTTTAATTGCGGTGGATGCACATTCAAAGTGGCCAGAGGTAATAAAAATGTCCTCAACCACCACAGAAAAAACTATCACAGTCTTACGAACCATATTCGCCAGAAATGGGCTGCCTGAACAGATTTGCTCCGACAATGGACCACAGTTTGTGTCTGAAGAGTTCCGGAGGTTCTTAAAGAACAATGGTGTTAAGCATTACACATCCGCCCCATATCATCAAGCCAACAATGGATTGGCTGAGAGGTTTGTTCAAACATTCAAGAAGGCTATCAAGGCAATGTGTAATGAAGATATCCCCCTACAACACAAGGTGGATAACTTTTTGTTTGCCTACCGGAATGCGACACATGCGGTTACCAACCAAACTCCAGCCATGATGTTCTACAATCGAAGACTAAGATGCCGCTTGGATTTGGTTAAGCCAAACATCAGAAGAGATGTGGAGAACAGGCAGTTTCAGAATATGAATGAAAGGCCAACCAGGAGTTTCAAGATAGGTCAACCAGTTTTGGCCCGGGACTACCGCACAGAGAAATGGCAGCCAGGAACGATCTGCACACGGCAAAGACCTCTAATGTATACCGTGGACGTTGGAGAGAGCATTGTAAGACGCCATGCTGACCAGATTCTAGAGTCACTGGAAAATGTCAAATCTACACCACGATCCTATACACCTGATGATGAAACCGAAGTACCAATTGCATCTACCTCAGAATCGGTGATATTGGAAGCAGACGAACCAAACAACGACGCTGATCCCGAATCAACTTTGCCAGAAGAACCTGACACCCCAAAGAGGCGTTATCCGGACAGAAGCAGGAAGCCTCCTCAAAGACTGAATTTATAATTGATTAACTTCAGCTAATGTATATACCAACTGTAATTGTAAATATGTTACTTAATTATTAATCGAATGTTATGTACTGTTTAGCTAAAAGGGGAGGAATTGTAGTGTATGTACCTTGAAGAAGGAACTATATTCTGCAGCCCCTGTATACTGCAGTACCAGTAGTGGCCACCCCTGTATATAAGCCTGTTAAGTAACTTTGTATAATAGTTCCAGTTTTGTCTCCATTCAGTAAACACCTGTTATAACCAACTTCTGCAGTCCGTGTCTCAATTACACATGGACGTTACATATACCTTTAAGGGGGGGAACTACTTTGTACAGCTGATGTATACTGTAGTACCGGCAGTGACCACACCTGTATATAGCACTGAGTAGTAATCTGTACAGATCAGTTGCAGTGTGAGCCACGTTGAGTAAACATCTGTTGTACCGTTCTCCGCAGTCTGTGTCTTATTATACACGGACGCAACAGTCACAGACCAGCTGCACATTGAGGGAGTGGAACCCCTTGCGGTTGCGGAAGTCCTCAGGATTGAGCAATGGCGCCCGCAAAGCCACGTGTGTGCAATCAATTGCCCCCTGCAGCATGGGGAAGTCCGCAATAGCAGCAAAGCCCTGCGCGCGCTCCGCCTGCTTCTCCAGGCTCAGAGGGAAGGTGATGAATTGGCGCCTTCGTCTATAAAGGGCAGCTGTAACTTGCCGGATGCAACAATGGACTGCAAACTGAGAGATATTTGCAATGTCCCCAGTGGCTAACTGAAAGTATCCGGTGGCATAGAAATTGAGGGCAACAGTCACTTTAACGGACACCGACAGAGAGGTCCTGCACCGTAGATGCGGCTGCAGATCCTGAGCAAGCAGGTGGCACAGCTCAGTTACAACCTCCTTCCCAAATCGGAACATTTGCACACACTGCTCCTCCGACATTGCAAGGTATGAGACCTGCTGCCTGAATACCCTCGCAGCGTACCCTCGGATTGGCTGACCTCCATTGCCCCTCCTCCTTCTGGCCAATCCCGGCCCTCTCTCCCGCCGTCTCTCTGCCCCTTCACAGTGTCCGGCCATGAGGGCGTTGCCATCCAAAGCAGCTCCCATTCCGATGCCAGTCGGTCAAAACGCTGTTAGGTGTAGCGCTCCAACTGCTCCGGACAGGTTTGAAGGTCTCAAGTATTCTAAGGCTATATTCAAAAAAATCTGCTCCACAGTAGCTCACCAACTCTCTCCAGCAATGATCACAATGAACAGGCCAAGTGGCTGCAGCTTTTATACTAGAGCTGTCCCCTTTAAATAGCACCCCCCGACTACGAGAAGGGCCTGGTAACGTTCCATCGAACTGTCACTAACAGCGCTAGGCGCAAAGGTTCCGGGCGCCACTGAATATCCGGTCCGGGGTGTTGCACACTGAAATGACGTCATGATCTGCCTGCGCCCGCGGGCGCGCTCAAAGAGTTAGCGCCGACGCTAAAAGAATACTCAATATGGGAGATGGCGCTATATTCACTGCACCCGCCCGAACATTGGGTAATGCCCCAATTCTCGGGCTCTTTAGGCGCTAATCGCTGGCGCTACCAACCGAATTTCTAGGCCGTAATTTCTCTGAGCTGAAAGCATCCATGATTCGTGACCAAATTGTGTTTGGTATTCATGATAAAAAGGTCAGGGAACGTCTGTTGAGAGAAACCGAACTAACATTGGAAAATGCTGTGACAATATGCCAAGCCGGCGAGCTAGCTCAAAAGCATGCGAAGACTTTCAGTGAAATCAATAATGATGCGATTGTAGTAAGTGCTGCTGTCAGTGCTGTGTCCTACAAAGGGAAGAAACATGGGCAGAACAGAAACGAAAAGCAATTGGAGGAAGGAATTTTTAATTGTAAATGCTGTGGTTACAAACACCAGTTAAGACAATGCCAAGCATTTGGAAAAATGTGCACAAAATGTCATGGAAAGAATCACTTTGCCAAACAATGCTTTTCAAAAGTAAAAACAAAGAAAGGGCAACAAGTCAATGTGATTGAGGACACTGATTTAAGTGAGACATTTTTTGTACGAATGGTGTCATGTGACAATGTCAAAAATGATACAGAAAATGTGCAGCCCTCAGATATGGACAATGCTGAACATAACGTCAAGGCAGTAAAAGAGGACAAATGGATGATCCCACTGTAGATAAATGGAGCATTAGTTACATTGAAACTAGACACTGGGGCAAAAGCAAACTTAATCAGTATGAGTGACATTAAAAATATGAAAGAAAAGCCCAAAATACAGGAAAAGTCAGTACTACTGAAGAGCTATAACGGTCAGAAAATAGATAGCTTAGGTGTATGCAGGCTTAAAGTGACAGTCAAAGACAAAGTGCATCATCTCATGTTTTCTGTTGTGGCTGAAGGACATGATTCACTACTAGGTGACAAAGCTTGTGAAGACTTAGAACTCGTCAAGAGAGTCTACCGTATAAACGGTGCCATAAGCAGACCAGATGACTCAGTGGATTCTGTAGTGAATAATTTCCAGGATGTGTTCAAAGGATTTGGAGTTCTGCCATTCACTTACAAGATCCAGCTAAAGGAGGATGCTCAGCCAGTGGTACATGCTCCACGAAGAGTTCCAGCACCCCTGCGTGACCGGCTCAAGAATGAACTGGATAGAATGACCACACTAGGAGTCATCAGGAAAGTCGAAGAGCCAACAGACTGGGTTATCTCCATGGTATGTGTAAAGAAAAAGAACAATGATCTAAGAATATGCATGGATCCAAAGGACTTAAATGCAAACATAAAACGTGAACACTACCAGATTCCCAAGCGAGAAGAAATCACCAGTGAAATGTCAGGTGCCAGATACTTTACAAAGCTCGATGCCTCACAAGGATTTTGGCAACTAAAACTGGATGAAGAGAGCACCAAATACTGTATCTTCAACACACCATTTGGCAGGTATTTTTTCCTCAGAATGCCTTTCGGGATAATATCTGCATCTGAAATCTTTCATAGAACGATGGAACACATAATTGAAGGTCTGGAAGGAGTCCGGGTCTATGTTGATGACATCATCATCTGGGGCTCCACACTGAAAGAACACAATGAGCGACTCACTAAAGTGCTACAGAGCATACACCAGAATGGACTGAAGCTCAACAAAGCCAAGTGTCAGTTTGGCGTCCAGGAAGTCACTTTCCTAGGAGATAATCTATCTGGTAAAGGAATAGAACCAGATATGGAAAAAGTAAACGCCATACTCAAAATGCCCGAACCCACTGACAAAAAAGGAGTGCTACGCATCATGGGGATGATAAACTTCATTGGAAAGTTCATTCCTAACTTGTCAGCCAAGACAACCTGTCTGCGAGACCTGCTACATAAAACAAATGAGTTCGCATGGACAGAAAGACATGAACAAGAGTGGATGAACCTCAAAACAGTGCTGACAACCACACCTGTACTCACTTTCTTTGAACCAACAAAGAGAATCAAAGTGTCAACGGATGCATCAAAAGATGGCCTAGGCGCGGTCTTGCTACAAGCAGAGGGTGAAGATTGGAAGCCTGTTACCTATGCCTCCAGGTCTATGACTGATACTGAGTGTCGATATGCCCAGATTGAAAAGGAATGTCTAGGCTTGGTAGTTGGACTAGAAAAGTTTCATGGCTACATATATGGACTTCCCACCTTCACAGTTGAAACAGACCACAGCCCACTGGTTGCCATCATAAAAAAAAATCTGAATGAGATGTCTCCAAGGATTCAATGACTCATGATGAAGCTGCAAAGATATGACTTTGAACTGATCTACACACCAGGCAAACACATAGTGTTAGCAGATGCACTATCCCGAGCACCCACAATGAGTCATGTGAGCTCTACTGAAGAAGACGTGGATGTTCATGTGAGTATGGTCACTGCTGCGCTGCCTGTGTCAGACACAAAATCAAAGCAAATAGCAGAAGAAACAGTAAAAGATAGAGTGTTACAAACAGTAATAGAGAACATTCATCATGGTTGGCCAAAAGGTTCCTGTCCAAAATACTTTCACATCAGGTCAGAATTGAATGTCGCAAGTTGCGCACCACACTACCCTGCAGTGCAAAAGAAAAGCAAAGTAAGGAACTGAGACAGAGACTTCAACTGTTAAAGCTGAAACAGAAATCATACTATGACAAGTCATCCAAAACTCTAAAACCATTGACAAGGGATGATGTTGTCAGGATTGAGGATCCAGATGCATGGAACAGGAAAGCTACAGTTCTTGAGGAAGTACGACCAAGGTCATACACTGTTAGAACTGAGGAAGGACAGATTCTCAGGAGTAACCGCCATTTCCTCCTAAAAACACAAGAGACTATACACGAGCAAATCGATGACAATGCAACTGAATCTTGTCAATCACCTCCAGAACAATGTCATGAAAACACATCAGACTTACCCGTGCTGAGAAGATCCACACGTGAAGTAAAAAAGCCTGATAGACTTAATCTTTGAGTATAAAGTAAAGCTTTGAAAATGTGTTGACTGTTGTGAAAATGTTTATGTTTATAGAGCACTAACAAAAGTGTTATTGATATCATCTTTATCGTTTTTCTTGAAAGTTGATTGATATTGATTTTGTTTAACCTCAAAGAAAGGGGGATGTAATGATCAATAACATGTCATTCTAGAGTGGTACACTAGATGGAGCCGTAGAGCCGTATTGCTCTGTATATAGTTGTATGTGTTTAAGACTACACTACCCACAATGCACTAGGCTACCCACAAGGCAGTAATCAAGATGGCTGCCTGCACCCAGAAGTACACATGCTGAATCTCTACAGATGCTGTACCTATAGAACGTGTACTGAATAAATGACTAGCTAGAAGCTAGCTGTTTATAATAAGAATGTCTAGTTATTAATGAACAAAACAGTGAGGGGCCATTACTCTCAGGGAGGGGCCCTTATACTCAGGGAGGGGTACTTATGTTCAGAGAGGGGCCCATATACTAAGGCAGAAGACCCTTATACTCAGCGAGTGGCCCTTATATTCAGGGAGGAGTACCATACTCATGGAGGGGTCCCTTATACTCGGGGAGAGGCACTTATACAGGGAGGGGCCCTTATACTCAAGGAGTGGCCCTTATACTCAGTGAGGGGCCATTATACTCAGGGAGGGGCCCTTATACTCAGGCAGGGGCCCTTATAATCAGGGCAGGAGCCTTATACTCAGCGAGGGGGCCCTTATAATCAGGGAGGGGCCCTTATATTCAGGAAGGGGCCCTTATACTCAGTGAGTGGCCATTTTACTCAGGGAGGGGCCCTTATACTCAGGGAGGGGTGCTTATACTCAGGGAGGGACCCTTATACTCAGGGAGGGGGCCTTATACGCAGGGAGGGGCCCTTATACTCAGGGAGGGGGCCTTATACACAGGGAGGGACCATTATACTCAGGGAGCAAACCTTACACTCAGGGAGGAGCCCTTATACACAGGGAGGGGGCCTTATACTCAGGGAGGGGCCCTTATACTCAGGCAGGGGCCCTTATATTCAGGGAGGGTGCCCTTATACTCAGGGAGAGTCCCTTATACTCAGGGAGGGCCCCTTATACTCGGGGAGGGCCCCTATACTCAGGGAGTGACCCTTATACTCAGGGAGGGACCCTTAAACTCAGGGAGGGGCCCTTATATTCAGGGAGGGTGCCCTTATATCAGGGAGGGGCCCTTTTACTCAGGGAGGGGCACTTATACTCAGGGAGTGATTCTTATACTCAGGGAGGGGCCCTTATACTCAGGGAGGGTGCCCTCATATCAGGGAGGGGCCCTTATACTCAGCGAGGGGCCCTTATACTAAGGGAGTGGCCCTTATACTCAGGGTGGGGGGCTTATAATCAGGGAGGGGCCCTTTTACATAAGGAAGAGACCCTAATACTCCAGGAGGGCTCCTTATACTCAGGGATGGGGCGTTATACTCAGGGAGGGCGCCTTTTCTTCAGGGGGGGCCCTTATACTCAGGGAGGCAACCTTATACTCAGGGACGGTCCCTTATACTCAGGGAGTGGCCCTTATACTCAGGCAGGGCCCTTATACTCAGGCAGGGGCCCTTCTACTCAGTGAGGTGCCCTTATACTCAGGGAGGGAGCCTTATACACAGGGAGGTGATCTTATACTCAGGGAGGGTCCCTTATACTCAGGGAGGGGCCCTTATACTCAGGGAGGGACCCTTATACTCAGGGAGGGTGCCCTTATATCAGGGAGGGGCCCTTTTACTCAGGGAGGGGCACTTATACTCAGGGAGTGACCCTTATACTCAGGGAGGGGCCCTTATACTCAGGGAGGAGACCCTTATAATCAGGGAGGGGCCCTTATACTCAGGGAGGGGCCCTTATACTCAGGGAGGAGACCCTTATACTCAGGGAGGAGTCCCATACGCAGGGTGGGGATCTTATACTCAGGGAAGAGACATACTCAGGAAGGGACCCTTATATTCAAGGAGGGGCCCTTATACTCAGGGAGGGGCTGTTATACTCAGGGAGGGGACCTTATACTCAGGGAGGGGCCCTTATACTTAGGGTGGAGACATAAGAACATAAGAACATAAGAAATAGGAGCAGGAGTAGGCCATACGGCCCCTCAGGCCTGCTCCGCCATTCAATAGGATCATGGCTGATCTGAATCTAGACTCACGTCCACTTCCCTACCCTCTCCCCATAACCCCTAATTCCCTTATCTGCTAGGAAAATGTCTATCTCCATTTTAAATTTATTTAATGTTGCAGCTTCCACAGCTCTCTGGGGTAGCAAATTCCATAGATTTACTACCCTCTGAGTGAAGAAGTTTCTCCTCATCTCAGTTTTGAAAGGGCAGCCCCTTATTCTAAGATTATGCCCCCTAGTTCTAGTCTCACCCATCAGTGGAAACATCCTCACCATATCCACCCGATCAAGCTCCCTCACAATCTTATATGTTTCGATAAGATCGCCTCTCATTCTTCTGAACTCCAATGAGTAGATTCCCAACCTATTCAATTTCCTCATACGTCAACCCCCTCATCTCTGGAATCAACCGAGTGAACCTTCTCTGAACCGCCTCGAGAGCAAGTATGTCTTTTCTTAAATATGGAAATCAAAACTGCACGCAGTATTCCAGGTGTGGCCTCACCAATACCCTGTATAACTGCAGCAAGACTTCCCTGTTTTTATACTCCATCCCCCTTGCAATAAAAGCCAAGATTCCATTGGCCTTCCTGATCACCTGCTGCACCTGCATACTAACTTTTTGTGTTTCATGCACCAGGACCCCCAGATCCCTTTGTACTGTAGCACTTTGCAGTTTCTCTCCATTTAGATAATAACTTGCTCTTTGATTTTTTCTGCCAAAGTGCATAACCTCACACTTTCCAACATTATATTGCATCTGCTAAATCTCTGCCCACTCACTTAGCCTGTCTATGTCCTTTTGCAGGTTTTTTATGTCCTCCTCACTCACTGCTTTCCCTCCCATCTTTGTATCGTTGGCAAACTTGGATATGTTGCACTCGGTCCCTTCCTCCAAATCGTTAATATAGATTGTAAAGAGTTGGGGTCCCAGCACTGACCCCTGCGGAACACCACTAGTTACTGATTGCCAGCCCGAGAATGAACCGTTTATCCCAACTCTTTGTTTTCTGTTAGATAGCCAATCTTCCACCCATGCCAGTATATTACCCCCAATCCCGTGATTTTTTATCTTGATCAGTAATCTTTTGTGTGGAACCTTGTCAAATGCCTTTTGGAAGTCCAAATACACTACATCCACTGGTTCCCCTTTATCCACCCTGTATGTTACATCTTCAAAGAATTCGAGCAAATTTGTCAAACATGACTTCCCCTTCGTAAAACCATGCTGACTCTGTCCTATTAAATTATGTTTATCCAAATGCTCTGTTACTGTTTCCTTAATAATGGACTCCAACATTTTGCCAACCACAGATGTTAGGCTAACTGGTCTATAGTTTTCAGCTTTTTGTCTACTTCCCTTCTTAAATAAGGGTGTTACATTAGCAGTTTTCCAATCTGCCGGGATCTTTCCTGAGTCCAGGGAGTTCTGGAAAATGATCACCAATGCATCCACAATCCGTACCGCCACTTCTCTCAAGACCCTAGGATGTAGGCCATCAGGTCCGGGGGATTTATCCGCCTTAAGTCCCATTATTTTACTGAGTACCATCTCCTTAGTGATTTTAATCGTGTTTAGCTCCTCCCCCCCCATTGCCCCCTGTTTGTCCAGTGTTGGGATATTTTTAGTGTCCTCTACTGTAAAGACTGATACAAAATATTTGTTCAGCGTCTTTGCCATCTCCATGTTCCCCACCACTAGTTTCCCGGTCCCATCCTCTAAGGGACCAACGTTCACTTTAGCCACCCTTTTTCTTTTTATATAGCTTTAGAAACTCTTGCTATCTGTTTTTATATTTTTTGCTAGTTTACTTTCACAATCTATCTTCCCTTTCTTAATTAATCTTTTAGTTATTCTTTGCTGGCTTTTAAATGCTTCCCAATCTTCTATCCTCCCACTAGATTTGGCTACTTTATAGGCCCTTGTTTTCAGTCGAATATTATCCTTTATTACTTTACTAAGCCATGGATGGCTGTCTTTTCTTTTACTCCCCTTTTTCCTCAGTGGAATATATTTATCTTGAAAGATGTGAAATATCTCCTTGAATGTAGACCACTGCTCTTGTACCGTCTTACACTTTAATCTGTTTTCCCTGTCCACTTTAGTCAATTCTACTCTCATACCTTCATAGTCTCCTTTAGTTAAGCTTAGTACGCTGGTTTGAGATCCAACTCTCTCACCCTCAAACTGAATTTGGAATTCAACCATATTATGGTCACTCATTCCAAGGGGATCCTTTACTAGGACATTTTTTATTAATCCTGTCTCATTACACATGACCAGATCTAAGGTTGCCTGCCCCCTGGTTGGTTCAGTTACATACTGCTCAAGGAACCCGTCCCTAATACACTCTATGAACTCTTCCTCAATGCTGCCATGCCCAATTTGTTTAGTCCAGTCAATATGAAAGTTAAAATCCCCCATGATTATAGCTGTTCCCTTATTACAAGCCCCAACTATTTCCTGATTTATACTCCGACCAACAGAGTTGCAACTGTTAGGAGGCCTATAGACTATGCCCACTAGTGACTTTTTCCCCTTATTATTCCTTATCTCCACCCAAACTGTTTCACTATCCTGATCCTTTGACCCAATATCATTTCTGACTATTGCAGTGATTCCATCCTTGATTAACATAGCAACCCCACCTCCCTTTCCTTCCTATCTGTCCTTCCTAATTGTCAAATACCCTTGTATGTTTAGTTCCCAGTCATGATTATCTTGCAGCCATGTTTCCGTAATGGCCACCAGATCATACCCATGTGTAGTTATTTGTACCATCAACTCGTCAATTTTGTTACGAATGCTGCGTGCATTCAGATAAAGAACTTTCAAATATGTTTTCTGACAATTTATTCCTGCTTTTACCCCTTTTACTACTTTACCTTTATCATTATACATTCTGTCCCTTCCTGACATGCTCTGGTTTTTAATTCCCCCACTGCTACCTTGCTCTATTGCCTTCTCCGCTGTCATTTTTATTTTTCGCTCTCTTAAAACCTCCCCCCCACTAATTAGTTTAAAGCCCTCTCTACAGCCCTAGTTATTCAATTCGCCAGGATTCTAGTCCCAGCACTGGCCAAGTGAAGTCCGTCCCAATGGAACAGCTCTCTCCTGTCCCAGTACTGATGCCAGTGTCCCAGGAAGCAAAACCCATTTCTCCCACACCAGTCTTTGAGCCATGCATTTAACTCTCTAATTTTATTTACCCTAGCCAAATTTGCACGTGGCTCAGGTAGTAATCCAGAGATTATTACCCTTGTTGTTCTGCTTTTTAATTTGGCCTCTAGCTGCTCAAACTCCCTCAGCAGAACGTCCTTCCTTGTACTATCTATGTCGTTGGTACCAACATGGACCACGACAACTGGATCCTCCCCCTCCCACTCCAAGTTTCTCTCCAGCCCAGAGGAGATGTCCTTAATCCTGGCACCGGGCAGGCAACACAGCCTTCGGGACTCTCGCTCTCGGCTGCAAAGAATTCTATCTATCCCCCTAACGATACTATCCCCTACCACTACAACATTTCTTTTAACTCCTCCCACTTGAATGGCCCTCCGCTCCACGGTGCTGTGGCCAGGTTGCTCATCCTCCCCGCAGTCCCTGTTCCCATCCTCACAGGGAGTAAGAGCCTCAAACTTGTTGGACAAGAGCAAGGGCTGCGGCTCCTCCAACACTACCTCCTGGATCCCCGTACCTGCCTCACTTCTAGTCACACCATCCTGACCCTGGTCACGGACTACATCTGAATTAATTAATCTAATTGGTGTGACTACCTCCTGATACACAGAGTCCAGGTAACTCTCCCCCTCCCTGATGTGTCTCAGTGTTTGAAGCTCGGACTCCAGCTCTTCAACACGGAGCCGGAATTCCTCGAGCAGCCAACACTTACTGCAAATGTGATCACCGTGAGCATCAATGGTGTCCACCAGCTCCCACATATTGCAGCAGCAACACATCACCTGATCTCCCATTCTATGTAATTAATTAAATTTATTAATATTATTTTTAAATACCCTCTGCTCCGATTCTAGATGATGAATATCGCACCTTAGAAACTATTAAACCACAGAGTTTAAGCTTAAAAAAGAGAGAAATACTTACCAACCAATCACTTACCCGCTTTCTGGTGATGTCACACTTGGATTACTTTTTACCTTTCTCCTTCCCTCCGAGTTCCGAGTTCGGAGACTGGTAGGCCTTACCTGGTCTCTGGGGCCTTTTATAGCCCAGCTCTGCCGCTCGAGATTCCCGCCGACGCTGTGACATGCTAAGGGAGGGGCCCTTATACTCAGGGAGGGGCCATAATATTCAGGGAGGGGGCCTTATACTCAGGGATGGTGCCCTTATATCAGGGAGGGGCCCTTATACTCAGGGAGGGGCCCTTATATTCAGGGAGGTGACCCTTATACTCAGTTAGGGGCCCTTATACTCAGCGAGGGGCCCTTATACTCAAGGAGGAGACCCTTATACAAATGGAGGAGACCCTTTTACTCAGGGTGGGGCCCTTATACTCAGGGAGGGGCCCTTATAGTCAGGGAGGGGCCCTTATACTCAGGCAGAGACCCTTATACTCAGGGATGGACCCTTATACTCAGGGAGGGGGCATTATACTCAGATAGGGTCCTTATACTCAGGGAGGAGACACTTATCATCAGGTAGGGGCCCTTATACTCAGGGAGGGACCCTTATACTCAGGGAGGGATCCTCATACTCAGGGAGGGGCCCTTATACTCAGGGAGGGATCTTTACACACAGGGAGGGACCCTTATACTCAGGGAGGGACCTTTTTACTCAGGCAGGGGCCCTTATACTCAGGGAGGGACCCTTACATGGATACATATAGAAACATAGAAGATAGGAGCAGGAATAGGCCATTCGCCCCCTCGAGCCTGCTCCGCCATTCAATGAGATCATGGCTGATCATCCAAATTCAGTACCCTGTTCCTGCCTTCTCTCCATATCCCTTGATCCCTTTAGCAATAAGTGTAACGGATTCAGCGGCACTTCCCTCTGCTCGCCGCCTGAGGGCGGTTTTTGAGGCTTCGGTGCGCTGCTGCCGTGCCTTTGGGCCCCTCTCCTCACCTGGTCCTCGAGTAATTGGTCTCATCAGAGTAATTAGGCTAGTTAATAAAGTTGTTTGTTTTTGTCCCTGTCTTGTCCTCTGTGCCTCTGGCCTCACCTGTGTGTTGTTAATGTATTTGTCTCCTGTCTCATTTGATTAATTATGTCACGTGACCACTCTGGCCTGTATGTAAGCTTCCTGTTTCATGTCCTCTTCACTCAGTCCTGGGTTCGCCTGCCTGCAGGTAGCAGCTCTCTCGAGTCTCTCTGTGTTTTCAAGTTTCTAGGAATCTCCTTTCGAGTGTTACTATGTCTCTGTGTTTTCGAGTCTTAAGTGAATCTCCTTTTGAGTGTTACCCTGTCTCTATGTTCTCGAGTCTCAAGGAAGCATCTTTCGAGTTCTACCCGGTCTCGAGTCCTTGGATAGGTTTCCTGCGCTTGGGTCCACTACCGAAACCCGAGCAAAATGGCCCCGTGAATGCACGGCCCCGTGACATTAAGAAATATATCCAACTCCTTCTTGAATATATTTAATGAATTGGCCTCTACTGCCTTCTGTGGCAGAGAATTCCACAGGTTCACCACTCTCTGGGTGAAGAAATTCCTCTTCATCTCTGTCCTAAATGGCTTACCCCTTATCCTTAGACTGTGACCCATGGTTCTGGACTCCCCGATCATCGGGAACATCCTTCCAGCATCTAGTCTGTCTAGTCCTGTTAGAATTTTATAAGTTTCGATGAGATCCCCTCTCATTCTTCTAAACTCCAGCGAGTACAAGCCCAATCGACGCAATCTCTCCTCATACATCATTCCTGCCATCCCAGGTATCAGCCTGGTGAATCTTCGCTGCACTCCTTCCATGGCAAGAACATCCTTCCTCAGATAAGGCGACCAAAACTGCACACAATACTCAAGATGTGGCCTCACCAAGGCCCTGTACAACTGCAGCAAGACATCCTTGTTCCTGTACTCAAACCCTCTCGCTACGAAGGCCAATATACAATTTGCCTTCTTAACCGCCTGCTGCACCTGCATGCTTACTTTCAGCGACTGGTGCACAAGGACACCTAGGTCTCGTTGCACTTCCCCTTCTCCCAATCTATTGCCATTTAGATAATAATCTGCCTTCCTGTTTTTGACACGAAAGTGGATAACCTTGCATTTATCCACATTATATTGCATCTGCCATGCTTCTGCCCAATCACCCAACCTGTCCAAATCATACTGGAGTTTCTCGGCATCCTCCTCACAGCACACACGCCCACCCAGCTTTGTGTCGTCTGCAAACATGGAGATATTGGCCCTGAAATTAGGATCGGGGGCTTGCCGCGCGTGCAAGCCCCCGATCTGCACTCACCCTGCGCTCCGACATCTGAAGCCCGGGCCTGCTTGCATTTCCTGTCACAGGCCCGGTTCCGATGTCGGCGCGATGTGCTTACCTGATCCAGCAGCGTAGTTAGTGCGATGTGCCGGCTGGGATCAGGTGAGCACTGTGCAGCCAATCAGGGGAGGGGAAACTCATTCATGAGTTTGACAGTAAGAGCTGTCAAACTCATGAAAAGTATGGGCTGCCAAAACACTACTTTAACTTTAAAAAAAATTTTAAAAAACATCCCACTGATTGTATTAACTATAAATAAGTTTTAAAAAATGTTTTAAACAATTAATCAATTTTTTGAAAAAATTTTTTTTTTAAAAATAGGGTCTAAAACTAAACTTACCATCCTGTAAATTCTTTAAAAATAACAAACCTGTGGAAAAAAAATTTCTACATTGATCTAAAAGCCCACTTACCTGAAAAACTAAATACTTACGCCTTGTTTTTCTATGTGTAAAGACCGGAGGCCTTTACACGCGCGCAACTCTGAAAAAAAAAGGAATTTTACTGCGCACGCGCTGCCTGTGCAGTCGCGCACATTCTGCCTCTTAACCCCTTGGGTCAGAGGAAAGGAAATGCCGGTTTTCAGCGCATGCGCTGTGCATGCTGAAAACCGGCAATTCCTCCGGGCCCACGCGTGAGTACCCCGTCCGTACTCACGCGTTGTGCCCGGAATTACTGGGCCATTACATCTAGTTCCCTCGTCCAGATAATTTATATATATTGTGAATAGCTGGGGTCCAAGGACCGATCCCTGCGGTACCCCACTAGTCACTGCCTGTCACTCGGAAAAAGAGCCGTTTATTCCAACTCTTTGCTTTCTGTCTGCCAACCAGTTCTCTATCCAAGTCAATACCTTGCCCCCAATCACATGTGCCTTAATTTTACATGCTAATCTCTTATGCGGGACCTTATCGAAAGCCTTTTGAAAATCCAAATACACCACATCCACTGGTTCTCCCTTATCTATTTTACCAGTTACATCCTCAAAAAATTCCAGTAGATTAGTCAAGCACGATTTACCTTTTGTAAAGCTGTTTGATCCGTGTATCTTAATGTTGTGTCCTTCAATAATCAGACAACAGACTGCAGGGAACGATTCAACAGGTGTTTACTGAAGGAGGGTTACTCTAGAACTGACTATGCAGATCACTACTCAGGTTTATATACAGGTGTGGTCACTACCGGTACTACAATATACAGGAGCTTTAAAAAGTAGTTCTCTCCTTTAAAGGTAGATACATTACAATTCCTCCCCTTTTAGATTAACAGTACCATAACACTCATTTAACAATTACATATCAAACTAATTACAATTAACACTTTTAACATGCAACATTAGCTGAAAATAGTCTATTTATAAATTCAGTCTTTGGGGAGGCTTCCTGATCCTTTCTGGATAGCGCTTTTCCCGAGTGTCTTGCTCTTGGTGCGGAGGCGATTCTGGCCCCCTGTCATCGGTTGGTTCATCAGCTTCCGATGCTACTGTTTCTGGGGTAGATGCGACCTGTACGTCGGGTTCATCACCAGGTACGTATGGGCGAGGCATGGGGTTGACTTGTTCCTGTGACTCTAGGATCTGGTCAGCATGGCGTCTCACGATGCTCTCCCCAATGTCCACTGTGTACATTAGTGGGCCCTGCCGTGTGCATATCGTTCCTGGCTGCCATTTTTCTGTTCGGTAGTCACGGGCCAAGACTGGTTGCCCTACATTGAAGCTCCTTGTTGGCTTCCCATGGATGTGCTGGAATTGCTTACTCTCAACATCTCTTCGTACGTTTGGTCTGAGCAAATCCAGGCGAGATCTTAAACTTTGGTTAAAGAACATCATGGCCGGGGCCTGGTTGGTGACTGCATGTGTCGCATTCCGGTAGGCGAACAGGAAATTGTCCACCTTGTGCTGCAGCGGAATGTTGTCATTGTACATAGCCTTTATTGCCTTCTTAAAGGTTTGTACGAACCTCTCAGCCAATCCATTTGTGGCTGGATGATACGGGTCGGATGTGTAATGCCTTACCCCATTCTTTTTCAAGAATCTCCGGAACTCTTCGGACACAAACTGTGGTCCGTTGTCAGAGCAAATCTGTTCTGGCAAGCCATTCCTGGCAAAAATGGTCCGTAGGACTGCAATCATTTTCTCCGTGCTGGTGGAGGACATTTTGATGACCTCAGGCCATTTCGAGTGCGCATCCACGGCTATTAAAAACATTGAGTCCATGAATGGACCAGCAAAATCAATATGCACCCGTTGCCATGGAGATGAGGGCCACTCCCATGGGTGTAGAGGGGCATGTGGTGGTGCATTTTGGACCTTCTCGCATCCTGAGCAGCTCTTTGTCAGGTCCTCGATTTGCTGATTGATCCCCGGCCACGACAAATAAGCCCTAGCAAGGCTTTTCATTTTCACCCCTCCCAGATGACCTTCGTGAAGCTCATTGAGCACTCTCTCCCTTAACTTGGGTGGAATTACCACTCGGGATCCACACATCAAGGTCCCCTGGCATACTGACAGCTGTTCTCTTCTGGATGAGAATGCTGGCAACAGTGAGTCGCCATGTGCTGGCCATCCCTTCACCGTCAAATCATATACCCGAGACAGTGTCGGGTCATTTCGGGTCTCCTTCTCTATACCAGCGTTAGTTACTGGCAAGCATTCAATTATAGTCGAATGAAATATTTCGACAGGATCCACTGCTGGTGCTTCCTCCGCAGTAGGCAGTGGCAGGCGTGATAACCCATCAGCGTTTCCATGCTGTTTCGTCCACTTATACTCGATTTCATATTGGTGCGCCCCTAGAGAAAGGGACCATCTCTGTAGCCGTTGCGCAGTCATCACCGGAACGCCCTTCTTTGGATTAAAGATGGAGACAAGTGGTTGGTAGTCAGTCAGCAAGGTGAACTTCTGCCTGTGCAGATAGTGATTGAACCTTTTCACTCCCCACACTAGGCTGAGGGCCTCCCTGTCAATCTGGGCGTAGTTACGCTCGGCTGAGGTTAGTGATCGTGACGCAAAGGCTATTGGCCTCTCTGAGCCGTCCGAGAATTTGTGCGACAGCACCGCTCCAATGCCGTAGGGTGACTCATCACATGCCAACCGAATTGGTAATGCTGGGTTGTAATGGGCCAATACCTCTTTCGATGTGATTAGTGTTTTGCTCTTCTGGAAAGCTCGTCTACATTCGTCACTCCACTTCCATGGCACCCCAGTTTGCAGTAGGGTGTTCAGTGGGTGTAGTATTGTAGACAAATTTGGCAAGAACTTATGGTAGTAGTTTACCAGCCCGAGGAACGACCTCAGTTGTGACACATTTTCCGGTGCTGGAGCCTTGACTACTGCCTCAATCTTCTCTGGGGACTTATGTAACCCCTCTTTATCAACAACGTGGCCACAATACGAGATTTGTTTTCTAAAAAACTCGCATTTGGGGCGGTTAGCTCAGAGCCCATATTCCTGCAATCTAGTAAGCACCTGCTCCAGGTTGGCAAGGTGACCACTGTCATTTTCGCCCGTGACCAGGATGTCATCCAAATAACACTGGGTCCCTGGGATCCCTTGCAGGACTTGTTCCATTGCCCTCTGCCAAATAGCCAGAGCTGATGCTAACCCGAATACCAGCCGGTTGTCTTGGTAGAGACCTTTATGGGTGTTGATTGTGAGGTATTTTTTTGATGCTTCTTCTACCTCCATTTGCAGATACGCCTGGGCCAGATCAATCTTAGTGAAGCGTTTCCCTCCAGATAGCGAGGTGAAAATATCTTCAATCCGCGAAAGTGGATATTGTACGGTGTGAAGGACTGGGTTCACTGTTACCTTAAAGTCCCCACAGATGCGAACCTTCCTTGGTTCCCTAGGCGTGCTGCTCAATGACTTTTTCATCACAGGGATGATGGGTGTAGCCCACTCGCTGCAGTCTACCTTGGACAGTACACCTGAACGTTCCAGACTCTCCAGCTCTGCTTCGACGGCTGGGTGGATCGCATAAGGTACCGGTCTGGCCTTAAAACATTTTTGGCTTACGTTTTCTTCAATTTAAATCATCGCTGTCATGCCTTTTAGTGTTCCGAGTCCTTGCTGGAACACTTCTTTCGCGTCAGTTAGGATCTTTGACAGTCGCCGCGGTGTGACGTTGTCATCCTTTTTGTCAGCCACAGTCAGTGCCTGTATGGAATGCCAATCTATCTGCATCATCCGGATCCATTCACGTCCTAGTAGTGGTGGTCCTCCATCTGGCAATACATATAGGTCCATTTTTGGTGTTTCCTTGCCGTTATATATAACGTTCACCCTTATTTTTCCTTTGGGGTAGACTTTTTGCCCCGTGTACGTCTTCAAGACAATCTTTGTATCTCTCAAGGGTATATGTGAGAATAGCCACTTGTAGTCCCTTTGGTTTATGACTGTTAGGGCTGATCCTGTGTCCAATTCCATTTTCACTTGGACTCCTGCTATCTTGAGCGTGACCCAGATAGTTTGGTGATCCTCCGTTTTGATCACATTATGTAGTTTCAGACAACCCAGCTCCTTGCTTCCGGAGTCTGTATCACTTTTCTGTTCGTCTGAACTACTCTCCGTCACCTTATGTACCTTCTTGTACTTCTCCTGTGGAGATTTCTTGCTGCTGGTTTTCTTTCCCGACCTGCAGACTCTTGCTATGTGTCCTACTTTTCCACATTGTCTGCACACTTTGTCCTTGAACCAGCAATCATTATGGTCGTGTGTTGTTCTGCCGCAGCGATAGCACTTCACTGTTCCGTATGACATTTCATTTGTGCCATATTCTTGCGGTCTCCATTGTATCTCTGCAGCGCCCCATGCTGTTGCTTCGTGTGATACTGCAATGCTGAAAACCTTGTCCAACGTAAGATCCTTTTCTGATAGAAGCCATTTCTGGGTTCCTTCACTTTGAAGCCCACACACAAACTTGTCCCTTAAAGTATCTGCTAGTCCCGTTCCAAACTGGCAGTGTTTCGATAGCTTGCGCAGTTCCTTTAAATACTCAGCATTACTTTCATCTTTATGGTTGTTCCTTTTGTGAAACTTAAATCTTTCTGCTATCAGCAGCGGTGTGGGGTTTAAGTGGTCCTGTAGGATTGACACTATGTTTTCAAAATCCTTTTCTACTGGCTTCTCTGGGGTTACTATGTTTCATAGTAAGCCATACGTTTTTGCACCCATTGAATTCAACAATACTAGCACTTTCTTGTCATCTGGCACTTCATTCGCCTTGCAGTATACTTCTATGCGTTCGACATTTTCTATGCGTTCGACATATGTCGTCCAATCTTCAACTTCATTGTCGAACGCTGTGATACTGCCACTCTTCGGCATTTTTGGGTGTGGTTAGACTGGCTTAAAATGGTGTCTCCCGCGCTTTCCTTCCTTCACCGCTGCGGCTTAAAATGGCGTCTCCCGCGCTGCTGCCAATGCCGCTCTCGGCGGTCCTCGTGGCAAATGGCGATGCCCTGTGTGTTTCGTGCGCTGCTCCTGCGCTGCTGCCAATGCCGCTCTCTGCAGTCCTCGTGGCAATGGAAGCACCTCGTGTTTTCCTGCGCGCCTCTCTCCCCCGTTGACGCTGCTCGGCCCTCGAACACCGACTGCGCTCTGCTCTCTCTCGTTTCTCTCCCCCATTGACGCTGCTCGGCCCTTGAACACCGGCTGCGCCCTGTGCGCTCTGCCCTCTCGCTCTCCCCCGTTGACGCTGCTCGGCCCTTGAACACCGGCTGTGCTCTGCTCTCTCTCGTCTCTCTCCCCCGTTGACACCGCTCGGTCCTGAACACCGGCTGCGCCCTGTGCGCTCTGCCCTCTCTCTCTCCCACGTCAACGCTGCTCAGCCTTTTTCTGTGCCAATCGGTCGGGCTCTAGCCCGCCGCTGTCCGGGAAGAGTCTGCGCAGTTCCTGTTGCCAGCCCGTTTCGCTGGCCCACCGTGACTGGAAAGCCAAGCCTGGCTCTCGACAGCCTCCCCTGCGATGCTCAAATCTCCGCTGGATGACTGGGCGGTTGCCCGTGGTCGACGCCCGTGCTTCTGGACTTGACCTTCTTCCACTGTTCTCCAGGAGCGAATCCCTGGGAGGTGATGCAGAGTTGCAGGTAGGTTCGAATCTGCCACGTCGCCAATGTTAGATCCATGTATCTTAATGTTGTGTCCTTCAATAATCAGACCACAGACTGCAGGGAACGATTCAACAGGTGTTTACTGAATGAGGGTTACTCTAGAACTAATTGTACAGATCACTACTCAGGGTTTATATACAGGTGTGGTCACTGCCGGTACTACAGTATACAGGAGCTGTAAAAAGTAGTTCTCTCCCTTAAAGGCACATACATTACAAAAGCCATGTTGACTTTGTCCGATCCGGTCACTTTTTTCCAAGTGCTCTGCTATTACATCCTTTATAATGGACTCTAGCATTTTCCCCACTACCGATGTCAGGCTTACCGGTCTATAAATCCCCATTTTCTCTCTACCACCTTTTTTGAATAGTTGGGTAACATTAGCTACCCGCCAATCCATGGGTGCTGTTCCGGAGTCTATCGAATTTTGGAAGATGACTAGCAATGCATCTACTATTTCCTGGGCCACTTCCTTAAGTACCCTAGGATGTAGATTATCGGGCCCTGGGGATTTATCGGCCCTCAATCCCATCAATTTCCCTAACACCATTTCCCTACAAATACTGATTTCTATCAGTTCCTCCCTTTCATTAGACCCTATGTTCCCTGACATCTTTGGAAGGTTATTTGTTTCCTCCTTTGTGAAGACAGAACCAAAGTATGTATTTAATTGTTCTGCCATTTCTTTGTTCCTCATTATAAATTCCCCTGATTCTGACTGCAAGGGACCTACGCTTGACTTCACCAATCTTTTTCTCTTCACATATCTATAAAATCTTTTACAGTCAGTTTTTATGTTCCCTGAAAATTTACTCTCATACTCTATTTTCCCCCTCTTAATTAATCCCTTTGTCCACCTTTGTTGGATCCTAAACTGCTCCCAATCCTCAGGTTTACTGCTTTTTCTGGCCAATTTATATGTCCTCTCCTTGGATATTATGCTATCCCTAATTTCCCTTGTTAGCCATGGTTGAGTCACCTTTTTTGTTTTATTTTTATGCCAAACTGGGATGAAGAAAATGCTGCAGTTCATCCATGCGATCTTTGAATGTTTGCCATTGCCCATCAACCGTCAACCCTTTGAGTGACATTCCCCAATCAATCCTACCCAACTCGCACCTCATACCATCGTAGTCTCCTTTATTTAAATTCAGGACTCTAGTCTCTGAGTCAACTGTTTCACTCTCCATCTTAATGAAGAATTCTATCATATTATGATCGCTCCGACCCACGGGGCCTCGCACAACAAGATTGCTAATTACTCCTTTCTCATTACATAATACCCAGTCTATATGGCCTTATACTTAGGGAGGGTCTCTTATACTCAGGGAGGGGCCCTTATTCTCAGGAAGGGGGCATTATACTCAGATGGAGCCCTTATACTCAGGGAGGAGACCCTTATACTCAGTGAGGGGTTCTTATACTCAGGGAGTGGCCCTTATACTCAGGGTGGGGGGCTTATAATCAGGGAGGGGCCCTTTTACATAAGGGAGAAACCCTTATACTCAGGATTGAGTACCTTATACTCCAGGAGGGGTCCTTATACTCAGGGATGGGGCGTTATCCTCAGGGAGGGCGCCTTTTCTTCAGGGCACCCTTATCCTCAGGGAGGAGACCCTTATATTCAGGGAGGGGCCCTTAAACTCAGGGAGGGGCCCTTATACTCAGGAAGGAGACCCCTATACTCTGGGAGGGGTCCTGATACACAGGGAGGGAACCTTATACGCAGGTACGGGCCCTTATACTCAGGGAGGGAGCCTTATTCTCAGGGAGGGGATCTTATACTCAGGGAGGTGACCCTTATACTCAGGGAGGGGCCCTTATACTCAGAGAGGGACCCTTATACTCAGGGAGGGTCCCTTATATTCAGGGAGGGGCTCTTATACTCAGGGAGGGGCCCTTATACTCAGGGAGTCACCCTTACACTCAGGGAGGGGCCCTTATACTCAGGGAGGGAGCCTTATACTCAGGGAGGGGCCCTTATACTCAGGGAGGGAGCCTTATACTCAGGGAGGGGCCCTTATACTCAGGGAGGGAGCCTTATACTCAGGGAGGGGCCCTTATACTCAGGGAGGGAGCCTTATATTCAGGGAGGGGCCCTTATACTCCGGGAGTGGGCCTTATTCTCAGATGGGGCCCACATATTCAGGGAGGAGGCCTTATAATCAGGGAGGGTCCCTTATACTCAGGGGGGAGGCCTTATACTCAGGGAGGGGCCCTTATACTCAGGGAGGGGTCCTTATACTCAGGGAGGGGCCCTTATAATCAGGCAGGGGCCATTATACTCAGGGAGGAGCCCCTTAAACTCAGGGAGGGGCCCTGATACTCAGGGGGGGCCCTTATACTCACGGAGGAGATACTTATACTCAGGGAGGGGCCCTGATACTCAGGGAGGGGCCCTTATACTCACGGAGGAGACCCATATACTCCGGGAGGGGTCCTGATACTCAGGGAGGGGCCCTTATACGCAGGGACGGGCCCTTATACTCAGGGAGGGACCCTTATACTCAGGGAGGGGATTTTTATAGTCACAGAGAGACACTTATACTCAGGGATGGGCCCTTATACTCAGGGAGGTGATCCTTATACAATGAAGTCGAAGATTGCACGACATATGTCGAACGCATAGAAATATACTGCAAGGCGAATGAAGTGCGAGATGACAAGAAAGCGCTGGTATTGTTGAATTCAATGGGTGCAAAAATGTATGGCTTACTACGAAACCTAGTAACCCCAGAGAAGCCAGTAGAAAAGATTTTGAAAACATAGTGTCAATCCTACAGGACGAATTAAACCCCACACCGCTGCTGATAGCAGAAAGATTTAAGTTTCACAAAAGGAACCACCATAAAGATGAAAGTAATGCTGAGTATTTAACGGAACTGCGCAAGCTATCGAAACACTGCCAGTTTGGAACGAGACTAACAGATACTTTAAGGGACAAGTTTGTGTGTGGGCTTCAAAGTGAAGGAACCCAGAAATGGCTTCTATCAGAAAAGGATCTTACGTTGGACAAGGCTTTCAGCATTGCAGTATCACACGAAGCAGCAGCACGGGGCGCTGCAGAGATACAACGGAGACTGCAAGATTATGGCAGAAATGAAATGTCATACGGAATAGTGAAGTGCTATCGCTGCGGCAGAACAACACACGACCATAATGATTGCTGGTTCAAGGACAAAGTGTGCCGACAGTGTGGAAAAGTAGGACACATAGCAAGAGTCTGCAGGTCGGGAAAGAAAACCAGCAGCAAGAAATCTCCACAGGAGAAGTACAAGAAGGTACATAAGGTGACGGAGAGTAGTTCAGACGAACAGAAGAGTGATACAGACTCCGGAAGCAAGGAGCTGGGTTGTCTGAAACTACATAATGTGATCAAAACGGAGGATCACCAAACTATCTGGGTCACGCTCAAGATAGCAGGAGTCCAAGTGAAAATGAAATTCGACACAGGATCAGCCCCAACAGTCATAAACCGAAGGGACTACAAGCGGCTATTCTCACATATACCCTTGAGAGATACAAAGATTGTCTTGAAGACGTACACGGGGCAAAAAGTCTACCCCAAAGGAAAAATAAGGGTGAACGTTAGAAATAACGGCAAGGAAACACCAAAAATGGACCTATATGTATTGCCAGATGGAGGAGCACCACTACTAGGACGTGAATGGATCTGGAAGGTTCAGCTGGATTGGCATTCCATACAGGCACTGACTGTGGCTGACAAAAAGGATGATGACGTCACACCTGGGCGACTGTCAAAGATCCTAACTGATGCGAAAGAAGTGTTCCAGCAAGGACTCGGAACACTAAAAGGCATGACAGCGACGATTAAAATTGAAGAAAACGCAAGCCCAAAATGTTTTAAGGCCAGACCGGTACCTTATGCGATCCGCCCAGCCGTCGAAGCAGAGCTGGAGTGTCTGGAACGTTCAGGTGTACTGTCCAAGGTAGACTGGAGCGAGTGGGCTACACCCATCGTCCCTGTGATGAAAAAGTCATTGAGCAGCACGCCTGGGGAACCAAGGAAGGTTCGCATCTGTGGGGACTTTAAGGTAACAGTGAACCCGGTTCTTCACACCGTACAATATCCACTTCCGCGGATTGAAGATATTTTCGCCTCGCTATCTGAAGGGAAACGCTTCACTAAGATTGATCTGGCCCAGGCGTATCTGCAAATGGAGGTAGAAGAAGCATCAAAAAAATACCTCACAATCAACACCCATAAAGGTCTCTACCAAGACAACCGGCTGGTATTCGGGGTAGCATCAGCTCTGGCTATTTGGCAGAGGGCAATGGAACAAGTCCTGCAAGGGATCCCAGGGACCCAGTGTTATTTGGACGACATCCTGGTCACGGGCGAAAATGACAGTGATCACCTTGCCAACCTGGAGCAGGTGCTCACTAGATTGCAGGAAAATTGGCTCCGAGCTAACCGCCACAAATGCGAGTTTTTTAGAAAACAGATCTCGTATTGTGGCCACGTTATCGATAAAGAGGGGTTACATAAGTCCCCAGAGAAGATTGAGGCAGTAGTCAAGTCTCCAGCACCGGAAAATGTGTCACAACTGAGGTCGTTCCTCGGGCTGGTAAACTACTACCATTAGTTCCTGCCAAATTTGTCTACAATACTACACCCACTGAACACCCTACTGCAAACTGGGGTGCCATGGAAGTGGAGTGACGAATGTAGATGAGCTTTCCAGAAGAGCAAAACACTAATCTCATCGAAAGAGGTATTGGCCCATTACAACCCGGCATTATCAATTCGGTTGACATGTGATGCGTCACCCTATAGCATTGGAGCGGTTCTGTCGCACAAATTCTCGGACGCGTCACGATCACTAACCTCAGCCGAGCGTAACTACGCCCAGATTGACAGGGAGGCCCTCAGCCTAGTGTGGGGAGTGAAAAAGTTCAATCACTATCTGCACGGGCAGAAGTTCAACTTGCTGACTGACCACCAACCACTTGTCTCCATCTTTAATCCAAAGAAGGGCGTTCCGGTGATGACTGCGCAACGGCTACAAAGATGGTCCCTTTTCTGGGGGCGCACCAATATGAAATCGAGTATAAGGGCACGAAACAGCATGGAAACGCTGATGGGCTATCACGCCTGCCACTGCCTACTGCGGAGGAAGCACCAACAGTGGATTCTGTCAAAATATTTCATTTGACTATAATTGAATGCTTGCCAGTAATTAACGCTGGTATAGAGAAGGAGACCCGAAATGACCCGACACTGTCTCGGGTATCTGATTTGACGGTGAAGGGATGGCCAGCACATGGCGACTCACTGTTGCCAGCATTCTCATGCAGATGAGAACAGCTGTCAGTATGCCAGGGGACCTTGATGTGTGGATCCCGAGTGGTAATTCCACCCAAGTTAAGGGAGAGAGTGCTCAATGAGCTTCACGAAGGTCATCTGGGAGGGGTGAAAATGAAAAGCCTTGCTAAGGCTTATGTGTGGTGGCTGCGGATCGATCAGCAAATCGAGGACCTGACAAAGAGCTGCTCTGGATGCCAGAAGGTCCAAAATGCACCACCACATGCCCCTCTACACCCATGGGAGTGGCCGTCATCTCCATGGCAAAGGGTGCATATTGATTTTGCTGGTCCATTCATGGACTCAATGTTTTTAATAGCCGTGGATGCGCACTCGAAATGGCCTGAGGTGATCAAAATGTCCTCCACCACCACGGAGAAAACTATCGCAGTCCTTTGGACAATTTTTGCCAGGAATGGCTTACCAGAACAGATTTGCTCTGACAACAGACCACAGTTTGTGTCCGAAGAGTTCGGAGGTTCTTGAAAAAGAATGGGGTAAGGCATTACACACCCGCCCCGTATCAACCAGCCACAAATGGATTGTCTGAGAGTTTTGTACAAACCTTTAAGAAGGCAATAAAGACTATGTACAATGACAACATTCCACTGCAGCACAAGGTGGACAATTTCCTGTTCGCCTACCGGAATGCGACACATGCAGTCACCAACCAGGCCCCAGCCATGATGTTCTTTAACCGAAGGTTAAGATCTCGCTTGGATTTGCTCAGACCAAATGTACGAAGAGATGTTGAGAGTACGCAATTCCAGCACATCCATGAGAAGCCAACAAGGAGCTTCAATGTAGGGCAACCAGTCTTGGCCCGCGACTACCGAACAGAAAAATGGCAGCCAGGAACAATATGCACACGGCAGGGCCCACTAATGTACACAGTGGATGTTGGGGAGAGCATCGTGAGACGCCATGCTGACCAGATCCTAGAGTCACAGGAGCAAGTCAACCCCATGCCTCGCCCATACGTACCTGGTGATGAACCTGACGTACAGGTCGCATCTACCCCAGAAACAGTAGCATCGGAAGCTGATGAATCAACCGACGACAGGGGGCCAGAATCGCCTCCGCACCAAGAGCAAGACACTCGGGAAAGGCGCTATCCAGAAAGGATCAGGAAGCCTCCCCAAAGACTGAATTTATAAATGGACTATTTTCAGCTAATGTTGCATGTTAAAAGTGTTAATTGTAATTAGTTTGATATTTAATTGTTAAATGAGTGTTATGGTACTGTTAATCTAAAAGGGGAGGAATTGTAATGTATGTACCTTTAAAGGAGAGAACTACTTTTTACAGCTCCTGTATACTGTAGTACTGGCAGTGACCACACCTGTATATAAACCCTGAGTAGTGATCTGTACAGTTAGTTCCTGAGTAACCCTCATTCAGTAAACACCTGTTGAATCGTTCCCTGCAGTCTGTTGTCTGATTATTGAAGGACACAACATTAAGATACACGGATCTAACAAGGGAGGGGCCCTTATAACAGGGTGGGGCCCTTATACTCAGGGAGGGGCCCTTATACTCAGGGAGGAGACCCTTATCCTCAGGCAGGGCCCCTTATACTCAGGGAGGGGCCCTTATTCACAGGGAGGGGCCCTTATACTCAGGGAAGGGACTCATTCTCAGGGAGGAGACCCTTCTACTTAGGGAGGGACCCTTATACTCAGGGAGGGGACCTTATAGTCAGGGAGCGGCCCTTATACTCAGGGAGGGACCCTTATTCACAGGGAGGGACCCTTATACTCAGGGAGGGGCCCTTACACTCAGGGAGCGGCCCTTATACTCAGGGAGGGGACCTTATAGTCAGGGAGCGGCCCTTATACTCAGGGAGGGACCCTTATACTCAGGGAGGGACCCTTATTCTCAGGGAGGGACCCTTATACTCAGGGAGGGAGTGAGCTGATTCCCGACTGTAGGCCCGACTGGGGCGGGAAACCAAGCATCGGCCTTGATTAATGGGGTGTTCCTTGCTGTACACTGGAAATGCTGTGAGATACAGTGGAGTCCTTTATACTGTGATCAAACAACAATACAATGGACAGAAATAAATAAGAAATGGATATATAATTTTTGATGGTGCTATAAATGTTTTTCTTCTGGACAGAAACCACATGGTGTGATATTGTGGATCTGTCAGTGACGAGGTGCTGCTGTATGTCGCCTTCCACTGTTGGGCAGAGGACTTGCAGCAGCTGGGTGCTGATACCAAGAGGGAGGTAATGTCTGAAGTTCAGGACTCCTGACCAGGGAAAAGAACATTTGTCGTTCCCGCCATTTATTGCGGGCATATTCGTGCAAACGCAATTTGCCTGCTATACATGAAGGCCGGTATAACGGTCAGCGTTTTGACAGTACCCTACTAGTGCTCTACTGTTGCTTTCAGTATAAGAGGCACTTTGAAGAGGTGCTATACAGGTACTTCTGTTTGTGGCTGCTTTCAGTGCAGTAAACAAGATGCGACCCGGTGAGGGCTTAAGACTCTATAGCCAGCAACTTTGAAATTGACATTAATATAAATGGTTAATGGCTTTCACTTGTTGGCCGATATAAGCGACTTCCGTTTTAAATGTGGACCTTTTAAATGGTGGGGATTGTGTCACAATAAACATTACAGTTCCGTTCTCAAACTTAGCCACACTACGGTAGAACACTTACCTTTCAGCTGTAGTCATTGGCCCTGAAATTCGGGTCGGGGGCTTCCCGCGGGTGCAAGCCTCCGACCTGCACTTACCTAGCGCGCCGGCCGTTGTGCTGTGGGCCATCGTGGGATTCTGATCCTGGGCCTCCTCCAACTGCCGGTGCACAGTGCTTGCGTATCCCAGGGGCGCAGTTAGTTTGAAGCGTCCCCTGGGATCACGTAGGTCATGGAGAGCCAATGGTAGCAGGGAATGCCCATTGATAAATTTGACAGGAGGAGCTGTCAAAACTATAAATACCATAAGCCCCAAAACATAACTAAAACTTCAAATAAATTTTTTAAAAATCACATTTTTAAAATAACTATAAATTACATAAAATAACTATTTTAAACAATAATTTTAATTTTTGAAAAAATTAATTACTTTTTCTAACGGGGCTAAAAATAAACTTACCTTTCTTTAAAGTATTTAAAAATAATAAACCTGTGGAAAAAATATTTTAATTTTAATTAATTCACCACTTACCTTGTTAAAAGCAGGCCTTGCGCCTGCTTTTTAAAAGTGTAACTGCTGGAGACTTACCCTCCCGGAAAAACCGGAAAAAAAACATATGTTCCAGGCGCACGCGCTGCCTCTCCAGCGCATGCGTTCGACCTCTGAACCCCTTCCTTTAAGGGAATGGAAGTTCCGGTTTCCCGTGCATGCGCAGTGCATGCACGAAACCGGCACTTTTGTTGGGCCTACGGGTGAGTACCCAGCGCGTACTCAACCGTGGAGACCCGAATTACTGGGCCAATCAATCAATCATTGAATGAGAGCTGTGCTCCACATCCGAGGTCAATTAACATATCCAACTGCTTAAATTGGAGTGATGCATAGCTCTTTAAAAGTCTTTCCAGTTCTATATGATTTTCCCTTACTGCATCCTGTTTTGTCCCTGGCATACGCCCTCCTGTATAATGTTGTAATTCTATGTAATCTCTCAGCCACCTCCTCTCGAGGCTGAAAAGCCCTAGTCGCTCCAGTCGTTCCTCATATCTCAGACCCTCTGACACTGAGATCAGCCTCGTGGCTCTTCTCTGCTCTGGCTCCAGTGCTTCAGTCTATCCCCTGTGTCTCAGTGACCAGAACATGATCACAGTACACAAGATGCGGTCTGACCAGAGCCCTGTATAGTTTGGTCATGACTTCCTCTGACCTACTCTAGTATTTTTGCTCTGTGTAGCAGTTTATGCCCAAGGGTGCTGAGGAATTTTTAGAACAGCCCTTATTTTTGAACAGATGGGTCAACATTGAAGGAAAGGTATTATTTAATCAAGCTTTTATAAAAAAGCTGGTATTATATGTGTGAAAGATGTATTATATGAGGTAATTCCAGGTTGGTTGCCAGAAGCGATAGTGAGGGACATAAGAACATAAGAACATAAGAAATAGGAGCAGGAGTAGGCCAATCGGCCCCTCGAGCCTGCTCCACCATTCAATAAGATCATGGCTGATCTGATCCTAACCTCAAATCTTCTATCACTCTCCATCCCACCCGAACCCATGTGATCTCCCGGGAGAGGCGAAAAACCAGATAAAAAACCCAGTGGCCAATTTGGGAGAAAAAATCTGGGAAATTCCTCTCCGACCCATCTAGGCGATCGAAATTCTTCCAGGAGATCACTCTGTCCCTATATTTTCTACAGTACTTACCTTCTGTAAAGGCGATCTCCACCCCAGCCAGGAACAGGAATAAAACCATCTCCTGAAATCTAACACAGAATTAGAACACAAGAAGTAGGAGCAGAACCAGGCTACACGGCCCCTGGGCTCGCTCCACTACCCACAGGGCCATGACCATTCCGAACCTAGATTCATGTCCAATTTCCTGCCCGCTCCCCATAACCCTTAATTCCCTTTACTTCTAGGAAACTATCTATTTCTGTTTTAAATTTATTTAATGATGTAGCTTCCACAGCTTTCTGGGGCAGCAAATTCCACAAAACTACCACCCTCTGAGTGAAGAAGTTTCTCCTCATTTCAATTTTGAAAGAGCAGCCCCTTATTTTAAGATTATGCCCCCTAGTTCTAGTTTCACCCATCATTGGGAACATCCTCACCGCATCCACCCGATCAAGCCCCTTCACAATCTTATGTTTCAATAAGATCGCCTCTCATTCTTCTGAACACCAATGAGTAGAGTCCCAATCTACTCAACCTCTCCTCATATGACCACCCCCTCATCCCCGGGATTAACCGAGTGAACCTTCTTTGTACTGACTCGAGAGCATGTATTTTCTTAAGTATGGACACCAAAACTGTATGCAGTATTCCAGGTGCGGTCTCACCAATACCTTGTATAACTGCAGCAATACCTCCCTGTTTTTATATTCTATCCCCCTAGCAATAAAAGCCAACATTCCATTGGCCTTCTTGATCACTTGCTGCACCTGCATACTAACTTTTTGAGTTTCCTGCACCAGGACCCCCAGATCCCTTTGTACTACAGTACTTTCCAGTTTCTTGCCATTAAGATAATAACTTGCTCTATGATTTTTCCTGCCAAAGTGCATAACCTCACACTTTCCAGTATTGTATTCCATCTGCCAAATCTCTGCCCACTTACTTAGCCTGTCTATGTCCCCTTGCAGGTTTTTTATGTCCTCCTCACTCACTACTTTCCCTCCCATCTTTGTATCATCTGCAAACTTTGATATGTTACACTCGGTCCCCTCCTCCAAATCGTTAATATAGATTGTAAAGAGTTGGGGACCCAGCACTGACCCCTGCGGAACACCACTGATTGCCAGTCTGAGAATGAACCATTTATCCCAACTCTCTGCCTTCTGTTAGAGAGCCAATTCTCCACCCACGCCAGAATATTACCCCCAATCCCGTGATTTTTTATCTTGAGCAATAATCTTTTGTGTGGCACCTTGTCAAATGCCTTTTGGAAGTCTAAATACACTACGTCCACTGGTTCTCCTTTATCCACCCTGTATGTTACTTCCTCAAAGAACTCAAGCAAATTTGTCAAACATGACTTCCCCTTCATGAAACCATGCTGAGTTTGTTCTATTATATTATGTTTATCCAAATGTCCCGTTACTGTCTCCTTAATAATGGACTCTAACATTTTACCAACCACAGATGTTAGGCTAACAGGTCTATAGTTATCAGCCTACTGCCTACTACCCTTTTTAAATAAAGGTGTTACATTAGCAGTTTTCCAATCTGCCGGGACCTTTGCGGAGTCCAGGGAGTTTTGGAAAATTATTACCAATGCATCCACAATCCCTACCGCCACTTCCCTCAAGACCCTAGGATGTAAGCCATCAGGTCCAGGGGATTTATCCAGCTTAAGTCACATTATTTTACCAAGTACCACTTCCTTAGTGATTTTGATCGTATTTAGCTCCTCTCCCCCTAGAGCCCCCTGTTTGTCCAGTGTTGGGATATTCTTAGTGTCCTCTACTGTAAAGACTGATACAAAATATTTGTTCAGCGTTTTTGCCATCTCCATGTTTCCCAGCATTAATTTCCCAGTCTCATCCTCTAAGGGACCAACATTTACTTTAAACCACCCTTGTTCTTTTTATATAACTATAGAAACTTTTGCTATCCGTTTTTATATTTTTTGCTAATTTACTTTCATAATCTATCTTCCCTTTCTTAATCAATCTTTTAGTTATGTTTAGCTGTCTTTTAAAGACTTCCCAATCTTCTATCCTCCCACCAGATTTGGCTACCTTATATGCCCTTGCTTTTAGTCACATACTATCCTTAATTACTTTACTTAGCCACGGATGGCTATCTTTTCTTTTACACCCTTTTTTCCTCAGTGGAATATATTTTTTTTGGAAGTTGTAAAATAACTCCTTAAATGTACACCACTGATCATGTACCGTCTTACCCTTTAATCTATTTTCCCAATCCACTCTAATCAATTCTGCTCTCATACCTTCATAGTCTCCTTTATTCAAGCTCAGCACGCTTGTTTGACATCCAACCTTCTCACCCTCTACTTGAATATGGAATTCAACCATGTTATGGTCACTCATTCCAAGGGGATCCTTTACTAGGACATTTTAAATTAATCCTGTCTCATTACACAGGACCAAATCTAAGGTTGCTTGCCCCCTGGTCGGTTCAGTTACATACTGCTCAAGAAACCCATCCCTAATACACTCAATGAACTCATCCTCAAGGCTGCTCTGCCCAATTTGATTTGTCCAGTTAATATGATAGTTAAAATCCCCCATAATTATAGCTGTTCCCTCATTGCAAACCTCAACTATTTCCTGATTAATACTCCGTCCAACAGAGTTGCAACTGTTCGGAGGCCTATAGACTACGCCCACTAGTGTTTTTTCCCCTTATTATTCCTTATCTCTACCCAAACTGTTTCACTATCCTGCTCCTTGGATGCAATATCATTTCTCTGTATTATAGTGATTCCTTCCTTTATTAACATAGCCACCCCACCTCCCCTCCCTTCCTGCCTGTCCTTCCTGATTGTTAAATAACCTGGCATGTTTAATTCCCAGTCATGGTCACCCTGCAGCCATGTTTTTGTAATGGCCACAAGATCATACCCATTGTGATAAAAATGATAACTTCCGGGAAGTTATGTCATCACTTCCTGTGAACTGTGAACTATGAACTGTGTACATACCTCACTTCCTGTCACGTCACTTCCTGTTGGACTGGTATAAATACTGGTCTGTTCAGTATTGTAAGAGGCTTCTACCAGAGGCATGGTAAAGACCTCTCTTGTGTATATAGTGTGTTTATAAGTTACTTAAAGCTTACTTTAAAGTTACTTGATGGTAAGTCTCCTTTTTCTTACATCAATTTAAGTAAGTTAAATTTACACTGACAAATACTAGACCTTCAGACAAACTCGGAAGTTAAGGATCCAGGGAACCACCCATCATGGAGAAAATCCTTAGACCTATTCGTCTGGACTTGGACCCGAATACACCAGCAGCTGGCAGGGTATGGAAGCATTGGTATCGTACTTTTGAGAATTTTCTGGATGAATGTAAAGCGGATGCTCCTGCTAAATTGAAGATACTTGTCAATTATGTGACCCCAAAAGTGTTCGAATATGTTGATGACTGGGATAACTACGAAGAGGTGATTCGGGCACTTAAGAAACTGTATGCGAAGACCCCAAATGAGGTCTATGCTAGACATCTACTGGCCACAGCCCGACAAGGGCCAGGGGAATCAATTGACGAATTCCTGCAAGAACTTCGCAGGCTCAGCGTAGATTGTAACTTTCAGGCAGCCTCAGCTGAGCTGTACCGCCAAGAAATGATTCGTGATGCTTTCATCTGCGGGATTGCCTCTCCATTTATACGCCAGCGTCTACTAGAAAGTAAAACACTTGAGCTACAAAAAGCTTTTGACCTAGCTTGTTCACTGGATTTGGCAAAGAGAAATGCAGACCTCTATCAGCTGCCCAGATCTCGATCTGCTGCTGTAGCTGCAACCAGACAATTCAAGCGGTCTCAGGTGAACCCTATCATGGGGGAATCTAATTCTGATAATTCTGATGAAGAAGAGGAGGACGACCCCACTTTAGCAGCCTCTTGGCAATCTAGGAAGGAATGCTTCTTTTGTGGAGATGCTTTTCACCCTAGGAAAACCTGCCCTGCTCGCAATGCAATCTGCAGTTATTGCGGGAAAAAAGGACACTTTGCTAAAGTTTGCCTATCAAGGGCCTCTACGAGGGCCAATCCAGCTAAGGCCTACCGAACTGCCCCAATTAGGGCCTATCAAGATGCTCCAGCTAGGACCTATCAAGCTTCCTCTCGAGCTCTCTCCCGAAGAAGCACACCGAGAGTTTTAGCCACTCTCTGTGCAACGACACCAATTACAGCTGCTTGCCCACAGAACCTGTCTCATGCAGCCACAAAAATTTCAATTAAAGGGCATACCTTAGATGCCTTAATTGACTCAGGAAGTACTGATAGTTTCATTAAGGAACAGATTGTTGCGAAATTGAAACTACATGTCTTCCCATCGGACCAGGCAATTGCGATGGCCCAGTCATCACTTAATACCAGAATCTCCGGCTTTTGTGTTGTTGATATGACACTTCATGGTCGTATGTATCCCTCCACCCGACTTTCGGTGCTCAAGGACTTATGTAGTGATCTCCTCTTAGGGCTGGACTTCCAAAAACAGCATAAGAAACTCACCATTGAGTTTGGTGGATCCAAACCCGGACTTACTATTTCTAATATACCGTCTAAATTACCATTTTGTGCATTATCAGCAGCTTCACTTGATGAACCCTCATTATTTGCCAGTATTCCGCCTCAATGCCAACCGATAATAACGAAATCGCGGCGCTTTAATCAGGAAGACCAATCTTTTATTGCGGCTGAAATCTCTCGACTTCTAGCAGAGGATATCATTGAACCATGTTCGTCGCCCTGGCGGGCTCAAGTCGTCATTGTCAAGAACCCTCTAAAACCTCACAAACAGCGACTATGCATCGATTATTCACAAACCATCAATCAATATACTGACTTGGACGCCTACCCATTGCCACGCATTGATGATATGGTTAATAAACTGGCCGAATACAAAGTGTTCTCAACTTACGATTTAAAAAGTGCCTATCATCAGTTACCCTTGAAGGTCTCAGATAAGCAGTACACAGCCTTTGAGGCTAATGGACGGCTGTACCAATTTCGTCGCCTCCCATTCGGGGTTACTAATGGAGTGGCTGTCTTTAAACGGGCAATGGATGGCCTGGTTAAGCAGGAAAACCTAAGGGACACTTTTCCCTATCTTGATAACATTACCATTGCAGGTCACGATCAACAGGAACACGACTCCAACCTCCAAAAATTTCGGGATGCCCTCCATCGCCATAATTTGACCCTGAATGAATCCAAATCTGTTGAGTCGCAACCGACCATCAACATCCTTGGCTACTGCGTAGGCAATGGTATCATTAAGCCAGACCCAGAAAGACTTCGCCCGCTCCAAGAGCTCCCGTCACCTAAGAATCCGGCTTCTTTACGTCGGGCTCTCGGTCTGTTTGCATACTACGCTAAATGGATTCCTCATTTTTCGGACAAAATCCAACCCTTGCTGCATGCTAGATCATTTCCACTGGGAACAGCGGCTGTTGCAGCCTTTAACCTTCTCAAAAAACAGTTGGAGAAAGCGACTCTTCACTCCATTGATGAGAATCTCCCTTTCGTGGTTGAATGTGATGCCTCGGAGGTGGCGATCTCGGCTACTCTGAATCAGGAAGGTCGTCCTGTAGCATTTATGTCCAGGACCTTACAAGGTGCCGAGCTACATTATCCTCCGGTTGAGAAAGAAGCCACAGCCATCATAGAGGCAGTACGGAAGTGGAACCATTTTCTAGCTCGCCAGCACTTTACATTGATCACGGACCAACGATCAGTCGCCTTCATGCTCGATAATCGAAAACGAACCAAAATTAAGAATAATAAAATACAACTTTGGAGGATGGAACTGGCCTCTTTTGGTTATACCATTCTCTATCGGCCTGGCAAGGAGAATGTGGCCCCGGACACCCTCACACGGGCATTCTGCTCCACTATGTCATCCTCCACTCTCATGGATGTCCACAATGGTTTGTGTCATCCTGGCGTTACGCGCATGCTACATTTCGTACGATCACGGAATCTCCCTTTTTCCACTGGAGATGTAAAGAAAATATGCTCAGAATGCCGGCTTTGTGCGGAATTAAAACCTCAGTTCTTCCGCCCCTCAGATGGTATACTCATACATGCAACCCAACCGATGCAACGACTTAGCATCGATTTTAAGGGACCAGTGCCCTCTTCAACTCGGAACACATATTTGCTCACCATGATCGACGAATATTCACGTTTTCCGTTTGCCTTCCCCTGCTCCAATATGCTGGCGTCCACAGTAATCTGCTGCCTTGAGCAGGTATTTTCTCTCTGTGGCATGCCGGCTTATATTCACTCAGATCGGGGTCCATCCTTTATGTCAAGGGAACTCAAGGACTACCTCTCAGAACGGGGAATTGCTACAAGCAAAACAACACCATACCATCCCATCGGAAATGGGCAGGTAGAGAGGTATAACGGTATCATCTGGAATTCCGTACGTCTCGCTTTAAGATCTCGGGGCCTACCAGGCCAGCAATGGGAAACAGTGCTTCCGGATGCATTGCACTCTATACGGTCCCTGCTTTCTACAGCCACAAATACTACACCTCATGAGCGGTTCTTTGGATTCCAGCGTCGCTCATCTCATGGGACATCACTCCCGTCATGGCTAACTACTCCTGGACCTGTATTACTCCGAAGATATGTTCGGACGTCTAAAAATGACCCTCTTGTAGACGAGGTCGAACTAACCAATGCCAACCCCACCTATGCAAACATACGATATTCCGACGGCCGAGAATCTACCGTATCATTACGGGATCTGGCTCCCTGCCCACCAGGACCTAGTGGGACATCGGGTGATGGCATTTCACCAGGAAACTCTTGGGACCTATCGGGTACCCCTCTCCAGGATCCTGATCGGACACCAACTAGCTTGGTGCCGGTAGAACCCCGTGCTCAAGGTTGCGACCCTCCCAGTACCGCGCATGAAAGTACTGATCCACCACAGACCAGCTCTGCACCTCCCTCTGAACAGAGGCAGTCCGACTTTGAACCTATTGGGGCTCGTACTCGAAGCCATGATCTCCCCGACCCTTCACAGGGCAATCCAGGCCACACAGACTCTGACCAATGGCCAACCGCATGTAAGCGGACCAGCGACCCTCTACGACGGGAATCCAAACGGGTGCGACTCTTCCTTGTTCGGCGGCTGCGGACCAAAAGGTAGACCACAGCCTCCTAATCCTGCAGGAGGGAAGAATGTGATCAAAATGATAACTTCCGGGAAGTTATGTCATCACTTCCTGTGAACTGTGAACTATGAACTGTGTACATACCTCACTTCCTGTCATGTCACTTCCTGTTGGACTGGTATAAATACTGGTCTGTTCAGTATTGTAAGAGGCTTCTACCAGAGGCATGGTAAAGACCTCTCTTGTGTATATAGTGTGTTTATAAGTTACTTTAAGCTTACTTTAAAGTTACTTGATGGTAAGTCTCCTTTTTCCTACAGCACCCATATGTAGTTATTTGTGCCGTTAACTCATTCATTTTGTTATGAATGCTACGTGCATTCAGATAAAGAACTTTCAAATATGTTTTGTGACACTTAGTTCCTGTTTTTTCCCCTTTTACTACTTTACCTTTTACTCCATACCTTCTGTCCCTTCCTGACACGTTCTGTTTTTTAATTTCCCCACTGCTACCTAAGTCTATGACCTTCTCCGTTGTCATTTCTGTTATTTGCTCTCTTGAAACCTCCCCCCCACTAATTAGTTTAAAGCCCTCTCTACAGCCCTAGTTATATGATTCGCCAGGACTCTAGTCCCAGCACTGGCCAAGTGGAGTCCGTCCTAACGGAACAGCTCCCTCCTGTCCCAGTACTGGTGCCAGTGTCCCAAGAAGCAAAACCCATTTCTCCCACGCCAGTCTTTGAGCCACGCATTTAACTCTTTAATTTTATTTATCCTAGCCAAATTCGCTCGTGGCTCAGGTAATAACCCAGAGATTATTACCCTTGAGATTCTGTTTTTTAATTTGACCCCTAGCTGCTCATACTCCTTTAACAGAACCTTCTTCCTTGTCCTATCTACGTCGTTTGTACCAACATGGACCACGACAACTGGATCCTCCCCCTCCCACTCCAAGTTTCTTTCTAGCCCAGAAAAGATGTCCTTAACCCTGGCACCGGGCAGGTAACACAGCCTTTGGGACTCCCGCTCTTGACTGCAGAGACCCCTATCTATCCCCCTAATGATACTATCCCCTACCACTACAACATTTCCTTTTACTCCCTCCACTTGAATGGCCCCCTGTACCACGGTGCTGTGGCCAGGTTGCTCATCCTCCCTGCAGTCCCCACTCCTGCCCTCACAGGGAGTAAGTACCTCAATCCTGCTTGACAAGAGCAAGGGCTGCGGCTCCTTCAACACTACATCCTGGATCCCTGTACCTTCCTCACTCATAGTCACACCATCCTGTCCCTGACCACGGACTACATCTGCAGTAATTAATTTCATAGGTGTGACCACCTCCTGAACCATAGAGTCCAGGAACTTCTCCCCCTCCCTGATGTGTCGCAGTGTCTGAAGCTCGGTCTCAAGCTCTTTAACATGGAGCTTGAGTTCCTCTAGCAGCAAACACTTATCGCAAATGTAATCACCGTGAGCCTCAATGGGGTCCACCAGCTCCCACATTTCGCAACAGTGACACATCACCTGTTCACCCATATCTGTGTAATTAATTAAATTTCTTATTATTAGTTATGAAGACCCTCTGCCCTGATATAGATGATAATATTACACCACTATTTAATAGGACTTACCAACTTAAAGGTATAGAAGAGAAGGAAGAGGACCTACCAACCAGCTGATCACCAACCTCCCTTGTGGAAGCTGTCTGGGGGACCTGTCTGGTTGAATTGTCTCACTGCTCCACATCCGCAGTGTTGGATTAGCCTGAGAGAGGGAAGCAAAACAGAGCAACAAGCAGCCCCTCACCTCCCACTTGCCCGAACTCTGCCACTTACCAAACTCTACTTACACTCAATGCGACCGCACTCAGTGCTACCGCACTAAGCCCGCCCCTTTTTATACCCGGATTCTACTTCCGGTTTCAACTCCCCAACAGCTTAATTTACTCTAAAAAATTTAACTTACTTCAAATAATTCACTTTTTTACTCACTAAAATTCAGTAAATGCAATTAAAAGACTTCTTCTGCCACTTACCAAAGTCTGCTTAAACTTAATGGTGTGGGAGGAGGATCAGGACACAGAGGATAAAGCAATAGGGATTGTTATGTCTGTGTATCTTAATGTTGTGTCCTTCAATAATCAGACAACAGACTGAAGGGAACGGTTCAACAGGTGTTTACTGAATGAGGGTTACTCTAGAACTAACTCTACAGATCACTACTCAGGGTTTATATACAGGTGTGCTCACTGCTGGTACTACAGTATACAGGAGCTGTAAAAAGTAGTTCTCTCCCTTAAGGTATATATACATTACATACATTACAATTCCTCCTCTTTTAGATTAGCAGTACCAAAATACTCATTTAACAATTAACATTTTTAATATACAATGTTATATGAAAATAGTCCATTCATATATTCAGTCTCTGGGGAGGCTTCCTGATTCTTTCTGGATAATGCCTTTCCCGAGTGTCTCGCTCTTGGTGCGGAGGCGATTCTAGCACCCTGTCGTCAGTTGATTCATCAGCTTCCAATGCTATTGTTTCTGAGGTAGATGCGACCTGTACGTCGGGTTCCTCACCAGGTACGTATGGCCGAGACATGGGGTTGACTCGTTCCTGTGACTCTAGGATCTGGTCAGCATGGCATCTCACAATGTTCTCCCCAACATCCACTGTGTACATTAGTGGCCCCTGCCATGTGCATATCGTTCCTGGTTGCCATTTCTCTGTTCGGTAGTCGCGGGCCAAGACTGGTTGCCCTACATTGAAGCTCCTTGTCAGCTTCTCATTGATGTGCTGGAATTACTTTCTCTCAACATCTCTTCGTACATTTGGTCTGAGCAAATCCAGACGAGATCTCAACCTTCGGTTAAAGAACATCATGGCCGGGGCCTGGTTGGTGACTGCATGTGTTGCATTTCTGTAGGCTAACAGGAAATTGTCCACCTTATGTTGGAGTGGAATGTCGTCATCGCACATGGCCTTCACGGCTTATTTAAAGGTTTGTACAAACCTCTCAGCCAATCCATTTGTGGCTGGATGATACGGGGCGGATGTGTAATGCCTTACCCCATTCCTTTTCATAAATCTTCAAAACTCTTCGGACACAAACTATGGTCCGTTATCAGAGCAAATCTGCTCTGGCAAGCCGTTCCTGGCAAAAATGGTCCATAGGACTGCAATCGTTTTCTCCGTGGTGGTGGAGGACATTTTGATCACCTCAGGCCATTTCGAGTGCGCATCCACAGCTATTAAAAACATTGAGTCCATGAATGGATCAGCAAAATCAATATGCACCCGTTGCCATGGAGATGAGGGCCACGCCCATGGGTGTAGAGGGGCATGTGGTGGTGCATTTTGGACCTTCTCGCATCCTGAGCAGCTCTTTGTCAAGTCCTCGATATGCTGATTGATCCCCGGCCACCACACATAAGCCCTAGCAAGGCTTTTCATTTTCACCCCTCCCAGATGACCTTCGTGAAGCTCATTGAGCACTCTTTCCCTGAACTTGGGTGGAATTACCACTCGGGATCCACACATCAAGGTCCCCTGGCATACTGACAGCTGTTCTCTTCTGGATGAGAATGCTGGCAACAGTGAGTCGCCATGTGCTGGCCATCCCTTCACCGTCAAATCATATACCCGAGACAGTGTCGGGTCATTTCGGGTCCCCTTCTCCATACCAGCGTTAGTTACTGGCAAGCATTCAATTATAGTCGAATGAAATATTTCGACAGGATCCACTGCTGGTGCTTCCTCCGCAGTAGGCAGTGGCAGGCGTGATAGCCCACCAGCATTCCCATGCTGTTTCGTGCCCTTATACTCAATTTCATATTGGTGCGCCCCTAGAAAAACGGACCATCTTTGTAGCCGTTGCGCAGTCATGACCGGAACGCCCTTCTTTGGATTAAAGATGGAGACAAGTGGTTGGTGGTCAGTCAGCAAGGTGAACTTCTGCCCGTGCAGATAGTGATTGAACTTTTTCACTCCCCACACTTGGCTGAGGGCCTCCCTGTCAATCTGGGCATGGTTACGCTTGGCTGAGGTTAGTGACCGAGACGCAAAGGCTACTGGCCTCTCCGAGCTGTCCGGGAATTTGTGCGGCAGCAACGCTCCAATGCCATAGGGTGATGCATCACACGCCAACCGAATTGGTTGTGCTGGGTTGAAATGAGCCAACACCTCTTTTGATGTGATCAATGCTTTGCTCTTCTGGAAAGCTCGTTTACATTCATCACACCACTTCCATGGTACCCCCGTTTGCAGTAGGGTGTTCAGTGGGTGTAGTATTGTAGACAAATTCGGCAAGAACTTATGGTAGTAGTTCACCAGCCTGAGGAACGACCTCAGTTGTGACACATTTTCCGGTGCTGGAGCCTTGACTACTGCCTCAATCTTTTCGGGGGACTTATGTAACCCCTCTTTATCAATAACGTGGCCACAATATGAGATCTGCTTCTGGAAAAACTCTCATTTGTGGCGATTAGCTCGGAGCCCATATTCCTTCAATCTAGTGAGCACCTGCTCCAGGTTGGCGAGGTGATCACTGTCATTTTCGCCCGTGACCAGGATGTCATCCAAATAAGACTGGGTCCCTGGAATCCCTTGCAGGACTTGTTGCATTGCCCTTTGCCAAATAGCCGGAGCTGATGCTACCCCGAACACCAGCCGGTTGTATTGGTAGAGACCTTTATGAGTGTTGATCGTGAGGTACTGTTTCGAGGCTTCTTCTACCTCCACTTGCAGGTACGCCTGCGCCAGATCAATCTTAGTGAAGAGTTTCCCTCCAGATAGCGAGGCGAAAATATCTTCAATCTGCGGAAGCGGATATTGTACAGTGTGAAGGACTGGGTTCACTGTCACCTTAAAGTCCCCACAGATGCGAACCTTCTTTGGTTCCCCAGGCGTATTACTCAACGACCTCTTCATTACAGGAATGATGGGTGTAGCCCACTCGCTCCAGTCCACTTTGGACAGTACTCCTGAACGTTCCAAACCTTCCAGCTCTGATTCGACGGCTGGGCGGATCGCATAAGGTACCGGTCTGGCCTTAAAAAACTTTGGGCTTGCATTTTCCTCTATTTTGATCGTTGCTGTTATGCCTTTTAGTGTTCTGAGTCCCTGCTGGAACACTTCTTGTGCGTCATTTAGCATTTTTGACAGTCGCCCAGGTGTGACGTCGTCATCCTTTTTGGCATCTACAGTCAGTGCTTGTATGGAATGCCAATCTAGCTGTATCTTCTGGATCCATTCACGTCCTAGTAGTGGTGGTCCTCCATCTGGCAATACATATAGGTCCATTTTTGGTGTTTCCTTGCCGTTATATATAACGTTCACCCTTATTTTTCCTTTGGGGTAGACTTTTTGCCCCGTGTACGTCTTCAAGACAATCTTTGTATCTCTCAAGGGTATATGTGAGAATAGCCGCTTGTAGTCCCTTTGGTTTATGACTGTTAGGGCTGATCCTGTGTCCAATTCCATTTTCACTTGGACTCCTGCTATCTTGAGCGTGACCCAGATAGTTTGGTGATCCTCCGTTTTGATCACATTATGTAGTTTCAGACAACCCAGCTCCTTGCTTCCGGAGTCTGTATCACTTTTCTGTTCGTCTGAACTACTCTCCGTCACCTTATGTACATTCTTGTACTTCTCCTGTGGAGATTTCTTGCTGCTGGTTTTCTTTCCCGACCTGCAGACTCTTGCTATGGGTCCTACTTTTCCACACTGTCTGCACACTTTGTCCTTGAACCAGCAATCATTATGGTCGTGTGTTGTTCTGCCGCAGCGATACCACTTCACTGTTCCGTGTGACATTTCATTTGTGCCATATTCTTGCGGTCTCTGTTGTATCTCTGCAGCGCCCCGTGCTGCTGCTTCGTGTGATACTGCAATGCTGAAAGCCTTGTCCAGCGTAAGATCCTTTTCTGATAGAAGCCATTTCTGGGTTCCTTCACTTTGAAGCCCACACACAAACTTGTCCCTTATAGTATCTGCTAGTCCCATTCCAAACTGGCAGTGTTTCGATAGCTTGCGCAGTTCCGTTAAATACTCAGCATTACTTTCATCTTTATGCTGGTTCCTTTTGTGAAACTTAAATCTTTCTGCTATCAGCAGTGGTGTGGGGTTTAAGTGGTCCTGTAGGATTGACACTATGTTTTCAAAATCCTTTTCTACTTGCTTCTCTGGGGTTACTAGGTTTTGTAGTAAGCCATATGTTTTTGCACCCATTGAATTCAACAATACCAGCGCTTTCTTGTCATCTGGCACTTCATTCGCCTTGCAGTATACTTCTATGCGTTCGACATATGTCGTCCAATCTTCGACTTCATTGTCGAACGCTGTGATACTGCCACTCTTTGGCATTTTTGGGTGTAGTTAGACTGGCTTAAAATGGCGTCTCCTACGCTTTCCTTTCTTCCCCGCTGCGGCTTAAAATGGCGTCACCCGCGCTGCTGCCAACGCCACTCTCGGTGGTCCTCGTGCCAAATGGCGATGCCCTGTGGGTTTCGTGCGCTGCTCCTGCGCTGCTGCCAACGCCGCTCTCTGCGGTCCTCATGGCAATGGAAGCACCTTGCGTTTTCCTGTGCGCCTCTCTCCCCCATTGACGCTGCTCGGCCCTTGAACACCGGCTGCGCTCTGCTCTCTCTCGTCTCTCTCCCCCGTTGACGCTGCTCGGCCCTTGAACACCGGCTGCACCCTGTGCGCTCTGCCCTCTCTCTCTCCCCCGTTGATGCTGCTCGGCCCTTGAACACCGGCTGCGCTCTGTTCTCTCTCGTCTCTCTCCCCCGTTGACGCCGCTCGGTCCTGAACATCGGCTGCGCCCTGTGCGCTCTGCCCTCTCTCTCTCCCCCGTCGACGCTGCTCGGCCTTTATCTGTGCCGATCGGTTGGGCTCTAGCCCGCCGCTGTCTGGGAAGGGTCTGCGCAGTACCTGTTGCCAGCCCGTTTCGCTGGACCACCGTGACTGGAATGCCAAGCCTGGCTCACAACAGCCTCCCCTGCGATGCTCAAATCTCCGCTGGATGACTGGGCGGTTGCCCGTGGTCGACGCCCGTGCTTCTGGATTCGACCTTCTTCCACTGTTCTCCAGGAGCGAATCCCTGGGAGGTGATGCAGAGTTGCAGGTAGGTTCGAATCTGCCTCGTCGCCAATGTTATGTCCGTGTATCTTAATGTTGTGTCCTTCAATAATCAGACAACAGACTGCAGGGAACGATTCAACAGGTGTTTACTGAATGAGGGTTACTCTAGAACTAATTGTACAGATCACTACTCAGGGATTATATACAGGTGTGGTCACTGCCGGTACTACAGTATACAGGAGCTGTAAAAAGTAGTTCTCTCCCTTAAGGTATATATACAATACATACATTACAGGGATCATGTATGAGAAAATTGTGAGGGCGATGCCACAGGATTGGATGGAAGAAATAAATGCGGAAATCTCCAAAGGAAGTAAAATGTGTCCCGCTTTTCCAAGCTTTCTGCTGGAGAAAGGGGGAGAGTTGGTCCAATTTGACAACTGTGATACTCGAGATTTCTATGAGGCATTTAGAGAATGGAAATTCAAGACACCTGCTGCTCAGGAGTTTTGGCAGAGTATATACCCACAGCTGGACTTCAACAGGATTTGGAAGGGTGTGTGGGCGAATTTTAAATGTCCAGAGTGGATTGAACTGGATTTCAAATTGGCTCATAACTGGATTTTTACCATGACGGTTTTGTGCAAGATTGGACGAGTGGAGGGGGCAACTTGCCCAGTGTGTGGGACACGGGATGAGATGCTGACCCATTTACTGGTGTTATGTCCGCAGTTAAATGATTTTAAGTACTATGTTTGACAGTTGTGTGAGGTTTTTTTGGTGGGTGGGGACCGAAGGGCGAGAATGGGAATCCCGTGGGACTCAATTTTGAGATGGGGATTGCAGGAGAGTCTGCCCGAGTCTATTCAGTTTGGCTAGATTCGTGATTGTGCAACGAAGGAATGCCCTGTTTTTTAAGGGGAGGAGAATCAATCTAAAAGAGTATTTTAACTATAAGCTAAAAGATCATTATAAGGCTCTGTGGATGTTCTATTCAGAAAGGAATTTAAAGATGTTATTTTACAATCAACTTTTAAAGTACAATCGATTAATATATGATATGGGAGACAAATTGAACTTTAGGTTTTGATGTTAATATGTGGTGGAGGAATGGCTGTGCAGAGCGGCGGAATGGATTTGAATGATACAATGGAATGATCACAATGTTGTAAATGTTCTTAATGTTCAATAAATAATATAATAATTAAAAAAAATTGAAAAATGGGTAGCACACTCGCCTCTCAGTCAGATGGTTGTGGGTTCCAGCCCCACTCCAGGGACTTGAGCACATAAATCTAGGCTGACACTCCAGTGCATTGCTGAGGGAGTGCTGCACTGTTGGAGGTGCCGTCTTTCGGATGAGACGTTAAACCAAGGCCCCATCTGCTCTATCAAGTGGACGTAAAAGATCCCACGGCACTATTTCGAAGAAGAGCAGGGGAGTTATCCCCAGTGTCCTGGCCAATATTTATCCCTCAATCAACATAACAAAAAACAGATTATCTGGTCATTATCACATTGCTGTTTATGGGAGCTTGCTGTGCGCACATTGGCTGCCGCGTTTCCCACATTGCAACAGTGACTCCACTTCAAAAGTACTTCATTGGCTGTAAAGCGCTTTGAAAGATCCGGTGGTCGTGAAAGGCGCTATATAAATGCAAGCCTTTCTTTTACTCAAAGAAATTAAGGAGCTTGATCATGCAAAAGCGTCCCTGTCTAAAGTTGTGTTGGATGCTGTTTACTGGGCGGTTGTTTTACAAATAATCCTCAAGTTGACTCTTTATAATCAATTCCATTATATTACACAGAAGACTAATGGGCCTGTAGCTGTCTGCTCATTTTGTCACCTTTTTCAATATGGACCTCACATTAGCCTGGTTCCAATCTATTGAAACTTCCCTGTACTTCAATTTATAAAAAAATGCAGAACCTGAATTTAGGCTGTAATTATTGGTTTAGCAGTGTAATATCTCCCATTGTCTGAGGTAATAGGAGACACATTCAACGGGGAGCTATTCATTGTGTTGGGGTTAATTGCTCAACGTGCACTGTGCTAACTCAAAAACATTAGCGAGTAAAGAAAGATGCCTGGCTGGCCTCCCACGTTCTACCCTCCGTAAACTTGAGGTCATCCAAAACTCTGCTGCCCGTGTCCTAACTCACCCCAAGTCCTGTTCACCCATCACCCATGTGGCTGCTGACCTACATTGGCTCCCGGTTAAGCCACGCCTTGATTTTATAATTCTCATCCTCGTTTTCAAATCCATCCATGGCCTTGCCCCTCCCTATCTCTGTAACCTCCTCCAGCCCTATAACCCTCTGAGATATCTGCACTCCTCCAATTCTGGCCTCTTGAGCATCCCAATTTTAATTGCTCCACCATTGGCGGCCGTGCCTTCAGTTGCCTAGACTCTAAGCTGTGGAATTCCCTCCCTAAACCTCTCCGCCTCTCTTTCCTCCTTTAAGATGCTCCTTAAAACCTACCTCTTTGGCCAAGCTTTTGACCATCTGTCCTAATATCTCTTTATGTGGCTCGGTGTCAAATTTTGTTTGATAACGCTCCTGTGAAGCGCCTTGGGTCATTTTACTAATTTAAAGGCGCTTTATAAATACAAGTTGTTGTTGCTGTTGCGACTCGATCTACTCATGCAAACTGTCACCAAGACATTTATGGGTATAAAATTCCACGGCAGCCTCTCGGCAGTTCACCCGAGTCCATTTTTCATGTATCATACCGGGGTTGGGGGGCTGGGTGGGGGGGGTGAGTTTTGGTGAGTTCATATAGAGTTTTAACGCTTGGCCTGGTCCTGTCCTCACCTGGACTATGCTCCCCAAATATACTGCCCTGGGGAGGCAAACAGGACTAATTCCCCTCTCCTTAGTCCAAGGACATTGTGGTTCATTGTAGTCTTCTCACTGCTGCCTTGTCTGCACTCAGCTATCTCAACACACAGCTATCTCAACACAGATTGCTGATTAAACCTGGGACCTCCCTGACCTGCACGACTCAGTACCAAATTAGGGAGCTTCAAGTTCCCTTCTTTTAAAGAGAGCCTCCCTTAAGTAACCTATTAGTGATTCATAAGTCAGTGTTCAACCATAGTGGGGGAGAAATTCGGGGCAGCCGCAAATGGGGCGCCCAGCTCGCCTGGGCACCGGAATTACTGCTGCGATCGGAGCAGTTGCGACCGCCGGAAATTCAGCTTGTGCGCCCCAAGAGGGACACGGGGCGCTGCTCGAGGCGCTCCGCGTCCCTCTTAGGGCGCTGAAACTGAATATCGCAGCGCAACGTGCCACAGTGCCACACGCTGCGGCACGGCGCACTGCGGTACTGCAGGCCTTCCTCCCATTCTTAAGGGGGAGGGGCCTGCACCAGCACGATCAGAGATCGCGAGTGCCGGCAAAAGAGCCCGGCACCGAGAAGTGCCGGGCTCTCGGAAAACAGCTGGCACTGCCGCGGGGGGAGATCAGGAGGCCGGGGACGGAGGTGCTGGCAGGCGGCCGCCGAACAAAACGGCCGCCCCACACCTCCACCTTAATTTGCGCCACTCCAGCCACAGGTAGGTCCCATGAACGGGGCGCGATTTGCGAACGGCGCTACAGAGGCGGGCGCTACCAAATATCGCGATCGGGGCGGTAGCGGGGCGCTGCGCACACCGATGACATCATCGGTGGTGGTGCAGCGCAACAGGCTAACGCCGCCATTAGCGCCCCAGCTAAATATCGCGGGAGGCGTGACCAGTGGCGCTAAAGCCACTGAGTGCCCTCTTTAGGCGCTAACTGGTGGCGCAGCCCACCGAATTTCTAGGCCAAAGTCATTACAGCTAACCGTGACCTTGTCCTCATCCAATATCCAAGCAGTGGGGTCAAGCAATGTGGTCAGAAGTTGGAATACAGCCTGATTTTCACCAGCCATGATCACATGGACAAGGCCACACAGTCCAATTGCAGAACCACTAGCAGCAGCATCCTTACTGAGATCAGCTATCTCAGGATGCACCAGGGATTGAGCCTTTGTGCCCCAGCCAATATTTATCCCTTAACCAACATCACTAAAAAACAGAGTGTACTGGTCACTTATCTCATTGCTGTTTGTTTGACCCCATGTTACCCCTTTGTGACAGTGTATAGTCCCTGACTTTTGCCTCCGAACCACCTGCTGTGGGGTCGGGGCTGGGGGCTGGAAACTGGGACTGGGGGATGGGGACTGGGGGACTGGGGGTTGGGGACTGGGGGATGGGGGCTGGGGGGTAGGGACTGGGGGGTGGGGGATGGGGGATGGGGATGGGGAATGGGGAATGGGGGCTGGGGATGGGGATGGGGATGGGGGATGGGGGCTGGGGGATGGGGACTGGGGGTGGGGGATGGGGACTGGGGGTGGGGGATGGGGTCTGGGGATGGAGGATGGGGACTGGGGGTTGGGGACTGGGGGATGGGGACTGGGGATGGGGGATGGGGACTGGGGGATGGGGATTGGGGGATGGGGATGGGGGCTGGGGGATGGGGACTGGGGGGTGGGGGATGGGAACTGTGGGATGGGGATGGGGACTGGGGGATGGGGACTGAGGGATTGGGATGGGGGATGAGGGATGGGGGATGGTGGATGGGGACTGGGGGATGGGGGCTAAGGGATTGGGATGGGGGATGAGGGATGTGGATGGGGTTGGGGGATGGGGTTTGGGGGATGGGGGATGGTGGATGGTGGATGGGGACTGGGGGATGGGGGATGGGGGATGGGGACTGGGCACTGGGGGATGGGGATGGGGACTGAGGGCTGGGGGATGGGGACTGGGGGATGGGGACTGAGGGCTGGGGGATGGAGAATGGGGACTGGGGATGGGGATGGGGACTGGGGGTTGGGGACTGGGGGATGGGGACTGAGGGCTGGGGGATGGGGAATGGGGACTGGGGATGGGGGATGGGGACTGGGGGATGGGGATGGGGGGATGGGGATGGGGACTGGGGGATGGGGACTGGGGGATGGGGATGGGAACTGGGGGATGGGGGATGGGGACTGGGGGATGGGGGAGGGGGACTGGGGGATGGGGACTGAGGGTTGGGGGATGGGGACTGGGGGATGGGGCATGGGGATGGGGATTGGGGTGGGGTCTGGGGTCTGTGGGATGTGGGATGGTGGATGGGGACTGGGGGATGGAGACTGGGCACTGGGGGATGGGAATGAGGGCTGGGGGATGGGGATTGGGCACTGGGGGGTGGGGGATGGGGACTGGGGCTGGGGCTGGGGTCTGGGATTGGGACCAGGGCTGGTGCTGGTGCTGTGCCCTGGAAGTTTAGTGTGTGGAAGCCATGTGCTATGAGGTACTCCCTATGTAGGTCAATGTTACTGGTCCCTTTTCTTGCGCTTCAGCTTCACGTGTTTCACGGTGCCTTTTTGACAAGAACTCCTCAGAAGCAGCTTTCAGCGAACTCAGTGACATGAGATTGTGCTGCAGAGTAAGGACAGAGGCAGTGAGAGAATGTCAACAGGATGAGCAGACCATGAGCTGGCTCCAGGTCTCCTGCTTGCTGGACCTGCTCTCAGAGGCATTGATTGCCAGAATTTCCTGGGCCACCTCCTCAAACTCAATAGGAGGACAAGGGGTTGGAGATTTGCTCCAATGGCGATTGTCCCCATCATTTTTTTTATTCGTTCATGGGATCTGGGCGTCGCTAGCAAGGCCAGCATTTATTGGCCATTCCTAATTGCCCTTGAGAAGGTGGTGGTGAGCCGCCTTCTTGAACCGCTGTAGTCCGTGTGGTGATGATACTCCCACAGTGCTGTTAGGGAGGGAGTTCCAGGATTTTGACCCAGCGACGATGAAGGATTGACGATATATTTCCAAGTCAGGATGGTATGTAACTTGGAGGGGAACTTGGAGGTGGTGGTGTTCCCATGTGCCTGCTGCCCTTGTCCTTCTAGGTGGTAGAGGTCGCAGGTTTGGGAGGTGCTGTCGAAGATGCCTTGGCGAGTTGCTTCAGTGCACCTTGTAGATGGTACACACTGCAGCCACGGTACGCCGGTGGTGGAGGGAGTGAGTGTTTAAGGTGGTGGATCGGGTGCCAATCAAGCGGGCTGCTTTGTCCTGGATGGTGTCGAGCTTCTTGAGCATTGTTGGAGCCGCACTCATCCAGGCAAGTGGAGAGTATTCCATCACATTCCTGACTTCTGCCTTGTAGATGGTGGAATGGCTTTGGGGAGTCAGGAGCTAAGACACTCATCACAGAATACCTAGCCTCTGACCTGCTCTTGTTGCCACAGTATTTATGTGACTGGTCCAGTTAAGTTTCTGGTTAATGGTGACCCCCAGTATGTTGATGGTGCGGGATTTGGCAATGGTAATGCCGTTGAATGTCAAGGGGAGTTGGTTAGACTCTCGCTTGTTGGAGATAGCCATTGCCTTGCACTTCTGTGGCATGAATGTTACTTGCCACTTATCAGCCCAAGCCTGAACATCGTCCAGGTCTTGTTGCATGTGGGCATGGACTGCTTCATTATCTGTGGAGCTGCGAATGGCGCTGAACACAGTGCAGTCATCAGTGAACATCTGTAAGATTAGGATCACAGGCTCACACACAGATTACCCAACATGGCTTCAGAAGTTGTAAGGCTTTTATTAAAGAGCTACAGTTTTAAAGCATAATCAGATATTACATATGGTTTAAGCCGAGTATAATAAACATACAACCCGTGACAGTAGGAGCGATCTACGACTCCCGAATCGGAATGCCACGACCGGACAGATGGGGAGGCAGTACGGTGGTCTCGGATTGGGTGGATTCCTGCAGTCTGCTGCAGCGGTCACTTCCGTTGGGTCATCTCTCAAGCTGCTGAGGTGGTAGGCCATCAGCCACCTCAGAGGCTAAACTTGACCAAGGTGTTAGGTCATAGCCACCTCGGAGAAGCCTTCGCCCCTGACTGCCTGATTTCCCCTCTCGGTCGTCTATATTTATAGCTATTTCAGTGGGCTGGTAATCACCTGGTGTCAATCGTTTGATCCCCATCCTATTGTCCAATTGTGAAGTGGGAAGGAATCCATCGCCGTCCCTTTCTGTATGACTGACAAGGCCTCCCTCTTATCTTTCTAAGGAATGTTTTGTTATGTTTATTTAAGGACATTTTATGGCTTTGTGGCTCCTTATTATCTAGCAGGTGCTATCCTCCCTGTTTCCTTGCATTTTATGATTCCCTTATCACTTCTACTTTTCTTTTGATGCTTGATATTATGCTATCTGTTCCTGGTTGCATGTTGTCAGTCTCTGTTCCAAGAATTAAAACCCATCTTTGAATTTAACAGCTATTTCTTACAATTCCCTTCTTTGAGAAGGAAATATCCTTATTGACTTCTCACAATCGGCTCTTGACTAATCTAACTAGTTCTTATTGCTCTCTCAACTTGGGCGTTAGTTAGTAGGGAGTCTTGAAGATTTCTCCCTTCCTTACAGTCCATTCCTTTGAGGAGAAGGAGCAACCTCTGACCCCTTACTCAAATTCAATTCATTGTTCCGGTGTTCCAATTCTGCCCCGCCTGGGTTATCCTCTGTTTCTTCTATCTTTCTTGATGTTACCCCGCCTGGGGTCTCCTCTACATTGCTTCGGATCTTCTCTTTCGGTGTGCTCAATTAATTTGTTAGTGCTGGTTAGTCATAGGCATGAGTACCCAATTGGTTTGTGTATCAAAGTCTTACTACATAGTGTATATATATCAAATACACTATCATTACAAGTTGGATAACTACCAGAGCGTGTGAAATAATGCGAATGTAAGGGTGTGCTGATGTATTAAGCCCAATATCCCACCAGTGTGAGTTGTCCTCTATGCTGTCAATTTCAACATCTATATCAGGCAGGTAGTGCAGGGGTCCCCTGTGGACACCCCGCTCTCAAACAGATATACCGCTTTGGATACTGTTGAGGGAGATGGCTTATCAGGGGAAGACAGCAGCAGCCAACTTCCTGGCACCGTGGGTGGTTCTGCTGCACAGGACGGGAGGAAAAAGAGTGGGAGTGCTAAAGTAATAGGGGATTCTATTGTAAGGGGAATAGATAGGCATTTCTGCAGCCGCAAACGAGACTCCAGGATGGTATGTTGCTTCCCTGGTGCAAGGATCAAGGATGTCTCGGAGCAGCTGCAGAGCATTTTGGAGGGGGAGGGTGAACAGCCAGTTGTTGTGGTGCATATAGGTACCAATGATATAGGTAAAAACCAGGATGAGGTCCTAAAAGCTGAATATAGGGTGTTAGGAGGTAAATTTAAAAATAGGACCACAAAGGTAGTAACAACAGAAAATGCTGGAAATACTCAGCAGGCCAGGCAGCATCCATGGAGAGAGAAACAGAGTTAACGTGTCAGGTCTGGGACCCTTCATCAGAACTGCAAAAAGCTGGAAATGCAACAGATATTAAGCAGGTGCAGAGATGGGGGGTGGGGGGGGGGGTTTAGAAGGGGAGGAAGGAATTGAAAGAACATGCTGTGAAAATGTTGCAAATGGGAATGGCAAAATCATACTGCATGAAAAATGGGGGCAGGGATTATTATCTGAAATTGTTGAACTCGATACTGAGTCCGGAACGCTGTAAAGTGCCTAATCGAAAGATGAGGTGCTGTTCCTCGAGCCCACTTTGAGCTTCACTGGAACAATGCAATAGGCTGAGGACAGGGAGATCAGAGTGGGAGTGAAGCGGAGAATTAAAGTGACAGGCGACTGGAAGTTCTGGGTCACCCTTACGGACTGAACGGAGGTGTTCCGCAAAGCGGTCGCCCAATCTGTGTTTGGTCTCCCCAATGTAGAGGAGACTGCATCGTGAGCAGCAAATACAGTATACTAAATTGCAAGAGGTGCAAGCAAATCGCTGTTTCACCTGGAAGCGGTGTCTGGGGCCCTGGACAGTGGGAAGGGAGGAGGTAAAAGGGCATGTGTTGCATCTCCTGCACCTGCACGGGAAGGTGCCAGGTGAAGGAGAAGGGCTGTTGGGGGTGATGGAGGAGTGGACCAGGGTGTCGCTGAGGGAACGGTCCCTTCGGAATGCTGAAAGGGGAGGTGAGGGGAAGATGTGTTTGGTGGTGGGATCACGTTGGAGGTAGCGGAAATGGTGGAGGATGATCCATTGAATGTGAAGGCTGGTGGGGTGAAAGGTGAGGACAAGGGGAACCCTATCGTGGTTCTGGGAGGGAGGGGAAGGGGTGAGAGCAGATGTGCGGGAAATAGAACAGACACGGTCAAGGGCCGTGTCAACCACAGTAGAGGGGAATCCTCGGTTGAGGAAAAAGGAAGACATGTCGGAAGCACTGGTATGGAAGGTGGCATCGTCAGAACAGATGCAGCAGAGATGGAGAAACTGGGAGAATGGAATAGAGTCCTTACAGGAAGCGGGGTGGGAGGAAGTGTAGTCCAGGTAGCTGTGGGAGTCGGTGGGCTTGTAGTGGATGTTTGTCGAAAGCCGATCGCCAGAAATGGAGACGGAGAAGTCGAGGAAGGGAAGGGAAGAGTCGGAGATGGACCATGTGAAGGTGAGGGAAGGGTGGAAATTGGAAGTAAAGTGAATGAACTTATCTAGTTCAGGGCGAAAGCAGGAAACGGCACCAATACAGTCATCGATGTACCGGAAAAAGAGGTGAGGGAGGGGACCTGAGTAGGACTGGAACAAAGAATGTTCCACATATCCCATGAACAGGCAGGCATAGCTAGGGCCCATGCGGGTTCCCATAACAACACCTTTAATTTGGAGGATGTGAGTGGAGTCAAAGGAGAAGTTGTTCAATGTGAGAACAAGTTCAGCCAGGCGGAGGAGGGTGGTGGTGGATGGGGACTGGTTGGGCCTCTGTTCAAGGAAGAAATGGAGCACCCGAAGGCCGTCCTGGTGGGGGATGGAGGTGTAGAGGGATTGGATATCCATAGTGAAAAGCAGATGGTTGCGGCCAGGAAACTGGAAACTGTTAAAGCGATGGAGGGTGTCGGAAGAGTCGCAAATGTAGGTGGGAAGAGACTGGACAAGGGGGGAAAAAATAGAGTTGAGATAGGAAGAGATAAGTTCCGTGGGGCAAGAACAGGCTGAAATGATTGGTCTACCAGGGCAGTCCTGTTTGTGGATCTTGGGAAGGAGGTAGAAGCAGGCTGTGCGGGGTTGGGGGACTATGAGGTTGGCGACCATGGAGCGAAGATCTCCAGAGGAGATGAGGTCAGTGACACACTTGGAAACAATGGCTTGATGTTTGCTAGTGGGGTCATGGTCCAGGCGGAGGTAGGAGGAGGTGTTGAAGAGTTGGCATTCAGCTTCCGCACGGTAGAGGTCAGTTCGCCAAACAACAACAGCACCACCCTTATCAGCAGTTTTAATGATAATGTTAGGTTTGGATCGGAGAGAACGGAGTGCTGCAAGTTCAGAGGGAGGTAGGTTGGAGTGAGAGAGGGGAGCAGAGAAATGGAGATGGCCGATGTCACATCTGCAGTTAGCAATGAAAAGATCTAGAGAGGGTAAGTGGCCAGAGGGAGGGGTCCAAATAGAATGAGAATTTAGAAAGTGGGAGAAAGGATCAGATGTGTGGGGGAAAGACTCCTGGCCAGTGCTGTTGGGGAGGGTTTAAACTAAAATGGCAGGGGATTGGGAACCTGTGCAGGGAGACAGAGGAAAGGGAAACAAGGATAGAAGCAAAAGACAGGAAGGAGAAAAGCAAAAGTGGCAGTTAAGGGTTTAAATCAAACATGGCCACAGTAAATAATAATTCTAAAATGTCTAAGAGTGTTAAAAAAACAAGCCTGAAGGCTTTGTGTCTTAATGCGATTGCATTTGTAATAAGGTGGATGAATTAGCTGCGCAAATAGATGGAAATGGATATGATATGATTGAGATTACGGAAACATGGCTCCAGGGTGACCAAGGCTGGGAACTCAACATCCAGGGGTATTCAATATTCAGGAAAGACAGGCAAACAGGAAAAGGAGGTGTGGTAGTATTTCTGGTTAAAGAGGAGATTAATACAATTGTAAGGAAGGATATTAGCTCTGATGATGTGGAATCTGTATGGGCAGAGCTGAGAAATACCAAGGGGCAGAAAACATTAGTGGGAATTGTATACAAACCCCCAAACAGTAATGCAGAGGTTGGGGATGGTATTAAACGGGAAATTAGAGACGCGTGCAATAAGGGTACAGCAGTTATCATGGGTGACTTTAATCTACATATAGATTGGGCTAACCAAATTAGTAACAATACTGTGGAGGAGGAATTCCTGGACTGTATACAGGATGGTTTCCTGGACCAATATGTTGAGGAACCAACTAGAGATCAGGCCATCTTAGACTGGGTATTAAGTAATGAGAAAGGAATAATTAGCAATCATATTGTGCGAGGCCCCTTGGGGCGGAGCGATCATAATATGATAGAATTCTTCATTAAGATGGAGAGTGAGGTATTTGACTCAGAGATGTAAGGGGCGCATCTTTTAACTGGTTTATGGCAATTTACCTGGCCAGCAGCCTTTGCCTCTGAGCTCTGACCAATTCCAACCTTTTACCTGGTTTACGGTAATTCACCTGGTCAGCAGCCTTTTGCTGCTGCACTCTAAACCAATTTACAAACAGCGGTTTTGAATCGCTACCCCTCCTTCAGTTCTGAGTGGAGGAACTTATAATTAATGATATTAAAATGGACAAGTGGGTTGGATGAGAGAAAAATCAAGTTTTATTACCTAAATAAACTACAATCAAAAGAATAAACTATACCACACGAACACAGTAATTACAGTAAAACTATATAACAGGGGGTTGCAGATGGTGAAAACAAGGGATAAAATGGCTCCAATGTTACTTAAACAATCTTAGCAATTACCCTTAAATCACCACCCCTAGGTTGCCTTGCCGAGGAGTCAGAACACCCTGCTCACCTCTGGTCCCAGGAAGTAAAAAGAGAGTGATAGCTTCTCAGGAGCTATCATATATACCTTGTGAGCCCCCTCCCCCCTCTGCTGTTTGCCTGTCTGGGAAATTTGCGCCCAAAAAGTTCCAATTCACAAGAGAAAAGCTGTGATTGGCTAACTCAAAGTGGTTGGACTGGGGTAGTGTGTCTGCACTGTGGGGCCGAAATGTTCCCGCCCACTTCCGGAGTTTACCTGGGCTAAAACAAAAGGGAATCCATCTGCCCTATTGTTCAGTCTGATGGGTGATTTAAACACATTCAATGCTTAAACGGTTCCCATTCAAGATCCGGTTCCGCAGTTTCAATGTCTCATTGACTGAGAGAGCTCCTTGAATGCTATGTAAACATAGCAGTTACAAATCGATTGTCTTATGGTCAATTCTCAAGTGGGCAATTGCTTAAGTCAATAAACAAACCTTGCCTCTGAAGAGAAAGGGGAACCTCCCTGTTTTGATTGACAGGTCTTTCACACAGACACATTACAAGCTGTACAGGCTTTCCAAACCCCACAGTTCTTGGCCAATGCTTTCTGTGGCCATTTTAAAACCTTTGTGATTGCCCAAACTCCAGGGAACGATTTTATTAAGATGTACTGTCTCAAGGTGTGTGAATATTTTCCACAGAATTCCTCGACTCCTGTGTTGTCCAGGTTCTTTCCATCTCAGAGCAGTCTTTATGTGGTTGTAGGCACATTTTAAAACATTGCAGACAAGTCACATCACCCAATTCTTCATCCACGATGTGGACTAATCTTTTTAATCTTCAGGGAAAAATAGAGGAAATTTTGCAACCCCTACATTCCCTCCTTTTGATACTCCCAACTTGCTTGTAGCATCAACTCGAAGGAGTGAGCAAAATTTTCAGACCCCCTCACAAAAATCATCCCCTGTATTTACCTAACAGCTATAAGAACATAACAAATAGGAGCAGTAGTAGGCCAATCGGCCCCTCGAGCCTGCTCCACCATTCAATAAGATCATAGCTGATCTGATCCTAACCTCAAATCTTCTATCACTGTGCATCCACCCGAACCCATGTGATCTCCCGAGAGAGGCGAAAAACCAGATAAGACCCAATGGCCAATTTGGGAGAAAAAAATCTGGGAAATTCCTCTCCGACCCATCTAGGCGATCGAAATTCTTCCAGGAGATCACTCTGTCCCTATATTTTCTACAGTACTTACCTTCTGTAAAGGCGATCTCCACCCCAGCCAGGAACAGGAATAAAACCATCTCCTGAAATCTAACACAGAATTAGAACACAGTAGTAGCAGAACCAGGCTACACGGCCCCTGGGCCCACTCCACTACCCACAGGGCCATGACCATTCCGAACCTAGACTCACGTCCAATTTCCTGCCCACTCCCCGTAACCATTAATTCCCTTTACTTCTAGGAAACTATCTATTTCTGTTTTAAATTTATTTAATGATGTAGCTTCCACAGCTTTCTGGGGCAGCATATTCCACAAACCTACCACCCTCTGAGTGAAGAAGTTTCTCCTCATCTCAGTTTTGAAAGAGCAGCCCCTTATTTTAAGATTATGCCCCCTAGTTCTAGTTTCACCCATCATTGGGAACATCCTCACCGCATCCACCCGATCAAGCCCCATCACAATCTTATATGTTTCAATAAGATCGCCTCTCATTCTTCGGAACTCCAATGAGTAGAGTCCCAATCTACTCAACCTCTCCTCATATGACCACCCCCTCATCCCCGGGATTAACCGAGTGAACCTTCTTTGTACTGACTCGAGAGCAAGTATGTCTTTTCTTAAGTATGGACACCAAAACTGTATGCAGTATTCCAGGTGCAGTCTCACCAATACCTTGTACAACTGCAGCAATACCTCCCTGTTTTTATATTCCATCCCCCTAGCAATAAAAGCCAACATTCCATTGGCCTTCTTGATCACTTGCTGCACCTGCACACTAACTTTTTGAGTTTCGTGCACCAGGACCCCCAGATCCCTTTGTACTACAGTACTTTCCAGTTTCTTGCCATTAAGATAATAACTTGCTCTATGATTTTTCCTGCCAAAGTGCATAACCTCACACTTTCCAGCATTGTATTCCATCTGCCAAATCTCTGCCCACTTACTTAGCCTGTCTATGTCCCTTTGCAGGTTTTTATGTCCTCCTCACTCACTACTTTCCGTCCCATCTTTGTATCATCTGCAAACTTTGATATGTTACACTCGGTCCCCTCCTCCAAATCGTTAATATAGATTGTAAAGAGTTGGGGACCCAGCACTGACCCCTGCAAAACACCACTAGTTACTGGTTGCCAATCTGAGAACGAACCATTTCTCCCAACTCTCTGCTTTCTGTTAGAGAGCCAATCCTCCACCCACGCCAGAATATTATCCCCAATCCTGTGATTTTTTATCTTGAGCAATAATCTTTTGTGTGGCACCTTGTCAAATGCCTTTTGGAAGTCTAAATACACTACGTCCACTGGTTCCCCTTTATCCAACCTGTATGTTACTTCCTCAAAGAACTCAAGCAAATTTGTCAAACATGACTTCCCCTTCATGAAACCATGCTGAGTTTGTCCTATTAAATTATGTTTATCCAAATGTCCCGTTACTGTCTCCTTACTAATGGACTTTAACATTTTAACAACCACAGATGTTAGGCTAACAGGTCTATAGTTTCCAGCCTTCTGCCTACTACCATTTTTAAATAAGGGTGTTACATTAGCAGTTTTCCAATCTGCCGGGACCTTTGCTGAGTCCAGTGAGTTTTGGAAAATTATTACCAATGCATCCACAATCCCTACCGCTACTTCCCTCAAGACCCTAGGATGCAAGCCATCAGGTCCAGGGGATTTATCCGCCTTGAGTCCCATTATTTTACCAAGTACCACTTCCTTAGTGATTTTGATCGTATTTAGTTCCTCCCCCCCTAGAGCCCCCTGTTTGTCCAGTGTTGGGATATTCTTAGTGTCCTCTACTGTAAAGACTGATACAAAATAATTGTTCAGTGTTTTTGCCATCTCCATGTTTCCCACCATTAATTTCCCGGTCTCATCCTCTAAGAGACCAACATTTACTTTAGCCACCTTTTTTCTTTTCATATAACTATAGAAACTTTTACTGTCTGTTTTTATATTTTTTGCTAATTTACTTTCATAATCTATCTTCCCTTTCTTAATCAATCTTTTAGTTATTTTTTGCTGTCTTTTAAAGACTTCCCAATCTTCCATCCTCCCACTAGATTTGGCTACCTTATATGCCCTTGTTTTTAGTCGGATACTATCCTTAATTACTTTACTTAGCCACGGATGGCTATCTTTTCTTTTACACCCTTTTTTCCTCAGTGGAATATATATTTTTTGGAAGTTGTAAAATAACTCCTTAAATGTACACCACTGATCATGTACCGTCTTACCCTTTAATCTATTTTCCCAGTCCACTCTAATCAATTCCGCTCTCATACCTTCATAGTCTCCTTTATTCAAGCTCAGCACGCTTGTTTGAGATCCAACCTTCTCACCCTCTAATTGAATATGGAACTCAACCATGTTATGGTCACTCATTCCAAGGGGATCCTTTACTAGGACATTTTTAATTAATCCTGTCTCATTACACAGGACCAAATCTAAGGTTGCTTGCCCCCTGGTCGGTTCAGTTACATACTGCTCAAGAAACCCATCCCTAATACACTCAATGAACTCATCCTCAAGGTTGCTCTGCCCAATTTGATTTGTCCAGTTAATGTGATAATTAAAATCCCCCATAATTATAGCTGTTCCCTTATTACAAGCCTCAACTATTTCCTGATTAATACTCCGTCCAACAGAGTTGCAACTGTTCGGAGGCCTATAGACTACACCCACTAGTGGTTTTTTCCCCTTATTATTCCTTATCTCCACCCAAACTGTTTCACTATCCTGCTCCTTTGACCCAATATCATTTCTCTGTATTATAGTGATTCCTTCCTTTATTAACATAGCCACGCCACCTCCTCTCCCTTCCTGCCTGTCCTTCCTGATTGTTAAATAACCTGGTATGTTTAATTCCCAGTCATGGTCACCCTGCAGCCATGTTTCTGTAATGGCCACAAGATCATACCCACATGTCGTTATTTGTGCCGTTAACTCATTCATTTTGTTACGAATGCTACGTGCATTCAGATAAAGAACTTTCAAATATGTTTTGTAACAGTTAGTTCCTGTTTTTTTCCCTTTTTAGTACTTTACTTTTTGCTCCATACCTTCTGTCCCTTCCTGACACATTCTGTTTTTTAATTCCCCCACTGCTACCTAAGTCTATGACCTTCTCTGTTGTCATTTCTATTATTTGCTCTCTAGAAACCTCCCCCCCCCCCACTAATTAGTTTAAAGCCCTCTCTACAGCCCACTTATATGATTCGCCAGGACTCTAGTCCCAGCACTGGCCAAGTGGAGTCTGTCCCAACGGAACAGCTCCCTCCTGTCCCAGTATTGGTGCCAGTGTCCCAAGAAGCAAAACCCATTTCTCCCACACCAGTCTTTGAGCCACGCATTTAACTCTTTAATTTTATTTATCCTAGCCATATTCGCTCGTGGCTCAGGTAATAACCCAGAAATTATTACCCTTGAGGTTCTGTTTTTTAGTTTGACCCCTAGCTGCTCATACTCCTTTAACAGAACCATCTTCCTTGTCCTATCTACGTCGTTTGTACCAACATGGACCATGACAACTGGATCCTCCCCCTCCCACTCCAAGTTTCTTTCCAGCCCAGAAGAGATGTCCTTAACCCTCGCACCGGGAAGGCAACACAGCCTTCGGGTCTCCCGCTCTTGACTGCAGAGAACCCTATCTATCCCCCTAATGATACTATCCCCTACCACTACAACATTTCTTTTTACTCCCTCCACTTGAATGGCCCCCTGTACCATGGTGCTGTGGCCAGGTTGCTCATCCTCCCTGCAGTCCCCGCTCCCGCCCTCACAGGGAGTAAGAACCTCGATCCTGCTGGACAAGAACAAGGGCTGCATCTCCTTCAACACTACATCCTGGATCCCTGTACCTTCCTCACTCGTAGTCACACCGTCCTGTGCCTGACCACGGGCTACATCTGCAGTAATTAACTTCATAGGTGTGACCATCTCCTGAAACATAGAGTCCAGGAACTTCTCCCCCTCCCTGATGTGTCGCAGTGTCTGAAGCTCAGTCTCAAGCTCCATAACATGGAACTTGAGTTCCTCTAGCAGCAAACACTTGTTGCAGATGTAATCACCGTGAGCCTCAATGGGGACCACCGGCTCCCACATCTCGCAACAGTAACACATCACCTGCTCCATTCTATATAATTAATTAAATTTCTTATTATTAGTTATGAAGACCCTGCCCGGATATAGATGATAATGTCACACCACTATTCAAAGGACTTACCAACTTAAAGGTATAAAAGAGAAGAGAAGGAAGAAAACCAACCAACCAGCTGATCACCAACCTCCTCCTTGAATACTGTCTGTGGGGCCTGTTTGGTTGACTCATCTCGCTGCTCCGCCTCCGCAGTGTTGTCCAAGCCTGGGAGTGGGGAACAAAACAGAGCAAAAAACACACCCTCACCTCCCACTTATCCAAACTCTCCCACTTAGCAAAACTCCAGCACCACTCAATGCACAAGGCACTCCGTGCACTGCACTAGCCCCTCCCCTTTTATACCCGGATTCTACTTCCAGCTTAAACTGCCCAAGAGTTTAAAAAACCCTTAAAAAATTAAATTTACTTCAAATAATTGACTTCTTAACACACTAAAATTCACAAAATACACTTAAATGATTTTTCTCCCACTTAGCAAAACTCCAGCACCACTCAATGCACAAGGCACTCCGTGCACTGCATCATCCCCTCCCCTTTTATACCCGGATTCTACTTCCGGTTTAAACTGCCCAAGAGTTTAAAAAACCCTTAAAAAATTAAACTTACTTCAAATAATTGACTTCTTAACACACTAACATTCACAAAATACACTTAAATGATTTTTCTCCCACTTAGCAAAACTCCAGCACCACTCAATGCACAAGGCACTATCTGCCACTGATCCCCCGAACCATCCTTTCCCCTAAAATTCGAGAAAAAAACATGGTACGGTAGGCATCTTACAGATACATCAGTTTTACAATAAGGGATCTCATACCCCTACATGATTGTAAAATTATACAATGTAATCCAAATTTACCAACACCTTTTACATCATAACTTATTATAAAATGTTGCAACTTTAGTTACACAATGTAATCAAAATGATCCCAAGCACGGAGAGGGTCCAACGCCTCTGCTCGACTTGGAACTATGAAACAAAATACAAAAAAAATCATTAAACATTTCAAACAACATGCTTAAATAAACCCCGACCATCATGTGCCAATGATGGGTCACAAAATTCGAGTGGGTATTGCTCCTCCCATCTGGGCAGTAAATGTACCTTCCACCCCCCTTTGATTGTCTTAAACTTTAAAAACAGGCAGAATGGATTTACAGACCAGCCTGCTCCGCCAGCCCCGAGCTGTTCCCTTGTCCTTTTGTGGAGGTGGGGTACCCCTCATGTATAAAATTACATTTGCACAGACCGAGACCGGGGAGTATGGGATCATGACTCCCAGCCCCTCCCCCTCCCGTCTTCCCTTGACTGGCTGCAGAAAAATGATGGGTGCCTGTGTGGCGGCTCTCCCTGGCCCCACACAAACTTGGATCCCAGATCCGGCAACCCACTCATCCTCCCCAGCCATACTTACCCTTTAACCTAGCCCGTGGGCCCCGGGTGAGTTCCTCCCTTCCCCGAACGCACTCACGTGACTCTTGGGTCTCCCCCTCCTCTATGCAACCTTTCCCGGGCCATCACCACCCACCCCCGGGGAATGCGTCCCTATCACAAGGCGTCCACGCTTCCCCATCATGACTCCTCAAAAGCGAGGTCTCCCGCAAGTGAACTTTGGTCAGGATGGTGCTGGGTTGGGGGCCGTGCCCCACCCAGCTGGGGCCATCTCCTCCCCATAGGAGGAGTAGGCAAGTTCCTCCGGACCCTGTCCAGTTTTTCCCGAAGATCGCTGCGGGGTCTCCTGGATTCATCTAGTGGCGAGGTGATCTCCAACATTCCGTATCTGTATCTTCATTCGATGCCCAGCTCGGGCTGGGCGAACGGGGTAGCTTCTTTGTCCAATCTCCTGCAAAAACTTAAATGGACATGCAGCCAGGTCTCACTGACCTGCTGCCTTAGGTGGAGACATGGTCGGGTCCCTTGACCTCGGACCAAAATGCAAACATTTGGCACACATGTAAACTTAAACTCTTTACACTTAAACTTAAAACTAGTTATATCAACAAAACTTAAAATATACCTTAAAAGCACACTATATTCACACCAAAGCTGTAATACAGATGCCGCCCATCTCCGGATGGCCAGGCTAATCTCTGGCACTGTCGCAGATTGCTGCTGGCTGCAGCAAAGCTGGACTGCCTCCTGTCTCTGGTCCCTCGCAGCTTATGGCTGTTGAGTGGGGGCCTCTGTTCTCTGGCTTCTCCATGGCTCGGGAGACCGCCCTACTCCACTGTAAAGTGGGTGACCATGCTTCCTTAGGCTGGGGCACCCGCTGAGACCTTCTGAGGGGTGTCTCTATGGGGGAAACTTTGGCTGGCGGACCCTGAGCTTGGGTCACAGCCCCAGCTGGCTGGGAACCTTCTCCCCCATGTCCAAATAGCCCGCACTGTATAATGTACCTGGCAGCCTGCCAGTGCAAATCTCTCTCTGGGTTTGTCTGCTCTTCCCTGCCCACTCCTGTGCTGGGGGCAAGTATACTCTCACCACCCGCTGCTGGTGGCTAGAAATTTTCCTCCCCATGTTTAAAACCTGGTGTCAGCTCCCTCCCTATGTCTCCTACAAGAGGGATTGCTATCCCTGCCCCCCCCCAGGGTCCCACATCATGGGAGGGACCACTCTAGAAGCTGGCTGAGAAGCTGGTCCCTTTAAACAGGCCACTGCACCTGCGTGAATCTGCTGTTCGGAAGACTGGGGGATTCCTGTCTCCAGACCAGTGCCTGCGCATGTGCGGGCAGTTTCAGTGAATGAATGGGCAGCAGCCTACTGATTTCTAATCCCAGGCTGCTGTTTCTTTGTTTCTGAGCCACCTAACTTGCTCAAATTTAAACTTTGGTTCGAATTTAAGCTTTTGCCAAAATTTAGGTCCCACTGGGGTGGGGAAGTGTCCCAATTTGTGGGCAGGACAACCTGTCCCTGGAAGCAAGCCACATTGCCTGTCTTTGTAGGCTGTGAACTTGAACTTGCATGGACAGCAAACTCATGTTCCCTCACCCAGGTGGCTTTAAATGGGGAATTTTGGAACTGCCTTTCATCTGGGGCCAAAACTATCCCCTGTGTGCCTCCCTTGTCCCGGATTTCTGCTACTGGACCTGCTCTACAGGGGTCCCAGAACTCTCCTTCCTTGTTCCCTGGCTTAAACAGCTTACTCTGAACATGAATGGCTCCTCCCCCTACACAAGCCACAGTGCTTGCCTGTGAAATCGAACTTGCTGTGGGCTGAGGATTCCTATTCTCAGGCTCACTCCTCACGGGTGGACCGTACCTCCGTTGTTGGAGGGGGTACACTGGTCCTGGTCTCCGCCTGCCTAGCGGGACCTGCTGGTGTTCTCCTACCACCCCATTGTCCACTCCTCCTCGCTGCCAGAGCTCCTCAAGACTCGGCGCTGTGGGCTGCAGCCTTGGGGTCTCTAATTCCCAATCCAGCACCGGTCTGGGTGCTGCCTGTGGGATGGTTCTACTTGGGCTGCCAGTAAAGTCCAGCTGACCTGCCTTCGGGCTGATCAAACAAATCATCCCCTTTGATGCATTTAAAGCCATGTTAAGGCTTTCTATCTCTGCCCTACAGGGGCCATGATCTGCTTCCTCAAACCTTAGGGTGCAGGCCAGCTTATAAGCTGCCTTTACTTCCCTAAACTTCTCCTCCTGCTCTGTCACTTCTGAGGTGAGGCGGGCATTCTCTTCCCGCAGTCTCATCTCGCTCCTCTTTGCTTCTATGATTTGATACCTTAGGAACTTTGTTTTGTTTCTCGCATGTCTCTCTCCCTCGCTAGCTTCTTGGGTGAGGTGTGCATTCTCCTCTTGTAGCCTCATCTCATTGTCCCTAGCCTCTGCTACTTCCTGTACAAGGCGCTCTATAAATGCCTGGCATTTCGTGACCCCTAGTGTGAGGCGTGCATTTTCTTCCCACACCCTCATCCCACTAGCCCTGGCCTCATCCACCTCTCTTATGAGGCGTTCTACCTCCTCCTGGCATTTTTCACACTGGGTCTCCCGATTCTTGGCCTCTTTAACCTCCTCCTGCACGCTCATCTCACCCTTCCTAACCCAGCCACCTATACCCTGATAGGTCAGCCTACACGCTGCTGCTAACATCCGCAGGGCTACCCACATACTGAAAATGAGAGAAACTATAGCTGATGCTTTCTCCAGATCCAGACCGCTTATTAAATCAAAAACTGCCTCCACTCCTACCTGGCTTGCCATTTGTAAGGGGGGCATCTTTTAACTGGTTTATGGTAATTTACCTGGCCAGCAGCCTTTGACTCTGAGCTCTGACCAATTCCAACCTTCTACCTGGTTTACGGTAATTCACCTGGTCAGCAGCATTTTGCTGCTGCACTCTAAACCAATTTACAACCAATGGTTTTGAATCGCTACCCCTCCTTCAGTTCTGAGTGGAGGAACTTATAATTAATGATATTAAAACGGACAAGTGGTTTGGATGAGAGAAAAATCAAGTTTTATTACCTAAATAAACTACAATCAAAAGAATAAACTATACCACACGAACACAGTAATTACAGTAAAACTATATAACGGGGTTGCAGACGGCGAAAACGAGGGATAAAATGGCTCCAATGTTACTTAAACAATCTTAGCAATTACCCTTAAATCACCACCCCTAGGTTGCCTTGCTGAGGAGTCAGAACACCCTGCTCACCTCTGGTCCCAGGAAGTAAAAAGAGAGCGATAGCTTCTCAGGAGCTATCATATATACCTTGTGAGCCCCCTCCCCCCTCTGCTGTTTGCCTGTCTGGGAAATTCGCTCCCAAAAAGTTCCAATTCACAAGAGAAAAGCTGTGATTGGCTAACTCAAAGTGGTTGGACTGGGGTAGTGTGTCTGCACTGTGGGGCCGAAATGTTCCCGCCCACTTCCGGAGTTTACCTGGGCTAAAACAAAAGGGAATCCATCTGCCCTATTGTTCAGTCTGATGGGTGATTTAAACACATTCAATGCTTAAACGGTTCCCATTCAAGATCCGGTTCCGCAGTTTCAATGTCTCATTGACTGAGAGAGCTCCTTGAATGCTGTGTAAACATAACAGTTACAAATCGATTGTCTTGCGGTCAATTCTCAAGTGGGCAATTGCTTAAGTCAATAAACAAACCTTGCCTCTGAAGAGAAAGGGGAACCTCCCTGTTTTGATTGACAGGTCTTTCACACAGACACATTACAAGCTGTACAGGCTTTCCAAACCCCACGGTTCTTGGCCAATGCTTTCTGTGGCCATTTTAAAACCTTTGTGATTGCCCAAACTCCAGGGAACGATTTTATTAAGATGTACTGTCTCAAGGTGTGTGAATATTTTCTGCATAATTCCTCGACTCCTGTGTTGTCTAAGTTCTTTCCATCTCAGAGCAGTCTTTTTGTGGTTGTAGGCACATTTTAAAACATTGTAGACAAGTCACATCACCCAATTCTTCGTCCACGATGTGGACCAATCTTTTCAATCTTCAGGGAAAAATAGAGGAAATTTTGCAACCCCTACAAAGACTAGGGTTCTGAATTTAAATAAAGGAAACTATGATGGTATGAGGCGCGAGTTGGGTAGGATGGATTGGGGAATGTTACTTTAAAGGGTTGACGGTGGATAGACAATGGCAAACATTTAAAGATCGCATGGATGAACTACAGAATTTGTTCATCCCAGTTTGGCATAACAATAAAGCAAAAAAGGTGACTCAACCGTGGTTAACAAGGGAAATTAGGGATAGCATAAGATCGAAGGAGAGGACATATAAATTGGCCAGAAAAAGCAGCAAACCTGAGGATTGGGAGCAGTTTAGGATTCAGCAAAGGAGGACAAAGGGATTAATTAAGAGGGGGAAAATAGAGAGTAAGCTTTCAGGGAACATAAAAACTGACTATAAAAGCTTCTATAGATATGTGAAGAGAAAAAGATTGGTGAAGTCAAGCGTAGGTCCCTTGCACTCAGAATCAGGGGAATTTATAATGGGGAACAAAGAAATGGCAGAACAATTAAATACATACTTTGGTTCTGTCTTCACAAAGGAGGACACAAATAACCTCCCAGAGATGTTGGGGAACATAGGGTCTAATGAGAGGGAGGAACTGAATGAAATCATTATTTGTAGGTAAATGGTGTTAGGGAAATTGACGGGATTGAAGGCCGATAAATCCCCAGGGCCTGATAATCTACATCCTAGGGTACTTAAGAAAGTGGCCCTAGAAATAGTAGATGCATTGTTGGTCATCTTCCAAAATTCGATAGACTCTGGAACAGTTCCCATGGATTGGAGGGTAGCTAATGTTACCCCACTATTCAAAAAAGGTGGTAGAGAGAAAACAGGGATTTATAGACCGGTAAGCCTGACATCGGTAGTGGGGAAAATGCTAGAGTCCATTATAAAGGATGTAATAGCAGAGCACTTGGAAAACAGTGACAGGATCGGACAAAGTCAACATGGATTTACAAAAGGTAAATCGTGCTTGTCTAATCTACTGGAATTTTTTGAGGACGTAACTGGTAAAATAGATGAGGGAGAACCAGTGGATGTGGTGTATTTGGACTTTCAGAAGGATTTCGACAAGCTCCCGCATAAGAGATTAGCATGTAAAGTTAAGGCACATGGGATTGGGGGTATGGTACTGACTTGGATAGAGAATTGGTTGGCAGACAGGAAGCAAAGATTTGGAATAAACGGGTCTTTTTCCGAGTGGCAGGCAGTGACTAGTGGGGTACCGCAGGGATCGGTCCTAGCACCCCAGCTATTCACAATATATATTAATGATCCAGACGAGGGAGCTACATGTAATATCTCCAAGTTTGCAGGCGACACAAAGCTGGGTGGGCGTGTGTGCTGTGAGGAGGATGCTGAGAAACTCCAGTAAGATTTGGACAGGTTGGGCGATTGGGCAGGTGCATGGCAGATGCAGTATAATGTGGATAAATGCGAGGTTATCCACTTTGGTGGCAAAAACTGGAAGGCAGATTATTATCTGAACGGCAATAGATTGGGAGAAGGGGAAGTGCAATGAGACCTGGGTGTCCTTGTGCACCAGTCGCTGAAGGTAAGCATGCAGGTGCAGCAGGTAGTTAAGAAGGCAAATGGTATGTTGGCCTTCATAGCGAGAGTGATCGACTACAGGAACAAGGATGTCTTGCTGCAGTTGTACAGGGACTTGGTGAGACCACACCTTGAGTATTGTGTGCAGTTTTGTTCACCTTTTCTGAGGAAGGATGTCCTTGCCATGGAAGGAGTGCAGTGAAGATTCATCAGACTGATGCCTGGGATGGCAGGAATGATGTATGAGGAGAGATTGGGTCGATTGGGCTTATACTCGCTGGAGTTTAGAAGAATGAGAGGGGAACTCATTGAAACTTATAACATTCTAACAGGACTAGACAGACTAGATGCAGGACGAATGTTCCGATGGTGGGGGAATCCAGAACCAGGGGTCACAGTCTAAAAATAAGTGCTAAGCCATTTAGGACAGAGATGAGGAGGAATTTCTTCACCCAGAGAGTGGTGAACCTGTGGAATTCTCTACCACAGAAGGCAGTTGAGGCCAATTCATTAAATATATTCAAGAAGGTGTTAGATATATTTCTTAATGCTAAAGGGATCAAGGGATATGGGAGAAGGCAGGGACAAGGTACTGAGTTTGGATGATCAGCCATGACCTCACTGAATGGCGGAGCAGGCTCGAGGGGCCAAATGGCCTACTCCTGCTCCTATCTTCTATGTTTCTATGTTTATGTTTCTATTCTCGAGTTGTCTTGCTCCAAAACATAAAAATGCTTTAGGGAGGAGTTCAGTCGCATCATGAGCTCACTGAAACCCTCAAACAACAGGGGAATGTCGTATCCGAGTATCCGAATTGTGCCACATAATTGTGTAGCTCATACTTAAAAACGTGTTGGTTGATGGGACAAGTCCGGTTTCACCCGTAAAGCATGGTAGTTGCGGTAGTAGTGACACAGGAGGCACCACCAAAATCACCTCATATTGGATTCGCACTGGTTTTTCCCACGCTCTGTTACCTACAAAACACAATTATTACAGTCACAGTTAAATTCAGTCTTACAATCATTTCAAGCGACATTACAGTTTAACATCTAATCAACAAATCATGGACTTAAAAGATTCTCCAGATCACTTTTACTCATATCCATCTTGTGGATAATTCTTACTAAACATGATTTCTCCTTAGCCCTCAATTGTCCCAATCCAAATTCCATGTAACTCTCCACTTAAACTTCAATTTCAATCTCTCTAACAGGTACCAGTGTGTTTAACTCTATTCTGATTGTTTCATTAATTAGATAGTTTCACGATGGAGTATGTGTCAATGCTTTAAAGGTTGTCTCGTTCTCCAGAACCACATTAACCATTCCATGTTTTGCTGTTGTCAAGTAACTGAGCATGTCTGAGACCCGTTCTTCAGCGCAAATTCACCATGCATTTCCGGATGGTAATTGCCTCATACGTAACGAAACACATTTGCACACTCATACCGATATCTCAAAATCGTGTCACACGTGCCATCCGATACAAGCCTTTCTCGGGATTTCAGGTGTCTTATCAAAAGATTGTCATCGTCTGGAGATCTTTGCTCATCTTCCACCGCATGTTCCCGATGTCTTGGGTAGTGGCTGGGGAGAGGGAGGGGGGAGAGTGGACGGGGGAGAGGGAGGAGAGAGAGACAGAGGGAAGGAGAGAGAGAGGGTGAGTGGCCCGCGGCCGCAAATGGAGCCAAGCCCCGGGAACGGTCGTGAGCCGGCTTGAGGCTGTGAGAGACGGCTGGGCCCGGTTGCCGGGGTAACCCTGCCCCCCCTTCCCGAGACCCGCCCCCCGCCCTCCCGAGCCCCACTCTCTGCCCTCCCGAGCCCCGCCCTCCCGAGCCGGCTTCAAGACCGCCGATTGCGGCTGGGTCTGCGCTGGAGCCAAGCCCCGGGAAAGGGCGTGAGCCGGCTTGAGGCTGTGAGAGAGGGCCGGGCCCAGTTGCCGGGGTAACCCTTCCCCCCCTTCCCGCATTCCCGAGCCCCGCCCCCCGCCCGAGCCGGCTTCAAGACCACCGGTTCGTCTGCGCTCCGGGCCGACGTTGACGCGTGCGCTGACTCCCGCCACGCCCGCCTTTACTAAGATGGCAGTGATGGCTACACTCGCCTCAGTCCCGCGCCGCCAGCCTTTAGAAAGATGGCGGCGATCGCAGGCCGCTTGTTGAGCGGGACGGGAGGTGCGTAGCTCGGGTGTGGCTGGGCAACAGAGGCCCAGGCTTCGAGGCCTGCCTGCAAAAACGGTGAAAGGTAGGAAAATTATAGAGGTTAGAGAAAAGATTTACAAATTAATTAACTTTTTTAAAAAACAATTTGTGTTTTAAAAGCAACTTTTTTTTTGCTGGATATCTAGATTTGAAAATAAACACGCAGAAAGTGGGAAAAAGAAATGAAGAGTTTGGATCAAGATGGCGGCCACTCACCTCAATGCAGAAGCATTAGGCCCGCCCACACACACACCGATTGGACAACCATCAGGTCACTGAACTGTAGGATTGGTCAATCGTCACGTCACTCGACTCTAGGATGGCCCGCACACGCAATGAACCCGCCCCATGATGCAGTGATTGGTCGACTGTCGGGTCACTCGACTGTACGATTGGTCAACCTTCACGTCACTCGATGCTAATGAGCGGATAATGAGCGGAATTTTGAACGATTTTTGGGTACCGTCGGCACAATTTTTGTCTGACCAAAAAGTAAATATGCCTATGAGAGTCCCCTAATGATAAGCTTTCTTTTGATATAACATATGTGTAGGTACGCTCTATAACTTTTGATTGTATAGCCGGACAGACAGACAGAGAGACAGACAGAGAGACAGAGAGACAGACAGAGAGACATACTGTTTTATATATATAGATAATTTTAGAGGACATTTTATTTTCCCAAAAGTAACCCAATATATAGTGCCTGAGTCCTATTTGTTATTACAAAATGATCCCAAAATCCAAACAGCAGTATTGTTGAACTGACAGGTTTTTTCAATGTTCAATTTCATTTCTATCACTTTATCTTCCATTTCCAATTTCAGAAACGAGTGAATCCCAGGCTAGGTGGCTTACACAGTGTTTTAACATTAGGGACAGAAGTGCTACAATTAGTTTACAAGGTAACTTCCATATAGCAAAAGAAAGAAGATAATCCATTGTGACTCTGCTTACAGCCCAAGGGGTTAATTTATCAAATCATAGTTTTCCTTCTGTCACTGTGGGGAAATATTAACTTAAAATTAAGAAACTTAAATTGAATAATGTCCAATATCTTTAAATTTCATACTAAAGTTGTTGCTCGGTGAACTTAAACAGCTGTCATTGGAAAGGGTTAACTCCTTTGCAGGTTTTTTCACTTCACGTAAATTTTTTAAAAAACTTTCCCGATCGAAAAAGACAGTTATGTTTTCACACTTTAACTAAAGATGAACAGAACAGATAAAACAAAACAAAATAGTACATGCTTGCAGAACCAGTAAATTACATCATATTTCTATTGTCCTTTCTTCAGATGCCTTTCCAAAATACTGTAAAAACATTGAATATAACTGGAGAAAAATTAGTTTTTCACATTTAAGCAAATCAAATCAAACTGCTTTGGAAGATTTCACCATAGCAACCGCGACTCCAAGGTTAAATCTTAGACTGAAACTTAGGGGTCAATTTTCATTCAGCAGTCGGGAAGGAGGCGGGACTACAACTTTCGGGTTTTAGCCCCGCCTACATCGACGTCTGGCCAATCCACGCAATTTTCCCTTGATTGACCTAGAGGTCTTGACAGATGAAATATCAGTGTTTCACAGCTGTTTGAAGCTGTCAAACACTGACAGTCTGACTTCTAACCTGAGTCCTTCTACACAGACTCAGTTAGAACTCTCACCGGCAATGAAAGCTGAAGGCTGTCACTTTTGACAGCTTGCAGCCATTTTGCTTTCAGTGCCAGCTGAGTGATGGACTCCCGAAACCTAGAGGAAGAAAGGCTGTTAAGGTAAATACAGGTAATTTAAACTTCTTTACACACTTTAGACACACCAAACACATTTACCTCTGCACTCATGCACCCATTACTCACCTGAACACCGACATCGCGATCCCTCCAAGTCCTTCAACCCGACGGCCCGCCTGCTCTAACCTGGCATGGTTTGGAGCCGTCGGGAATCCCACACAACATCCCTCAAAATAGGGATTAGGCTAAACACTGCCTGTTAACTACCTGTTAACAGGCAGTTAATTGGCACTAATCCCTTCCCGCCTCAGGTCGGCAGGTCCCAGTGCAGGGCAGGTACCCACCTCCTTTGAAACTTACGTGGAGGCGGGTTTTGGGCGGCATGGTGTCGGGACCCCCGAATTCGGGATTTTTGCCCCCCGCACGCCTAAAAGCCCGCCTCACGGCACACTGAAATTCAGCCCCTTAATCTTTTGTTAAACAAACTTTTTGTTGCTCTTCTCTGTTTTTACACACCAGCTTAACTTAAAATAACAACAGAAAATGCTGGAAACACTCAGCAGGCCAGGCAACATCCGTGGAGAGAGACCCTGCATCAGAACTGGAAAAAGCTGGAGATGTAACAAATCGTAGTTCAAAGTTTTTTTTCCCAATTCTTGGGGCACAATCTTATTCGCACATTCTTAAAACTTCCAAAATCCAAGACAAGACAAAAGTTTTAAACGTTGTTAACACAGAGAAGTGGGTGGAGCTAAAACAAAAATAACAGAATCTTTCTTTTAAAGACAGACTTTCAGACAAAAGAAATACTGTAACTTCTTAAATATTCATAGTCAGGAAAACTTTCACACTTCTACACAAACTGAAATTCCAGCATTTTTTTAAAGTTCCTTTCACTCAGCAAATCTTGTGTTTTATTTGTCTCAGCACCGACGTTAATAACTTCCATGTCAGTAAAATTTTAATTTATCTTTTTTTTCCCCTTTTTAAATCGGTGTCTCAGCAGCTTGGCCTGGCTTTCCAAATCCTTGGCCCAGTAATTCGGGTCCCAACGCGTGGGTACGCATGGGGTACCCACGTGTGGACCCGATGGAAGTGCCGGTTTCTTGCATGCACAGCGCATGCACGGGAAAACGGCACTTCCGGTCCCCTGAAAGCAGGGGTTAAGAGGTGAAACGCGTGCGACGTATGAGGCAGCGCGTGCGCGTTGAACTTCCTTTTTTTTGACAGGTTTGCCCGTGCGTGAAGGCCTTCACTTTTTACACATTAAAAAAGCAGACGTAAGGACTTCATTTTAAAAGGTAAGTGGTCAATTAATTAAAATTAGAACATTTTTTCCACAGGTTTATTATTTTTAAATACTTTACAGTGAGGTAAGTGTATTTTTAGCTCCGATTTTTTATAAAATTATTTTTTTCAAAAATTTAAATTATTGTTTAAAATGGTTATTTACTGTTATTTATAGTTGATTTAAATAGTGTGATGTTTTAAAAAAAATTATTTTAAGGTTATGCACTGTTTTGGGCGCCCGGAGTTTTCATGAGTTTGACAGGTCTTATATCAAACTCATGAATGGACTTTTCCCTCCTCCGATTGGTTGCCCAGTGCTCACGTGATCCCAGCCGACGCATCGCACTAAGTACGCCACTGGGTCACGCAAGCGCAGCGTGCCGGGAGCTGGACCGGGCCACAGACAGGAAATCCACGCAGGCCCAGGCCTCAACTGTCGGCGCGCTATGTAAGTGTAGGTCGGGGGCTTGCACCCACGGGAAGCCCCCGACACAAATTTCTGGGCCCTTGTTTTTTCCCTTCCTTTGCAGAGTTTTCAGATTGGTTAGCCTGCAAATTAGATCTTTTTCCTCCTTTATCTCTCCCTCTCTCTCCTGCACTTTATGCTTTACCTCCTTCAGGCCATCTATCAACTGTTCCTGGTGATATGCCAATTGTATTTCTGGTTTTACCTTTCAACAACCTCTTTACCGCTCCCTTCTTTCAGAGAGAAAAAAACACTATACACAGTCTAAGCAACGATCACGTGCATTCAACCGGTCCCTCCGGTCGCCCCGACCGGAACCTTACAACTCCTAACTCTGTGATCCCACTTCTGACACCACTGTAAGATTAGGATCACAGGCTCACACACAGATTACCCAACAGGGCTTTAGAAGTTGTAAGGCTTTTATTAAAGAGCTACAGTTTTAAAGCATAATCAGATATTACATATGGTTTAAGCCGAGTATAATAGACATACAATCCGTGACAGCAGGAGCGATCTACAACTCCCAAATTGGAATGCCACGACAAGACGGACAGGGAGGCAGTATGGTGGTCTCAGATTGGGTGGATTCCTGCAGTCTGCTGCAGCGGTCACTTCCGCTGGGTCATCTCTCAAGCTGCTGGAGGTGGTAGGCCGTCAGCCACCTCAGAGGCTTAACTTGACCAAGGTGTTAGGCCATAGCCACCTCGGAGAAGCCTTCGCCCCAGACTGCCTGATTTCCTCTCTTCATCGTCTATATTTATAGTTATTTCGGTGGGCTGGTAATCACATGGTGTCAATCATTTGATCCCCCATCCTATTGTCCTATTGTGAAGTGGGAAGGCATCCCTCACCATCCCTTTCTGCATGACTGACAAGGCCGCCCTCTTACCATTCTGAGGAATGTTTTTTAATGTTTCTTTAATGACATTTTATGGCTTTGTGGCTCCTTATTATCTAGCAGGTGCTATCCTCCCTGTTTCCTTGCATTTTATGATTCCTTATCACTTCTATTTGTCTTTTGATGCTTGATATTCGACCTTGCTGGCTGTTCCAAATTGCATGTTGTCTGACTCTGTTCTAAGAATTAAAACCCATCTTTGAATCTAACAGCTATTTCTTACACATCCCCATTTCTGACCTTATGTAGGAGGGAAGGTCATTGATGAAGCAGCTGAAGATGGTTGGGCCTAGGACACTGCCCTGAGGAACTCCTGCAGCGATATCCTGGGGCTGTGATAATTGACCTTCACCCACCACAACCATCCTCCTTTGTGCTAAATATGACTCCAACCAGCGGAGCATTTCCCTGCCCCGATGTAAGATTCACAAAATTCAACAGATTCCCCAAAACCAAGAAGATTACCCTAAAGAAGGGATTTTTGCACTGTTAATAAACCATGTCAGAATGGTATAAGAATATTGGGCCTAAAAGGGGCTTAAAAATCAAGGACCCCAGGATTTTGGTTTTTATTTTAAAAGCATGTTCAAGTCTGTGGAAGAAAAGGAGGGCTGCAACAAAGGGATTGGGATGGGCCTCTGTAAAACGAGCAGTTTGGGTATTGGCATAAGCCAAACTGCCTGGGAATGTTCTGGACTGTCTCAGTCATTTTACATAATGATAAAAGACCAGCGGAAGAGCCATTCCCACCAAAAACTACAGAGCCATCCAAAGTATGCATAATGCAGAACATGCCACTGGCCAACAAAAGGGACCCTGACCCCAGCAGGAAAAGACAAATCTTACTAATCAAACCAGAGATTAAACAGTCATTTAAAGCCAAATTAGGTTTCGATGGACCATCCCGAAACGAATTCACACCAACTTAAACCAATTAAGATAGATGGGAGCAGCTGGAAACCCGTTAAAAAATTCAAAAACTATTAATGTTAACGAGCCCGCCAAAAATGACAATGGGCCAGAGAAGATTTGGTGGGCAGATAAGCAAGGCCTCAAATGGTATAATTGGGGCCTGCTTTTTCAGTTGGAAAAGAGAGTGAGTCAGTTCGTTCGGTCAAGGAGTTCGGTTCAGTACAGTCCGGAAGAAGAGAGCAGTTCGGTTTCGGTCTGTTCGATACAGCACGGCTCGTGTAGAAGAGAAGAAGAAGAAGTCTTCAAAACCCAAGTCACGTCACAAAACTATTAGGAGTCCGAGCCAGGAGAAGGCATCATCGAACGCCTCGAGGCAACCAAAGGCCCCAAGAAACAAACAACTGAAAATATTACCAGCAACTAGGTACTATTGGGCCATTGCGACCGACAAGAAACAACCTGGAAGAAACCGAAGATTCGCAAGTTTGTTTCCACTCTACAAACTATCTTGACTTACCCCTGGATAAGATTTGATGGAAAGACTCTAAACCCTATTTCTGACCAAAAGAAATCAGGTACTTACCTGATAGAGCCAATACGCACCCGACCACATCAGTGGACACGCGGAGACTGAAACAGCAATGCAGGTGAAGTCTTCTACCACGTCCGGGATATGGCAGGCCCCAACCGCCACATCTAGAGAACCTCAAAATCGTGAACCTCTACAACTGTCAAAAGAAGTCGTTTGGTGAGCATCATCCCTGGTCCGCTGGAGTCCACTAATTAGTGTAGTGGGATTGGGAGGGGTGAACTATTCTGTCTATTGTTATTCTCCCTCGTATATTTCGAAGTGTTCCCACCTTTTAGAGTGATAAGATTGTTGTGTTGTGTATATTTTCTTGTCTCAAATAAAATCCAAGTTCTTTCACCAACTCAGTTGTCTGCTGCAATTTCATTACAGCCCCCAAATAAGTCCAAGATCTAGAACCAAGGGAGTGGGACTGATTCGAACTACTCACGAGTCAGAGGTGAAGCTGACCACACACACCACCCCCTTACAAAATGGCGACCGCAGCAGGACCTTGGCCAAAGGGATGTAATGCAGTAGACCCTGTGTTTGACGAATAAACGAAGATGAAAGAGAGGATTTCCTCTTATGTGTTTGAGTAGGTGAATATCACCAAGAAATGTGTGATCAGTCTGTTGCACACTGAGCGTCCCATGGATGCTAGAGCCAAATGGACTGAGAGCAAGGATCATAAAAAGTCGGTGGAAAAGGCCATCTGGTTGGTCTGCGCCCTGCGACAGATCCAGCTTTTAGATCAGCACATTAAGATGTTAACAGAAGAGCTGCGGGAGGCAGCCAAACTGTCTCAAGCAAGAGCTATAGCAGGGGAGGGATTACTGCAGGAATTACAGGCCCAAAGTCAGGAGAAGTTACAGATAGCGGAGAAACACAGGAACAGACATGAGTATTTTCGGTGTCAAGTCACCGAGGTTAAAAGCAATGAGTTAGTGTTAAGAGAGGAGGACACTCGCCTAACCAGACAGTTAAAAGAACAGGAAGAGAGGTTAAGACACGTGCAGGCAGCTTATAAGGCAGCAAGCATGAGGGGTTTTGAAGCGGGAGATCACGGCCCCTGCCAAAAGCAGATCGACAGTTTAAACTTTGCTCTGCCCAGGGCAAAGGGCATGGTATGCCTAGTGAGCCCGGGTGAGGCCCAGGTGGGCCTGGAAGTAGAAGGGGAAACTGTTCAGACATCACCTGTGGCGCCGGGGAACGGCCCGGTTGGGCAGCAGGAAGCACAGGCAATCTGTTAGGAAGGCAGGGAAGAGAGCACACCACCACCACCTGTGACGCCGGGTTTTGACTCGGTTTGGCAGCAGGCAGAAGTGGGCAAGCCAATGCAGGAAAAGTCGGAGCCGGGGCCAATGAGCCCGGCTCGGCAGCAAAAGTTTAGCCCGACCGGCGGTGGTGGGGGCCAGGGGCCCCTTGAAAGCCAATTCGTGATTCCCCATGGTACCCAACAGCTTAGGGCTATGGTAAGCCATCTGAACAAACTCACCCACAAGGGAGACCCCTCAGTCCACTTCATGGAAATGGAACAAGCAGCAGGCATCAATGAGTGCGACGACTCTGAGATGGCCAAAATGCTTCCGTTCTCTTTGGATGGCAAGCTGTACCAGTCCCCCTCTGCTGAGAGCAAGAAGGGACAGGGCGGGTACGCTGCCATCTGGGAGCAAGTTCTGGAGGCGACGGGGATGAACGATGGTAGTCCTTTCTCCCGGGTGGAGAAGATTCTACAATTAGCAGGGGAGACCCCACAGGCTTTCGCAGACAAGCTGTGGCCTGTGTATAAGAGTACCTGTAATGGGGATCTCGACCGGACTAACTTGAACCAGGACGAGCTGGCCCACTGGCTCCAGAGTCTGGTGGCAAACAGCTTGCCATGGATCAGGGCCAAGGCCGAGCTGTGGTTTGACCCAAAGGGCCCCCAAGTCACCGAGGAGACAGTGGTCAGACAACTGACCCTGGCTTACCGCAACGGTAGAGGGGCAGAAGAACCACAAGTGAAAGGAAAGGTTCACGAATTAATACCAAGCCAAAGTAAGAAAGAATGGCACCAGGAAGGGGGTAACCCTTCCGATACGAGGCGTAACTGCTTCGGGTGTGGGAAAAGTGGGCATTGGAGAAGGGACTGTAGGAATCCCTGGAAGGAGAGTGCGGGGAAAAACTCCCCAGCTCCTGCCCCAAAACGAGAAACACCGACCTCCCCCCCCACGGTTGATTCATTAGTAGCTGCACTTCGAGTTTTGTTGGCTGGCCCAGGGAAGGTAGCCACAGCCACGGGTGCTTTAACTCCATCTGCCCCATTTAACACAGACTTATGACTAGAGCCAGCACAGCCTGTCTATCTGTGTCCCCTTGAGTACGGTGTATGGAAGAGACCGCTTGTTAAGATGGAGGTGGAAAAGGTGAAAGGGACCTATCTGTTGGACACGGGAGCATCGAGCACCATAGTCTATTCAGATAACACCGCCACCTCATCTCTGTCTAATGGGGTCTCATACAGCTTAGTGGGATTTACAGGTAGCGAGCAGGCTGGCTCATTCTCCATCCCGCTGTCCATTCATTTAGGAGCACTCCACACCAAATGGACCTGTGCTTTAATGAAATGGGAGCAGGAAGGAAGAGGGATCCTGGGGGCTGATTTTATCAAAGGCCACAGGATTCTAGTGGATCTTAGGAACCACTGTCTGTGGGGAGCATGCACCGGCAAAGAAAATGAAGTAGCAGTTATCCCAGAGAAACAGGGCAAGGGGACCTTGTGTACCCTAAAACCAAAGGAGGGTTCCAACCTTGAACAAATGGTCAGTAACTCTCCAGTGGAGTACCAGGCATTTGTGCGAGCACACCTCGGCGCATTTGCCACTCATAAGCACGATTGTGGGAGGGTGAACGGGGTCGAGGTTAGTGTAGACGGGAACCCCATGACCCGGCCACAAAAGCAGTATAATTTCCCCAAAGAGGCGGAGGCAGACATAGAAATGGCCATGACCTCTCTGGTCAAACAGTGGGTATTGAGACCGAAAGCCACCCACGTAAACTCTCCACTGTGGCCGGTTAGAAAACCGGACAACTCCTGGAGAGCCACAGTGGACTATCTGGTACTCAATCGAAACATCCCCGCCTGTGCACCCACGGTCGCAGCTGTCGCCGACCTCATTGGAAGTATTCCAGCCTCCGCAACCACCTTCACGGTGCTGGATATTTCCAACGGGTTTTGGTCCATCCCTTTACGGAGAGAGGACCAGTACAAGTTCGCCTTCATAGAAACATAGAAGATAGGAGCAGGAGTAGGCCATTCGGCCACTCGAGCCTGCTCCGCCATTCAATGCGATCATGGCTGATCATCCAAATTCAGTACCCGGTCCCTGCTTTCACCCCATACCCCTTGATCCATTTAGCCTTGACAAATATATCCAACTCTTTCTTGAATATATTTAATGAATTGGCCTTTACTGCCTTCTGTGGTAGAGAATTCCACAGGTTCACCACTCTCTGGGTGAAGAAATTCCTCCTCATTTCTGTCCTAAATGGCCTACCCCTTATCCTTAGACTGTGACCCCTGGTTCTGGACGCCCCGACCATCGGGAACATTCTTCCTGCATCTAGTCTGTCCAGTCCAGTCAGAATTTTATAAGTTTCAATGAGATCCCCTCTCATTCTTCTAAACTCCAGCGAGTACAAGCCCAATCGACCCAATCTCTCCTCATACGTCATTCCTGCCATCCCAGGTATCAGTCTGCTGAATCTTCGCTGAACTCCTTCCATGGCAAGAACATCCTTCCTCAGATAAGGCGACCAAAACTGCACACAATACTCAAGATGTGGTCTCACCAAGGCCCTGTACAACTGCAGCAAGACATTCTTGTTCCTGTACTCAAACCCTCTCGCTACGAAGGTCAACATACCATTTGCCTTCTTAACTGTCTGCTGCACCTGCATGCTTACCTTCAGCGACTGATACACAAGGACATCAAGGTCTCGTTGCACTTCCCCTTCTCCCAATCTATTGCCATTCAGATAATAATCTGCCTTCCTGTTTTTGCTACCAAAGTGGATAATCTAACATTTATCCACATTATATTGCATCTGCCATGCTTCTGCCCAATCACCCAACCTGTCCAAATAACCATGGAGTTTCTCGGCATCCTCCTCACAGCACACACGCCCACCCAGCTTTGTGTCGCCTGCAAATTTGGAGCTATTACATCTAGTTCCCTTGTCTAGATCATTAATATATATTGTGAATAGCTGGGGTCCAAGGACCGATCCCTGCGGTACCCCACTAGTCACTGCCTGCCACTTGGAAAAAGACCCGTTTATTCCAACTCTTTGCTTTCTGTCTGCCAACCAGTTCTCTATCCAAGTCAGTACCTTGCCCCCAACCCCATGTGCCTTAACTTTACATGCTAATCTCTTATGTGGGACCTTATCGAAAGCCTTCTGAAAGTCCAAATACACCACATCCACTGGTTCTCCCTTATCTATTTTACCAGTTACATCCTCAAAAAATTCTCGTAGATTAGTCAAGCACGATTTACCCTTTGTAAATCCATGTTGACTTTGTCCGATCCTGTCACTGTTTTCCAAGTGCTCTGCTATTACATCTTTTTTGATGGACTCTAGCATTTTCCCCACTACCGATGTCAGGCTTACCGATCTGTAATTCCCCGTTTTCTCTCTACCACCTTTTTTGAATAGTGGGGTAACATTAGCTACCCTCCAATCCATGGGTACTGTTCCAGATTCCATTGAATGTTGGAAGATGATCAGCAATGCATCTACTATTTCTAGGGCCACTTCCTTAAGTACCCTAGGATGTAGATTATCAGGCCCTGGGGATTTATCGGCCTTCAGTCCCATCAATTTCCTTTACACCATTTCGCTACAAATACTGATTTCTTTCAGTTCCTCCCTTTCATCAGACCCTATGTTCCCCGACATCTCTGGGAGGTTATTTGTGTCCTCCTTTGTGAAGACAGAACCAAAATATGTATTTAATTGGTCTTCCATTTCTTTGTTCCCCATTATAAATTTCCCTGATTCTGACTGCAAGGGACCTACACTTGACTTCACCAATCTTTTTCTCTTCACATATCGATAAAAGCTTTTACAGGCAGTTTTTATGTTCCCGCAAGCTTACTCTCATATTCTATTGTCCCCTTCTTAATTAATTCCTTTTTTCCTCCTTTGTTGAATCCTAAACTGCTCCCAATCCTCTGGTTTACTGCTTTTTCTGGCCAATTTATATGTCCTCTCCTTGGATCTTATGCTATCCCTAATTTCCCTTGTTAGCCACGGTTGAGGCACCTTTTTTGTTTTATTTTTATGCCAAACTGGGATGAACAAATTCTGTAGTTCATCCATGTGGTCTTTGAATGTTTGCCATTGCCTATCCACCGTCATCTCTTTGATTGACAGTCCCCAATCAATCCTACCCAATTCGCGCCTCAGACCATCGTAGTTTCCTTTGTTTAAATTCAGGACCCTAGTCTCTGAGTCAACAACTTTTAAAGGCCAACAATGCACCTGGAACTGCCTACCTCAGGGTTTCCACAACAGCCCTAGCATTTTTCACCAGTGCATGGCAAATTGTTTAAAGAGCTTCAGCCGGCCTCGGCAGTTAGTTCAGTATGTGGATTACCTGCTCCTATTCACCGATGAAGGAGAGGAACACGGTCCACTACTGGCTGAACTGCTGGAGTTGCTCAAGCAGGAAGGCTTTAAAGTAAACCCTAAGAAGGTACAGATCGGCCGACAGGAAGTAAAATTCCTGGGGCTGGCTGTGCGAGCAGGGGAAAGGGAAGGTAGAAGGGAAGCAGCGCAGGAGTTACCAGCCCCCAATACAGTCACAGGAGTGAGATCTTTTCTAGGGCTGACCGGGTACTGCAGAGATTTTATTGAGGATTACGCGGCCACAGCAGCCCCTCTGCTCCGACTCCTACACAAGGGAGTGGAGTGGGTTTGGGATGAGGGATGCGAGGCAGCATTTGTAAAACTCAAACAAGATCTGCAGACCGCGCCAGCTCTAGGGGCTACTGATGGGGGAAAAGAGTTTTTTCTGGAGGTAGCAGCCAGCGGGGACAGTCTGAGTGCAGTGCTGCTCCAGGAGCGGCACGGTCAGCTGAGACCGGTGGTTTACTCCTCCAGGATACTCACAGATGTGGAGAAGTGCTACTCCAACTGTGAGAGGCACCTCCTCACCACTCACTGGGCTGTGAAAAGATCATTGATCTTCACAGGCACCTCGTCCATCACCCTCCTCACCCATCACACGCCCACCCAAATGCTCCTAGATGGGAGAATAAAAGATGGGACAGTGAGCAGTGCCCGCATTGCTCACTGGACCCTGCTTCTCTCCCAGATGGACCTAAGGGTGAAAGGTCTCTGTGAGCCGAAGCTCGCAGCCAATATGATTTATCAAGGAACGGCCCACCGGTGTTCCATTGAAGGAGTATGGGATGTCAACATAAGTTTTCGGGCCGGGATACACCCCACAGGCCGCAAAATCTATGTAGACGGTTCGAGCACGGTATCTGCTGGGGAACGACTCACAGGGTGTGGAGTTTATGACCCAGGGGCGGACATTGCCCTGGTAATTAAACTCCCAGCACCATGAGCGCCCAGCAGGCTGAACTGTCTGCGGTAGTGTACGTGGTTACACATCCTGAGAAATTCCCTACCCCGTACACGATTTGCTCGGACAGCATGTTCACATGCAATTCGTGTACGGAATACCTGGCCATCTGGTCCCGTCGCAGATACACCTCCGCTGACGGGAGACCCCTGGCCATCAAGCCTCTGCTGGAGAAAATCATGACCTAAATGGCTTACTCCTTATCCTTAGACTGTGACCCCTGGTTCTGGACTCCCCGGCCATCGGGAACATCCTTGCTGCATCCAATCTGTCCAGTCCTGTTAGAATTTTATAAGTTTCAATGAGATCCCCTCTCATTCTTCTAAACTCCAGCGAGTATAAGCCCAATCGACCCAATCTCTCCTCATACGTCATTCCTGCCATCCCAGGTATCAGTCTGGTGAATCTTCGCTGCACTCCCTCCATGGCAAGAAAATCCTTCCTCAGATAAGGCGACCAAAACTGCACACAATACTCCAATGCCCCTACAGAAAGGAAATCGGCATGAGAAAGGTTCTGCTCCTGCTCGCCCTGGTAGGGGTGAGCATCGGTGACTGAGGAGACGTGGAGAACTCCCACATCTATGGGTGCTCGGGAGAGAGAGCACTGATTGTTACTGCTGGGGGAGGCGAACGGGGTGTGGAGGAGCTCGCCATCTATTTCCATGAGGGAAGGTGGCCAGGGTGGCTGGGGTCTAACTCCACTCAGTACTCCAGCCAGACTGGGTTCACGTATGGGGAGGCCTCCATCCCGTTCCCCAGGGTGCAGATCGGTGCTACAAGGGGCAGCATCACCGAGGGGAAACATGTGTGTTTGACATGCAAGGGACAGATTCCCCTGGATAGGTAGTGGTGGCTCAGGAAGCTGAGCAGGGACATCGGGGACCGGACAGTCGACTGGAAATGATTGGGGAACAATACCCATCAGACGATCGCAGGGACCCGAGGGGGAGTAAGTGTGTGTTGGGATAAGTGGTGGAAGTCGGAACAGGGAGTTTTCATTTGTATGTGGGGGTCAGGGAAAGTCTGCCCCACAGGCGTATCCATCACCTTCCACAGACAATGGCAAGATGCCGGGGAGGGGATGGGGTGGGATTCTAGCCTGCATACGTGCGCGATCCCACAGTCCCCAATCCCAGTCAACGCCACTGAACTCGTAGCACGCCCCCAAAAGCCCCTGCCCACAACCACAACATCATGGACTATAGTACAGAGGTGTCCTACCACCACCAAGGGACCAGGGAATGGGTTAGTCCTAGTGCCTACCGACAAGTTGCTGTACCAGGGGGTACACCATGCGGTGGCCTCAGTGATCCTGAACCTGACCGAGGTACACTTACCTGAATGGTGCCCTAAGGAAACAGAACAGCTATATCAGGCCCTGCTGAAGGAAATGTTTAGAAAATTTTATGAATTCGACTTTGCCAATGTAGACAAAGCGAATCTATAGTTTACACCCTGAGCACACTATGAGCGCGGGGAGACAAAGAAGGGGAACCTGGAACTATATTTTCACTGCTTATACTGCAGGATCCTCAGTAATAAATAGCCTGGATGACATAGAGCTGCAAACCCAGATAAATGGTTTAAAGACCCAATTAAGAAAAATACCAACAGAGGAGAACACAGTGTTTGGCTCAGAGCTACACGAGGACTAGGCTATGACGGTCCATTTAAAAGAGATTATCGCTGAGCTAGAGAGACACGCCAAAACAGTAAATGCACTCATACGGGAGGACAGAAATTCTTTGGACCAGGCTGCACAGAATGAGGTGTGCGTGCTATACGGGGCATGGTTGCTGGGCGAGGGCTGCAGTAACCTGGAGGATTTAAAACAGGGTTTAGTCCCTTCCTGGATTAGCAACAAGCAACTCACAGCCCTCCACCCATTTAGTAATTCGCTGAGCCCGTGTCAGCTCCGCCTAGCCTCTGAAGCCTACCCTGTCCCAGTGGATTGTGGACGTTCCAATCACATTATCATGGGGATAGTAGTGAGGATGCCGGTCATGGGTGGGACAGCCCACCCTGCACTGGTGTACAGGGTGGAGAACATGGGAGTCATTCAAGGGGGTGCACACGTCCGTTTCGCAGAGGTCCCACCTTATGTCATAAAGTGGGAGCACGCTATGACAGGTACGGACCTCTCCAGGTGCCGGAGCCGGGGTACACACATAATACTGTGTCCCCAGCACTTGAACACCTATTCGAGACCACAGTGTGGGTTTAAAGCTGCTGGCACACAACCTGTGAACTGTACCGTGGAGGTAATGGCACAGGGCCATGTTCCCCCAAAGGTAGCATTCATAGCAGGTGGGACATATTGTGTCACCACAAGTGCGCCCCACTACCAGCATGGACAGCATGTCTGGTGTCCGGTGAGTGACAGCAGTTTCTACTTTAAACCCGAGGCAGAAGTTCAAGTAGCCCAGGAACGGATTGTCCCCATTCCTGAACCCTCCACTGTTCACCTCACTGTCAGGGAAAACATCACCAGCCTGCAAAATTACGTAACACATTTCAGCTATGCAATTCCCCCTCTACTCGAACATCTTACCGCCCTATTAAAAGCAGTGGCCATTTCACAAAAGCATTTCTACACATTAGAGCAGAAGACAGTCGAGATAGGGGCCAAGATCTTGGATATCATAGTTCCACCCTGGTGGGACATTTTGGAAAAAATTGAGGTCCCTTCTTGGATCAGAATGGCTTCCCACATTTTAGTGGTTTGCCAGCTCGGCATAGTTTTCTACTTATTGTGCACAAAGTGCAAGGGGAGAGACAGGATAGTCCGATCTCAATATGAGGGAGCATGGGATAAACATAAAAATAAAGTTTATGACCAAGTATAAAACAAACCTTAACCGTTATTAAAAATAAAGTTTGGGGACTGTGTGTGTCATTATTTTTCCTATGTGTGTGTAATTTTTTTCCAAGTGGTGCAGGGGTGTTGGACCCCCTCCGCGCTTGGATGTGAATGTAACCTTGCCTTGTATGTATATCTGTTAAACACTACACCTAAAGGGGAACGGGAGAGTGTTTTGTGTTTTGGGGTTTTAGTTTAGACAATACAGGGGAAGGTTGACTCTCAGGGGTCAGAAATTTTGCTCACCCAGTATGATACTCTAGCGAATAGAGTATCACAGAGGGAAATGTAAAATTTGCAAAATTCAACAGATTCCCCAAAACCAAGAAGATTACCCTAAAGAAGGGATTTTTGGACTGTTAATAAATCATGTCAGAATGGTATAAGAATATTGGGCCTAAAAGGGGCTTAAAAATCAAGGACCCCAGGATTTTGGTTTTTATTTGAAAAGCATGTTTGAGCCTGTGGAAGAAAAGGAGGGCTGCAACAAAGGGATTGGGATGGGCCTCTGTAAAACGAGCAGTTTGGGTATTGGCATAAGCCAAACTGTCTGGGCACATTCTGGACTGTTTCAGTCGTTTTACATAATGATAAAAGACCAGCGGAAGAGCCATTCCCGCCAAAAAGTACAGAGCCATCCAAAGTATGCATAATGCAGAACATGCCACTGGCCAACAAAAGGGACCCTGACCCCAGCAGGAAAAGACAAATCTTACTAATCAAACCAGAGATTAAACAGTCATTTAAAGCCAATTTAGGTTTCGATGGACCATCCCAAAACGAATTCACACCAACTTAAACCAATTAAGGTAGATGGGACCAGCTGGAAACCCGTTAAAGAATTCAAAAACTATTAATGTTAACGAGGCCGCCAAAAATGACAATGGGCCAGAGAAGATTTGGCGGGCAGATAAGCAAGGGCTCAAACGGTATAATTGGGGCCTGCTTTTTCAGTTGGAAAAGAGAGTGAGTCAGTTCGTTCGGTCAAGGAGTTCGGTTCAGTACAGTCCGGAAGAAGAGAGCAGTTTGGTTTTGGTCCATTCGATACAGCACGGCTCGTGTAGAAGAGAAGAAGAAGAAGACTTCAAAACCCACGTCAAGTCACAAAACTATTAGGAGTCCGAGCCAGGAGAAGACATCATCGAACGCCTCACGGCAACCAAAGGCCCCAAGAAACAAACAACTGAAAATTTTACCGGCAACTAGGTAATATTGGGCCACCGCAACCGACAAGAAACCAACCTGGAAGAAACCGAAGATTCGCAAGTTTGTTTCCACTCTACAAGCTATCCTGACTTACCCCTGGGTAAGATTTGATGGAAAGACTCTAAACCCTATTTCTGACCAAAAGAAATCGGGTACTTCCCTGATAGATCCAATACACACCCGACCGCATCAGCGGACACGCGGAGACTGAAACAGCAACGCAGGGAAAGTCTTCTATCACGTCCGAGGTATGGCACTCCCCAAGCGCCACATCTAGAGAACCCTGAAATTGCGAACCTCCACAACTGTCAAAAGAAGTCGTTTGGTGAGCATCATCCCTGGTCCTCTGGAATCCAACTTAGTTAGTGTAGTGCGATTGGGAGGGGTTAAGTATTCTGTCTATTGTTATTCTCCCTCGTATATTTCGAAGTGTTCCCCCCTTTTAGAGTGATAAGATTGTTGTGTTGAGTATATTTTCTTGTCTCAAATAAAATCCAAGTTCTTTCACCAACTCAGTTGTCTGCTGCAATTTCATTACAGCCCCCAAATAAGTCCAAGATCTAGAACCAAGGGAGTGGGAGCGATTCGAACCGCTCACGAGTCAGAGGTGAAGCTGACCACACACACCACCCCCTTACACCAATTCCCATTGGCTTCAGTTTTGCTCGGGCTCCTTGATGCCACACTCGGTCAAATGCTACCTTAATGTCAAGGGCAGTCACTCTCACCTCTCTTCTGACTTTCAGCTCCTTTGTCTATGTTTGGACCAAGGCTGTAATGCGGTCGGGAGCTGAGTGGTCTTGGCGGAACCAAAACTGGACATCAGTGAATAGGTTTTTGGTGAGTAAATGCCGCTTGATCGCACTGTCGATGACACCTTCCATCACTTTGCTGATGATTGAGAGTAGACTGATGGGGCGGTAATTGGCCGGGTTGGATTTGTCCTGTTTTTTGTGGACAGGATATAACTGGGCAGTTTTCCACATTGTCGGATAGATGCTAGTGTTGTAGCTGTACTGGAACAGCTTGGCTAGAGGTACAGCTAGTTCTGGAGCACAAGTCTTCAGCACGATAGCTGGGATGTTGTCGGGGCCCATAGCCTTTGCTGTATCCAGTGCGCTCAGCTGTTTCCTGATATCACGCGGAGTGAATCAAATTGCTTCCGTTCTGCTGCTGCTGATGGCCCACAGCGCCTCATGGATGCCCAGTTTTGAGCTACTAGATATGTTCTGAATCTATCCCATTTAGCATCGTGGTAGTGCTACACAACACGATGGAGGCTGTCCTCAGTGTGAAGACGGGACTTCGTCTCCACAATGACTGTGCGGTGGTCACTGCTACCATGGACAGATTCATCTGCAACAGGTAGATTGGTGAGGATTAGGTCAAGTAGGTTTTTCCCTCATGTTGATTCTCTCACCACCTGTCGCAGGCCCAGACTGGCAGCTATCTCCTTCAGGACTCAGCCAGCTCGGTCAGTAATGGTGCCACCAAGCCACTCTTGGTGATGGACATTGAAGTCCCCGACCCAGAGAACATTCTGTGCCCTTGCTACTCTTAGTGCTTCTTCCAAATGGTGTTCAACATGGAGGTGTACTGATTCATCAGCTGAGGGAGGGCAGTAGGTGGTAATCAGCAGCAGGTTTCCTTGCCCATGCTTGACCTGAAGCCGTGAAACTTCATGGAGTCCGGAGTCAATGTTGAGGACTCCCAGGGCCACTCCTTCCCGACTGTATACCACTGTGCCGGCACCTCTGGTGGGCCTGTCCTGCCGGTGGGACAGGACATACCCAGGGATGGTGATGGCGGAGTTTGGGACATTGGCTGAAAGGTATGATTCTATGAGTATGATTATGTCAGGCTGTTGCTTGACTAGTCTGTGGGAGAGCTCTCCCAATTTTGGCACGTCCCCAGATGTTGATGTGTAGGACTTTGGGCACTGTCTTCTCTGTGAAACAGAAGTGAAAAGTTCAAATTGCCCAGAGGACATACAGGGAAACTCGTGTCGGCGTGTAGCCTGCAGTGGATGTCAGAACATGTACAGATAGCATACATTAGATGGAAGGATTCATTCGGAGGAAATGCATTTAAGGGTATGAGGTAACTAACTCTTAAATGTGAAGGTTGCTGCAAGGCAATGAACACTTAAAGAGAAAGGTTGCTGTTGTAATATGAAGCCTGGTACAAAATGTGCATTCAGGGTATGTTTTCAGAGTAGTGGCAGACTGTATGAGTGTGAAGAACTCTGCATTTCACACACGCGCACTACCAAGCATTAATATAGGGTAAAGCAGGTTATCCTGCCCTACCTACACTGCTGAGCTCATTAAGCGTTGTGGCACTGCAGCCAGGCCCACTGAATGGTGTACAGGACACTTGGAGGAGGTCAGTCCCAAAGAGAGCTCTCCCCGCCCCTCGAGAAGCTGGCGTGTGGCCTTGTGCCTCGCCCCTTGCTGATCGGAGCATGTAGACAGCAAACCGAGGACTCATTGGGAGTTGGAGGTCAGGAGGCCTACACAAGGAGTGCGACCAGGCCATGCTGATGACTTGGATCACCAAATTTGGCTTTCCTTGGCCTAGACAGGCAAAAGACCCCAGGAAAATTGGCTACAAGGTGCTCTGCAGCCTGCTTACCAACATTTGACAAGTTTCCTCCAGCTTCCTGCATGCTAACAAAGGACAAACTTCCCATTTAAACTTCTGCAGGCCTGTTGAGGAGGAGAGGTGTGAGGGAGGTAAAGTTCCTGGGAAATAATGACTTCTGTTACCTGAACCAGTGGCTGAAGTTTTCCCAGCTGTTCACTAAGAAAGAAGAAAGACTTGCATTTATGTAGCCCCTTTCAGGATGCCCCAAAGCACTTTACAGCCAATGAAGTACTTTTGAAGTGTAGTCACTGTTGTAATGTGGGAAACACGGCAGCCAACTTGCACAAAGCAAGCTCCCACAAACAGCAATGTGATAATTGTTACGTCCGTGTAATAATAAGAAAAGGACTGCAGAGAATGGTACAACCGATGTTTACTCAACGTGGTTCAAACTGCAACTTAAACAACAGATTACTACTCAGCGTTATATACAGGTGTGGTCACTGCCGGTACTACAGTATACATGAGCTGTAGAAAGTAGTTCCCCCCTTAAAGGTACATACATTACAATTCCTCCCCTTTTAGATTAACAGTACCATAACACTCATTTAACAATTAAATATCAAACTAATTACAATTAACACTTTTAACATGCAACATTAGCTGAAAATAGTCCATTTATAAATTCAGTCTTTGGGGAGGCTTCCTGATCCTTTCTGGATAGCGCCTTTCCCGAGTGTCTTGCTCTTGGTGCGGAGGCGATTCTGGCCCCCTGTCGTTGGTTGGTTCATCAGCTTCCGATGCTACTGTTTCTGGGGTAGATGCTACCTGTACGTCGGGTTCATCACCAGGTACGTATGGGTGAGGCATGGGGTTGACTTGTTCCTGTGACTCTAGGATCTGGTCAGCATGGCATCTCACGATGCTCTCCCCAACGTCCACTGTGTACATTAGTGGGCCCTGCCGTGTGCATATCGTTCCTGGCTGCCATTTTTCTGTTCGGTAGTCGCGGGCCAAGACTGGTTGCCCTACATTGAAGCTCCTTGTTGGCTTCTCATGGATGTGCTGGAATTGCTTACTCTCAACATCTCTTCGTACGTTTGGTCTGAGCAAATCCAGGTGAGATCTTAACCTTCGGTTAAAGAACATCATGGCTGGGGCCTGGTTGGTGACTGCATGTGTCGCATTCCGATTGGCGAACAGGAAATTGTCCACCTTGTGCTGCAGCGGAATGTTGTCATTGTACATAACCTTTATTGCCTTCTTAAAAGTTTGTACGAACCTCTCAGCCAATCCATTTGTGGCTGGATGATACGGGGCGGAGGTGTAATGCCTTACCCCATTCTTTTTTAAGAACCTCCGGAACTCTTCGGACACAAACTGTGGTCCGTTGTTGGAGCAAATCTGTTCTGGCAAGCCATTCCTGGCAAAAATGGTCCGTAGGACTGCAATAGCTTTCTCCATGGTGGTGGAGGACATTTTGATGACCTCAGGCCATTTCGAGTGCGCATCCACGGCTATTAAGAACATTGAGTCCATGAATGTACCAGCAAAATCAATATGCACCCGTTGCCATGGAGATGAGGGCCACTCCCATGGGTGTAGAGGGGCCTGTGGTGGTGCAGTTTGGACTTTCTGGCATCCTGAGCAGCTCTTGGTCAGGTTCTCAATTTGTTTATCGATTCCCGGCCACCACACATAAGCCCTGGCTAGGCTTTTCATTTTTACCCCTCCCAGATGACCCTCATGAAGCTCATTGAGCACTCTCTCCCTTAACTTGGGTGGAATTACCACTCGGGATCCACACATCAAGGTCCCCCGGCACACTGACAGCTGTTCTCTCCTTGTCGAGAATGCTGGCAACAGTGAGTCGCCATGTGCTGGCCATCCCTTCACCTTCAAATCATATACCCGAGACAGTGTCGGGTCATTTCGGGTTTCCTTTTTGATACAAGCGTTAGTTACCGGTAGGCATTCAACTATAGTCAAATGGAATATTTCGACAGGATCCACTGCTGGTGCTTCCTCCGCAGTAGGCAGTGGCAGGCATGATAGCCCATCAGCATTTCCATGCTGTTTCGTGCCCTTATATTCAATCTCATAGTGGTGCGCCCCTAGAAAAAGTGACCATCTTTGTAGTCGTTGCGCAGTCATCACCGGAACGCCCTTCTTCGGATTAAAAATGGAGACAAGAGGCTGGTGATCAGTCAGCAAGGGGAATTTCTGCCCATGCAGATAGTGATTGAACTTTTTCACTCCCCACACTAGGCTGAGTGCTTCCCTGTCAATCTGTGCGTTATTACGCTCGGCTGAGGTGAGTGATCGTGACGCAAAGGCTATTGGCCTCTCTGAGCCGGCCGAGAATTTGTGTGACAGCACCGCTCCAATGCCGTAGGGTGACGCATCACAAGCCAACCGAATTGGTAACTGTAACGGCTGCAGCGGCACTTCCCTCTGCTCGCCGCCTGAGGGCGGTTTTTGAGGCCTCGGTGCGCTGCTGCCGTGCCTTTGGGCCCCTCTCCTCACCTGTTTCTCGAGTAATTGATCTCATCAGAGTAATTAGGCTAGTTAATAAAGTTGTTTGTTTTTGTCCTCTTTTTTATAAACCCAAAAAATAAACCCTTAAACAAATAAACCCTTTAAATGACCCGATTAATCAAATTAAAATTTGGCCTCTTAAATCGATTACGCACTCCAGTCCCCGCGGCGCCCACCGGTCACGAAAGAGCTCGAGCTCGCCGGCGGACACCGCGTGCTCCATCTCCAGGGCCACCCGGCCGCGAACATGGCCGCGGAAGAGAGGGAGGCAATCCGGCCGGACGACCCCCTCGGCCGCCCGCTGCCTGGACCAATTAATGGCTTTCTTGGCCAGGCCCAGGAGCAGGCCCACGAGGAGGTCCTCCGACCTGCCCGCTCCCCTCCGCACCGGGTGACCGTAGATCAAGAGCGTGGGACTGAAGTGCAACCAAAATTTGAGGAGCAGCCCCTTCAAATAGTGAAAGAGGGGCTGCAACCTCCCACACTCGACATACACATGGAACACGGACTCCTCCAGACCGCAGAACAAACAGGCGGCCCGGGAGTCCGTGAACCTACTTAAAAACCTATTGCACGGGACTGCTCTGTGCAACACCCTCCAGGCCAAGTCCCCAATAGAACAAGGGAAGACTCCCGCATAGAGAGCCCCCCATTGGGGACCTCCGCCTCCGCCGGAAGGTAAAACGGCATGCCGCGGCGTGTCCGGACGGCAGGCGAAGATGGCAAAGTGGAAGGTGTGCAAGAGCAGCCCGTACAGGAAACCCCTCCGCGCAGAATGGAAAGGCACGGAGGGCATCTCCTCGAGACGGCTCAAGTTGTGAGGCACCAAACCCCTAGGGGAGCTTTGGGGCAGGGCGCCGATATGGAATTCCGTCCGAACGGGAGTAAGCCCGGGCGGGATCACCCCACGCGCTTGAGCCGCCTCGATACACCTCGTGGCGCCGGGGCGCAACCTCGCCTTCACCGCCTCGATGGCATCGACCGCGAGCCGGACGTTGCCCCACGACATACGCCGCGCCAACTCCTCCGGCGCCATCCAGCCCGCTCCTCCGCCATCGAGTAGGTCCCCGACTCTAGTCACCCTGCCAGGCACAGCCCTCCGCTCCGCCAGCCGCCCGAACTCACGGACGCGGAGGTGCGGATTCCTGAACAGCGGCTCTCGAAGGACAGCCGCCATTCCTGACGGGGGAGAGCTCCGCCTGGAGGCGACGGAGTTCCAAACCCATAGCAGTTCCTGGTAAAAGACAGGCAGCTCCTGCAGGCTGGCACGCCTGCTGCCCACTTCCAGAAACAGGAGCTGCATGTTGTAATTGAGGCCGTGCAGCTGGCGGAAGAAATACGTCGCCAGCGCACACCATCTGGGAGGATTCTCGACGTACAGGTATCTCTGCAGCGTCTGAAGACGGAAAGTCGCAGCCTGGGTGCGAAGGCACACCAGCGCCTGACCGCCCTCCCTAAGCGGGAGACTCAGAACCGCGGCAGCGACCCAGTGTATCCTATTGTTCCAGAAGAAGTCGACGAGCTTCTTCTGTATCTTGGCGACAAACGCAGGGGGGGGGATCAGAGTAACCAACCGGTACCACAACATGGCGGCCACCAGTTGGTTTATGACCAACGCCCGACCCCTGTAGGACAACACTCGGAGCAATCCTGTCCAGCGTCCTAAGCGAGCGGTGACTTTGGCCTCCAGCTCGTGCCAGTTCGCCGGCCAGGCGTCCTCGGCCGGGCTGAGGTAGACTCCCAAGTAGAGGAGGTGCGTCGTACTCCAGGCGAAGGGCCTGAACTCCTCCGGCAGAGAGTCCACCTGCCACTGACCCACCAGGAGTCCAGAACATTTCCCCCAGTTGATCCTGGCGGAGGATGCGTCCGAGTAAATCTGCTGGCATTCCCGCATCCTCCGCAAGTCAACGGGATCCGTGACCATGAGGAGCACGTCATCGGCGTAAGCCGAGAGGACCACCTCCATGCCCGGCCCTTGCAGAGCCAATCCCGCCAACCTCTTCCGCAAGAGGCGCAGGAAAGGCTCCACGCAAATGGCATATAACTGGCCGGACATGGGGCATCCCTGACGCACCACCCTCCCGAAGCGAAGGGGCGCCGTCAAGGACCCGTTAACTTTAATCAGACACTCCGCGGCAGCGTACAGAAGTCGGATCCGGGCGACGAAATGCGTCCCGAACCCGAATGCGCGCAGAGTCCCGAAAAGATACTCGTGATCCACCCTGTCGAACGCCTTCTCCTGATCCAGGGAAAGGAAGGCGACCGACAGACCAGCCCTCTGGGAATGGTGGACCAGGTCCCGGACCAGATGGATGTTATCGTGAATGGTCCGGCCCGGGACCGTGTAGGACTGGTCGGGATGGATCATGTGGGCCAGCACGGTGCCAAGGCGAACGGACATGGCCCTGGCAAAGATTTTGTAATCCGTGCTGAGGAGGGAGACCGGGCGCCAGTTCTTAAGGAGGCGGAGATCACCCCTCTTAGGCAGCAGGACGATCACCGCCCTGCGCCACGAGAGGGGCATCTCCCCGGTCGCCAAACATTCCCCCAGGACCCGCACGTAGTCGCCCCCCAGGACGCCCCAGAACGCCCTGTGGAACTCCACGGTCAGCCCGTCCAACCCCGGGGACTTCCCCCTAGAGAGCTGGCGGAGGGCGCCGGACAGCTCCTCCAAACTCAGAGGAGCGTCCAATTTTTCGGCGCCCTCCAGGCCGACCTTCGGCAGGTCCTCCCACAAAACTCTGCGCGCTTCCTCGCTGGACGGATCCGGAGAGAACAGAGCCCCGTAATAGGCGCGGGTCTCCGCGCGGATTCCCTCCGGATCCGAGACCGGAGATCCGTCGTCGGCCAGCAGCTCCAAAAGCTGCTTACGGACCCCCCGTCTTTTTTCCAGCGAGTAGAAGAAGGGGGAGCCGCGGTCCAGGTCCCGCAGGAACTGGATCCGCGACCTCACGTACGCGCCTCGGGACCCGACGAGCTGCAGGTCCTTCAGCGCGCCCTTCTTCTCTTCGTACGCCAGCCGCAGGGCCGGGTCCTCGGCGACTTGACCGAGACGGGACTCCAGGTCGAGCACCTCCTTCTCCAACTGCCCGACCCGGGCCTCCCGCCTCTTGGTCGACCCCTTCGCGTACTCCTGACAGAAGAGACGGATGTGAGCCTTGCCCACATCCCACCATAGCCTCAAGGAGGGGAAGCCCCCCTGCTTCCTTCTCCAGCCGGCCCAGAACCGACCGAACGAATCCCGGAACCGCGCGTCCTCCAGCAGCAGTTTGTTAAAGTGCCAGTACGCGGACCCCCCCCCGGCGCGCGGCGGCACGAGCTCCGCCCACACCAGGTGGTGGTCCGTGCATGGCACCGGCCGCACGGAAGCCGCCGGAACGCAGGAGACGTATGCCCGGGAAATGTAGAGGCGGTCGATCCTGGACGCTCCTCCCCCAGACCTCACAAAAGTGAAGGCGCTGGAGTCGGGATGGAGATTACGCCAGACGTCCACCAAGTCGAGGGACCCGACCAGGTCCCTCAGCTTCCCCATCGCCGCTGGGCACGGCTGGGTACCCGTGCGGTCCCTCGACTCGAGGGTACAATTAAAATCCCCCCCGAGGATGACGCACTCGCCCGCGTCGATGGAGCCCAAAAGAGTGGACACTTCTTCAAAGAAGCGCGCTTGCTGCGCACCAGCCTGAGGGGCGTACACGTTCACTAGATGGAACGGCACGCCCCCCAGGCGAACAGTGACCTGGAGCAAGCGGCCCGGCACGAGCTCCTTGACCCCCAAGATCTCCGGCTGAAAATGCGGGGCCAACAAGATAGCCACCCCACTGGAAACACTGGAGAGGTGACTCATGTTGACCCCTCCTTGCCACTCCAGGAGCCACGTGGCCTCGTCTCCCGGAACGGTGTGGGTTTCTTGCAGGAAGCACACCGCATACTTCCCGTCCCGAAGGACCGAAAAGTTATTAAATCTGCGGCTAGCCTCCCTGCTGCCGTTGACGTTGAGGCTGGCTATGGTTATCTTCATTTCAGAAGCACAACCAACCCCTACTTAAACCTAACGGGGGAAGGGAGGGCGGCCGCTAGCCGACCGCCACTCCCTTAGCAGCCCGGTGAGGAATGCCCGGAACCGACACAGCTCGGACGGGCTCACGCCCGCGTCCGCACCCATGGTCTTGTAGGCGACGCGGGCCGACCCGATGAGCAGCGCCAGCCCCGACCATCTGTCGAGGGCCTGCTGGGTCCTGCGGCGACCCTGGCTCATGGCCACAAATTCCCGGAGCTCCCTGATGGGAATAAGAACGAGGGGGGTCCCGGCGAGGGGCGCGAGGTCATCCATCGCCTCGTCGGCGACGGACTCTAAGTCCTCCTCCGCCCCCACCACCGAGTCCCCGTCCTCCTCCGGGGGGTCACCACCGGCGGCCGAACCGTCCACCACGCAATGCGCATCGGGCGGCCCGGCCGCGACAGCCGGCCCCGCCTCCGCCCGGATCCCACCCCCAGGATCGGTAGCGGAGGATTCCCCCCCGGGCTCCTCTAGGGGGGCCGGGCCAGCAGGCGGCGGCGGTTCGGAGACCCCCTCCGCCCCAGGCGCCGGAACGACCGGAGAGGCCGGAGAGACCGGAGAATACAAAAACCGGACCTCCTCCAAGTCGCCCGGCGCCGGAGACACAGACCGAGGGCCCTCCTCAGCGACGCCACCGGCCTCTGACCCAGCAGACGGGGGAAAATTCTGACACACCTCGACGAGGTCGAGCAGCACCTGGGAAAAATCCGGGTCGTTCTGGGCGAGCTCGTCCTCAGACGACTCGCCCGACCCGGTCCCCTGGCCGCCCGACCCGTCGAGGGGCAATGCCACCAGCAATGGCTCAATAACCGCCGCGGGTTGTTCCGCGACCCCCCCCCACGGGCAGGGTCTCGTCCCCATCCCCGGGAGGCACGAGCTGGGCAGACGCTTCTGCCTCAGCCTCCCCAGGGACAGGCGACCCCTGCCGTTCGCCCGTGATGGTGTTAGCGGTGGGGTGGGGCGCAGTGCCCGCGGCGGGCGATGACTCCCCCTGACCGGAGGGACCTTCCTCCTCCCGGTCCTCCTCCTCATCCAGGGGGTCGCGCCTTCTTTTCAGCGCGGAGGGGTAAAGGGAGGCCTCCATTTCCTCAGGGGCCTCCCCTGCTCCTTCTGGTGGAGCGAGTTCTTTGGGTCCCCCGGGCCCGAGCCCGGCCGCAGGTTCTGGCGTGACCGCCTCGGCGGTCGCGGCCACAGGCTCGGGCACGAGGTCCCCCCCACCTCCGCACTCCGCGATTATCGCGATTACGCGCTCGGGCGTCAGGGCCTCCAAATTCAGGGGGACGCCCTCCGCGGGGGGACCCACCCTACGGTTTCTGGTCTTGTCCCGCGCCTTCTTTCTGACCGGACCTCCCTCCTCCCCCCCGCCGGAGGCCTGGATGTCGTTGGCCTCCGACGACGACCGCGCCCCGGTAGCGCTCGATTGAGCGGGGGCGTGGCTGGACCCGGAAGGAGGAGCGGCGACGGCGCCAGCCTTGGCCACGCCAGATGACTTGGCGGCCTTGGAGGCGGGGCAGTTTTTGCGCACGTGCCCCACCTCCCTACAGGCGTGGCACCGCACGCCGTCCGACGTCCAGAAGACGCGGTACGAGGTCCCCCCGTGGAGGACCGTGAAAGCCCCGTCCGTCTCCCCCTCCCGTGCCAGCTGGATAAAGGCCTGGCGCCGGAAGGAGAAGACATGGCGAAGGCTGCTCTCCCGGAGTCCGAGCGGGATCGGGGAAATCCCCGACCTCACCTCCCCGAGTTGGTGTAGGTGGGGGAGGAGGAGCTCACAGGTGACAAAGGGCGGGACGTTAGATAAAACCACCCTCTGCGCGGTGGCCTCCAGCGGGTCCACCGGCAGGAAAGTCCCGCCCACGGTGAGCCCCTGAGCGATGGCCAGGGCCACCGCCCGCTCGGACTCCAGGAAGAAGACAGCCTTCCCGTACATTTTTGAGGCGGCCACTATGGCCGGAGGGCCGACAACCCCGGCCATAGCCTTAACGCACGCCTCAATTGTCATATTGGGGTGGGTGTAGCTCTTCACCCCAAGCTTTTTAGTAATAAGTTTAAAAGGTGACGGGGCAGCAGAAGAAGCGAGAGCGGCTGTGGCTGCGGCTGCCACTCTCGCGTAGGTCCTGACTGACCCCGCCACCGGCGAAGATGTAGTCGCCATTATGGGGTGGTCCTTCTTTTTTTAAAAGAAAAAGCTACACTCACCCCAAGTCACAGGCCTGAAGGAGTTAAAAAGGCCTCCGTTTTTTAAAGTCTTCCCTTGAGCAGAGGGAGCTGTTAAATTAAAGGCCCGCCTCTCCCCTTGTTGAAAGTAATTGGGAGGGGGGCCTTCTTCCCTCGGCTCAAGTGGCAATTAGTATAAGTTTGGAGAAAGAGGTGCCTCCTGAGAGACAGGGAGAGAGAGAGACAAAGAGAGAGGGGGGGGGTGGGAAGGAGGGAGGCCGCAAAGGCAGGGGCGCCACTCAGGATGGCAGGTGGGTGGGTGGGTGTCGGCAGGGGGTGCACTCCCCGATGGTAAAAATAAATAAAGTCTCTGCGGGTGGTCTTCAGGCAGGGGGAGAAGATGTCTTCACCTGGGGAAGCTGGAGAAAAGCCCAGGCTCAGCCCCACACCAGGTCTTCTTGATGTGCTGGAAAGGCTTCACCCGGGCAGCTCCAGCTAACCCAGGCCAGGCAATGGAAGGGGCTTTTGACACCCCTTGGTCTTCCGGCCCGGTCTTCCTTCCTCCCCCTACCCACAATACAAAGTCTTTGGGGAATGCACCGACTGACACCCCCCTGCAGAAGTTCAAAATAGAAAAGGAAGTTGCTCCTACCCTCCTTCCAAGCAGTGGGTGTTGAATGCAGCTCCTCTCCCCTCTCCTGGAAAGGAGGCCAATTTGGGGAGGCAGTGATGGAAAGGCCTCTCCAGTTGTAAATGCTGGCCTCCTCTTCCCCTCTCCTCCTCTCTCTCCAGGCACCTCGGTAAATAAAGTTGGTTGATGGCAGTGGTGGCCTGGGGTCTCTCCTTCCCCTCCACTCCCTGGTCAAGGCGACCACCACTTTCCACTCTGCTGCAGCTCCAACCAGCACCACAGACAGCAAGGCAGAGAATGAATAAAGCTGTAAGGTTTTGTCCCTCTCTTGTCCTCTGTGCCTCTGGCCTCACCTGTGTGTTGTTAAAGTATTTGTCTCCTGTCTCATTTGAATAATTATTTCAGGTGACCACTCTGGCCTGTATTTAAGCTTCCTGTTTCCTGTCCTCTTTGCTCAGTCCTGGGTTCGCCTGCCTGCAGGGAGCAGCTCTCTCGAGTCTCTCTGTGTTTTCGAGTCTCAAGTGAATCTCCTTTCGAGTGTTACCCTGTTGCTATGTTCTCGAGTCTCAAGGAAGCATCTTTCGAGTTCTACCCGGTCTCGAGTCCTTGGATAGGTTTCCTGCGCTTGGGTCCACTACCGTAACCCGAGCAAAACGGCCCCGTGAATGCACAGCCCCGTGACAGGTAACGCTGGGTTGTAATGGGCCAATACCTCTTTCGATGTGATTAGTGTTTTGCTCTTCTGGAAAGCTCGTCTACATTCGTCATTCCACTTCCATGGCACCCCAGTTTGCAGTAGGGTGTTCAGTGGGTGTAGTATTGTAGACAAATTTGGCAAGAACTTATGGTAGTAGTTTACAACCCGAGGAACAACCTCAGTTGTGACACATTTTCCGGTGCTGGAGCCTTAACTACTGCCTCAGTCTTCTCTGGGGACTTATGTAACCCCTCTTTATCGATAATGTGGCCACAATACGAGATCTGTTTTCTAAAAAACTCGCATTTGGGGCGGTTAGCTCGGAGCCCATATTCCTGCAATCTAGTGAGCACCTGCTCCAGGTTGGCAAGGTGATCACTGTCATTTTCGCCCGTGACCAGGATGTCGTCCAAATAACACTGGGTCCCTGGGATCCCTTGCAGGACTTGTTCCATTGCCCTCTGCCAAATAGCCGGAGCTGATGCTACCCTGAATACCAGCCGGTTGTATTGGTGGAGACCTTTATGGGTGTTGATTGTGAGGTATTTTTTTGATGCTTCTTCTACCTCCATTTGCAGATACGCCTGGGCCAGATCAATCTTAGTGAAGCGTTTCCCTCCAGATAGCGAGGCGAAAATATCTTCAATCCGCGGAAGTGGATATTGTATGGTGTGAAGGACCGGGTTCACTGTTACCTTAAAGTCCCCACAGATGCGAACCTTCCTTGGTTCCCCAGGCGTGCTGCTCAACGGCTTTTTCATCACAGGGACGATGGGTGTAGCCTACTCGCTCCAGTCTACCTTGGACAGTACACCTGAACGTTCCAGACTCTCCAGCTCTGCTTCGACGGCTGGGCGGATCGCATAAGGTACCGGTCTGGCCTTAAAAAATTTTGGGCTTGCGTTTTCTTCAATTTTAATCATCGCTGTCATGCCTTTTAGTGTTCCGAGTCCTTGCTGGAACACTTCTTTCATGTCAGTTAGGATCTTTGACAGTCGCCCAGGTGTGACGTCGTCATCCTTTTTGTCAGCCACAGTCAGTGCCTGTATGGAATGCCAATCCAGTTGTATTTTCCGGATCCATTCACATCCCAGTAATGGTGGTCCTCCACCTTGCAATACATACAGGTCTAGTTTTAGTGTTTCCTTACCGTTATATATAACGGTCACCCTTATTTTTCCTTTGGGGTAGGCTTTTTGCCCCGTGTACGTCTTCAAAATAATTTTTGTGTCTCTCAAGGGTATGTGTGAGAATAGCCACTCGTAGTCCCGTCGGTTTCTAACTGTTAGAGCTGATCCTGTGTCCAATTCCATCTTTACCTGGACTCCTGCTATCTTGAGAGTGACCCAAATAGTTCGGTGATCCTCCGTTGTGATCACATTATGTAGTTTCAGACAACTCAGTTCCCTGCTTTCAGAGTCATTATCACTCTTGTTCGTGTGAACTATTCTCCATTATCTTATGTACCTTCTTGTACTTCCCTTTGGTCGGTTTCTTATTGCTGGTTTTCTTTCCCGACCTGCAGACTCTTGTTATGTGTCCTACTTTTCCACACTGTCTGCACACTTTGTCTTTGAACCAGCAATCATTCTGGTCGTGTGTTGTTCTGCCGCAGCAATAGCACTTCTCTGTTCCATGTGACATTTCGTTTGTGCCATATTTGTAAAGTCTGTGGGTTGTTTAGTTAATTAATACACAGACTACCAGAGTAACTTAAAACAGGACTTTACTATTCGAAGGTCAGGGCGAATCTGCCCAATAAATCCTGACACAACACTTATATACTGGTGTGGCCATCGTCAGTATTACAGTATACCGAAGCCAAACAAAGTAGTGCCACACCTAAAATAGCTCTCTTAAAGGTGAACGGTTACATACAATAGTTCTCGTAAAGGTAGACGGGTACATACACTACAATCCTCCCTTTTTAGCTTACAACATACTTATTCCCCATTAAACATAACATATAATCAACTTCATGTAAAACAATTCAGATATAGTCTCTGCGGGAAACAGTTCACAGATTCAGTCTCTGGTCTTGACTCGGTCCGAACAACATCTCTGTGGTGTAGCCGGTTCACATTTCTAGCGTGACTCATCCAATAGTCTTTCCCTTGGCTTAACAGCTTGAACTTCCGTCCTGCTGAACCAGCAGTGCTGACTTTTACAAACAGCTGGACTGCCTTGGTAATTTTTCCTACTTTCCAACTGATTTGGCCCCCTTCGTAGGGCCCACGTGTATGATCTGATAGAAGTGATAATGATTTAGATGGTTATCGTCTTCTGCTTTGTCTTTTTCTTTTCTGCTTCTTGGAGACTCTCGGGGCTCCCTTATCCGCTGCCAGCTGTAGCGCCACCATCTCCCTATGTTCCTTAGACTTTCAGTGCTTCATCCTGATTTCTGCACTTTGGGAGTTTTCATCACAAGCTGGGCAGACCAAGTCATCGTAATATTCCGTGTCACTCAACAGGTCATGGTAATATTCGGTGTCGTCCTGAGCTAGTCTAGCGAGAGGGCCTGCTACTTCTTCCTTACCCAACTGGACGTTAGCCGACTGTTGTTCCCTCCCTAGACATCTTTCCTGAAGAGACTTTTTCATGCGTTCATATTCATCCCGCTCTTCCTGGGTTTCCTGCCAATCCTTCACTAATGACCTCATTTGTGATTCCAATACTTCCCCTTCCATCGGGGATTGATTGATCAGGCTATTCAATCCTTCTACTGGAGTAGCTGTTTCAACATTCTGTAGTTCACATTGACGTGATTCAGCGTACTTTCGGCAGCCCCGTAAAATCTGTGTTGCAACCTCAACTATTCCCCAAACTTTTGAGAGCTCCGAACCCCTTCCCTTTGAAGATTGAAGCTCATGTTCAAATGGTTCCCATTGCAGAGTCTTGTCTCTCAGCATATGAAGGAGTTGGCTGACCGTTAACTCTTCCATGGGGACCCTGTGGATCAGAGTCTTCTCCATTTCACCCACCTTTTCCTCCAATGCTTTCACCTTTTTTTCCTCTTGTACTTTGGCTTTAAGCGCTCGGAGAAGTTGCGCCTTGATGCTCTCTAGCTCATGTTCAGGGGCCATTCTTACAGTCTCTGTGTTTCTTACAGTTGCCTTTTCTTTCACTGAAAGAATTCCCAGTTGAATCTGTTCTTCAAGTTGTTGAACCTCGGTCATTGCCGCCTCATATTTGTCTTGGGTTTCCTTCAATATTTTTATGAGTTCTTGGACATCTTGACTTTCATGTTCTGCCATGTCTTTCACCTCTAATTTCTCATCTATGGGTGGAACTTCTACCGATGAGTCTGCCTTGGCCTTGAGCTCATCAAGAATTTCCTGCAGCCTTTGGACTTCTTGCTCATGTTCAACCTTTAGTTGCTCATAAGCTTCCACTGAAACTAGCTTTTCGGAGGTTGCCGAGTTAACCCCCTCCAGGATTGTAGCCTGGGCCTGTTCATACTGTTCCTTCAACTTCTCAAACTCTGCTTGTAAGGAGTCGTAGAGAAGAACTGGAATAAAATCCTGGCTTCCTGAAGATTCCTCTTCATTTGCTTCTTTCTGCAAATATTCTAACTCCTGAACATCATAAGGGAGATGTGATCGGTGATTGGTCACGATGGCTCTATGGTCGCTCTCTGCTTGAGCTAGCTGCTTCTGTTGTCTTTCCAGATTCTCCCATTCGGTGTCATAGAACTTTTTCATTGTTTTCATCTCTTGTACGAGACGGTAACTCAATTGTTCTAATTGTTGTCGTAATTTGAAATAAAGTTGAGTCCGAGCTCGGTGTTCTTCCGTCATGGATATGTCCTTAAACTGAACAGACTCAGAATTCTCTGTCAAACTATGTTGTCGTTGTTCGGTGGAGATCTGTTCTGAAACTTTGTTCTTCTCTGGAGCATAAGCCTTTCTGCATGCCTTCGTTTTTCCAACCTTAGTCGGCAAGTCCATTTTAGCCTTGTCTTTCACATTTGGGTTGGTCTTATCATCATCCGATTCAGAATCTGAGCTGATTGTCTGCACCGAGTCCTCACTCGTTATGGCTTTTAGATAGTGCCATTCCATGTCTATTTTCTTGATCCACTCCCGTCCTAGAAGTGGTGGTCCTCCCTCAGGTAGTACGTATAAGTTCATTCTTGGGTGTTCTTTACCCCTATCTCTCACCTTGACTCTTATCTTTCCCATGGGGTATACTTTATGCCCCGTGTATGTCTGCAATACGAACTTGGTATCTCTTAAGGGTATATGTGAGAATAGCTGGTGGTAATCCCTTCGATTTATGACTGATAGAGCTGATCCAGTGTCCAACTCCATTTTCACTTGGACTCCAGCTATTTTTAGCATGACCCAGATAGTTTGTAGGTCAGCTTCCTTACTCACATTGTTAATTCTCAGACTACCCAGCTCCTGGCCGTTTGTGTCTGAGTCCGAATTCTGTTCGTCTGAACTCTTCTCAGCCACCTTGTGTACCTTGTTGTACTTTTCCTGTGATGGCTTCCTTTGGTTGTTGGTCTTCTTCTCTGACCGGCATACCTTAGCTATGTGACCCAGTTTGCCACATTTCCTACATTCCTGGTTCTTAAACCAGCATTGGTTCTGGTCGTGTGTTGTCTTCCCACAACGATAACATTTTGTTGTTGTCGAGGTAATTTGATCCACACTGAGTGCCGCTGTCTTTAGCTGCATTTCCGCAGTTCCCTTCGCTGCGGCTTCGTGCGATGCTGCAATAAGGACAGCCCTGTCAAGTGTAAGGTCGTTCTCTTCGAGTAGTCGCTTTTGCGTTCCTTCCTTTGCCAATCCGCACACGAACTTGTCTCGCAATGCCTCTGTCAGATTCCCTCCAAACTGGCAGTATTTCGCTAGTCTACGCAGTTCGACCAAGTATTCTGCGTTGCTTTCGTCTTTCCGTTGCGTTCTCGCATAGAACTTGAATCGTTCCGCCAACATCAACGGTGTGGGGTTCAAGTGATCCTTCAGAACAGCCACAATATCATCGAAAGTCTGATCCACCGGTTTAGCTGGTGATAGTAGGTGCTTCAAGAGCCCGTATGTCTTCGCGCCCATCGAGTTTAGCAAGGTTATAGCTTTGTCATCTTCTTCTATTTTATTGGCCTCACAATAGATCTCAATGCGTTCCACATATGTGGCCCAGTCTTCTACCTCGGAATTAAAATCGTTGATGTTACCACGCTTAGGCATCTTCCTCTCTTCCTGATAAACACCACGAATTATTTCTTTAAAATTTTCTTTTTTTTTTCAAGATGGCGGTTCCCGCGAAAATGGCGGTTTCCCGCACTTATCTTCTCTCCCCGCCCACTTCAATGGCGGTTCCCCGCTTCTGTCTTCTTCTCCGCCTAATGGCGGCTTCCCGCGTTTCTTCCCCTGGCGGGAGGGGTACACTTTCCCCACGGGTGACGGCCGCTGGCTTTCAGGTTCACAGCCTGCGCGTCGGCTTCAGTGCTTTCCCTTTTCTCGGCAGGGCAACCGGCGCTGGGTACACCCCGTTGACGGTGAACAGTTTCAGCCGCTGGGCTGGCTCTCGCTCAGTTCCCCTTGCTCGGGCTCTGTCTCTCTCCCGCTCACTCGGCTCTACCGGTGCTGGGTACACCCCGTTGACGGAGAACAGTTTCAGCCGCTGGACTGGCTCTTGCTCAGTCTCCCTTGCTCGGGCTCTGTCTCTCTCCCGCTCGCTCGGCTCTACCAGCGCTGGGTACACCCCGTTGACGGAGAACAGTTTCAGCCGCTGGGCTGGCTCTCGCTCAGTTCCCCTTGCTCGGGCTCTGTCTCTCTCCCGCTCGCTCGGCTCTACCAGCGCTGGGTACACCCCATTGACGGAGAACAGTTTCAGCCGCTGGACTGGCTCTCGCTCGGTCTCCCTTGCTCAGGCTCTGTCTCTCTCCCGCTCGCTCGGCTCTACCGGCGCTGGGTACACCCCGTTGACGGAGAACAGTTTCAGCCGCTGGACTGGCTCTCGCTCAGTCTCCCTTGGTCAGCTCTGCCTCTCCCGCTCGCTCGGCTCCCAATCGCGCCTCCCAGCCCTCTCGCAGTCCGGTGCTTCCCTCCCCGGCTGCGGTTGAGTTTATCTCTTCCCGCGCCTACGTTCCCGGTCGCAGCGCTTCGTGGCTTCGGTCGCTGCCCGGCCTTTTTCATGGGTCGCGGTCTAGCTGTCTCACGACGCCGTTGCATCCCCCAGCCTGTCTGTACCGCGGCTTCCTTGCTCCACGCTGCCCCAGTCTCAGTGCCTCTGGACCCAACTTCTGTCCGGCTCCTTTCCCCCTCGACCGTGGTCGAGTGCACCGCCCTTATCCTCCGGTTATTCTTTTTACTTTCCCTTACTCACAGTCACCGTGGCCGCCTTGCTTCTCGTGCTGATCGGCTCACTCCTCACCGTGGCAGAAGGGACAGTCAGTGCCTGTTGCTGATGGAAGTCTTTGTCTCTAAATTCTTCCTCCTTTCTAGTTCTGCAGCCTCGAGTTTTCTCCCAGCAGAACGACGAGGGCGGTTGCCTCTTCTCGACGCTCGTTAACTGCTTCGGAAGTATTGTTGCCACAGGGTACGATCGGACTCGTCGCCACTGTAAAGTCTGTGGGTTGTTTAGTTAATTAATACACAGACTATCAGAGTAACTTAAAACAGGACTTTACTATTCGAAGGTCAGGGCGAATCTGCCCAATAACTCCTGACACAACACTTATATACTGGTGTGGTCACCGTCGGTATTACAGTATACCGAAGCCAAACAAAGTAGTGCCACACCTAAAATAGTTCTCTTAAAGGTGAACGGTTACATACAATAGTTCTCTTAAAGGTAGACAGATACATACACTACAATATTCTTGCGGTCTCTGTTGTATCTCTGCAGCGCCCCGTGCTGCTGCTTCATATGATACCACAATGCTGAAAGCCTTTTCCAGCGTAAGGTCCTTTTCAGATAAAAGCCGATTCTGGGTTCCTTCATTTTGAAGCCCACACACAAACTTATCCCTTAAGGTATCTGCCAGTCCCGCTCCAAACTGGCAGTGTTTCGATAGTTTGCGCAGTTCTGTTAAATAATCAGCATTGCTTTCATCCTTATGCTGGTTCCGTTTGTGAAACTTGAATCTTTCTGCTATCAGCAGCGGCGTGGGGTTTAAGTGGTCCTGTAGGATTGACACTATGTTTTCAAAATCCTTTTCTACTGGCTTCTCTGGGGTTACTAGATTTCGTAGTAAGCCATACGTTTTTGCACCCATTGAATTCAACAATACCAGCGCTTTCTTGTCATCTGGCACTTCATTCGCCTTGCAGTATACTTCTATGCGTTCGACATATGTCGTCCAATCTTCGACTTCATTGTCGAACGCTGTGATACTGCCACTCTTCGGCATTTTTGGGTGTGGTTAGACTGGCTTAAAATGGCGTCTCCCGCGCTTTCCTTTCTTCCCCGCTGCGGCTTTAAATGGCGTCTCCCGCGCTGCTGCCAACGCCGCTCTCGACGGTCCTCATGGCAAATGGCGATGCCCTGTGGGTTTCGTGTGCTGCTCCTGCGCTGCTGCCAACGCCGCTCTCTGTGGTCCTCGTGGCAATGGCAGCACCTCGCGTTTTCCTGCGCGCCTCGCTCCCCCGTTGATGCTGCTCGGCCCTTGAACACCGGCTGTGCTCTGCTCTCTCTCGTCTCTCTCCCCCGTTGACGCTGCTCGGCCCTTGAACACCGGCTGCGCTCTGCTCTCTCTCGCCTCTCTCCCCCGTTGATGCCACTCGGTCCTGAACACCGGCTGCGCCCTGTGCGCTCTGCCCTCTCTCTCTCCCCCGTCGACACTGCTCGGCCTTTTTCTGTGCCGCTCGGTCGAGCTCTAGCCCGTCGCTGTCTGGGAAGGGTCTGCGCAGTACCTGTTGCCAGCCCGTTTCGCTGCACCACCAAGACTGGAAAGCCAAGCCTGGCTCTCGACAGCCTCGCCTGCGATGCTCAAATCTCCGCTGGATGACTGGGCGGTTGCCCGTGGTCGACGCCCGAGCTTCTGGACTCGACCTTCTTCCACTGTTCTCCAGAAGCGAATACCTGGGAGGTGATGCAGAGTTGCAGGTAGGTTCGAACTTGCTCGTTGCCACTGTTATGTCCGTGTAATAATAAGAAAAGGACTGCAGAGAACGGTACAACCGGTGTTTACTCAACGTAGTTCAAACTGCAACTGAAACAACAGATTACTACTCAGCGTTATATACAGGTGTGGTCACTGCCGGTACTACAGTATACATGAGCTGTAGAAAGTAGTTCCCCCCTTAAAGGTACATACATTACAATAATGACCAGATCATTTGTCTTAGTGATGTTGGTTGAGGGATTAATATTGGCCCCAGCACACCGGGGAAAACACCCCTGCTCTTCTTCAAATAGTGCCACGGGATCTTTTACACCCTCCTGAGAGAGCAGAGAGGGTTTAACGTCTCGTCTGAAAAGCAGCACCTCTGACAGTGCAGCCCTGGAGTGTCAGCCTAGATTTTGTGCTCAAGTCTCTGGAGTGGGACTTGAACCCACAACCTTCTACAGCAGAGGGCACTGTACTGTAGCGAATCAAGAGAAAGCCACCTCCAGATCAACTCGTGTACGCAACGTAAACATATGGAAGGTGAAAGGTCCGCTCACCCAGTGGTGACGCTTCTCTCCGGAGACCTTGGCCAATCTGAGATGGTGAACTGTCACAGGTAAAGCAGGACAGAAGTTCACACTTGAAATGTATTCCCCTGCCCCAAAAGTTAAACTCCAGGATCTGGTCAAATAGCACAGCTGATATTATTGAAAGCTCTCAGGGGCTCAGCAGCTCCTGAACCAACAAATTCAACAAAGTATCCCACCATGTCAATGTCAATCCTCTTCTTAACCAGCTGGTTACTCAGAAGGAAAGAAAGAAAGAAGGAGTGAGTGTCAGCCTAGATTTTCATGCTCGAGTCTCTGGAATGGGACTTGAACCCACGATCTTCTGACTCATGGGCGAGGGTGCTAGCAACTGAGCCACAGCCGACACTCATGGGCGCACTGAGGCACTTGTGCAGGGAATGATCCCATAAACTGAGTGCAAAGTGAGCAGGGTTGGGAATTCGCTCACACCTGATGCTGTATGGTTGATGTGTGTGTTTGTGTCTACTCCTGTACATATACACAGGGCAAAAGGATCAATTCAATCATGTGTACAAAACTGGGGTCTGGGAACCGAAACAGGGGAGGGGCTATGAGGGGCTTCCAGGGGCTTTGGGGCTCCACAGTCTAGGGTCGCCAACACTCCAGGATTGGCCTGGAGTGTCCAGGAATTGAAGGTTAATCTGGGAGCAACTCCGGGAGAAAAATCATACGAGCATCAAAAAATTGTGTTTTTTTTTCATTTTCTTTTAACACTTCTGTTTATCAGTTACTAAAATATTGGAGATGGGAAAAAGACTGTTTAACTCAGAGTCAAGAATCACCCAATTGGGTGATGAAGAGTTCTTTCATTCGCCAGTTGGCGAGGGAAAGCGGGGCAGTGTGAGGATGGACATGTCGGGCGGCCAATGGCAGGAGCACAGGGGCAGGGCCTTTGGAAGCGGAAGGTCATGTGATGAAACATCCAGGAATGCGTCCAACCAGAGTTGGCAACCCTACTCACAGTCATCAGGGTCTAGTATTTTCCTGTGTTCTGTGACTCACTGACTGGCCATGGTAATAACTCCCCCCTCTGGCATAGACCAGACTAGACAGGGCGGGGCAGGGGGCAGTTGAAAGGGAGCGGGGAATTTGCCCACTCCTTTCCCGCCCCAAGCCGGCCAGATCCTCTTTAAATATGCGGTCAGAATCCAATGACGTCTGACGTCCACAGCTCGCCTGCCAGATAGAAATGAGGCCTCAGAATTGCAGCCCCCTCTTCGCCGCCAGAGCGGGCAGGCAGGCAGTAACCGTGCTCAGGTCAAAAGGCAAAAATCAAATCCTCATCTCCTTGAACTGAAGATTTTAAATAAAATTTTCTCACATATATTGTCGGCCGGGATCAGGTGCTGTGTGTGGGGCCGGGGCCTGGTGGTGTGTGTGGGGCCGGGGTCGGGATCGGGTGCTGTGTGTGGGGCCGGGGTCGGGATCGGGTGCTGTGTGTGAGGCTGGGATCGGGCGTTGTGTGTGGGGCCGGGGTCGGGATCGGGTGCTGTGTGTGGGGCCGGGGTCGGGATCGGGTGCTGTGTGCGGGGCCGGGGTCGGGATCGGGTGCTGTGTGCGGGGCCGGGGTCGGGTGCTGTGTGTGGGGCCGCGGTCGGGTGCTGTGTGCGGGGCCGGGGCCGCAGTCGGGTGCTGTGTGTGGGGCCGCGGTCGGGTGCTGTGTGCGGGGCCGGGGCCGGGGCCGGGTGCTGTGTGCGGGGCCGGGGTCGGGTGCTGTGTGTGAGGCTGGGATCGGGTGTTGTGTGTGGGGCCGGGGTCGGGATCGGGTGCTGTGTGTGGGGCCGGGGTCGGGATCGGGTGCTGTGTGCGGGGCCGGGGTTGGGTGCTGTGTGTGAGGCTGGGATCGGGTGTTGTGTGTGGGGCCGGGGTCAGGATCGGGTGCTGTGTGCGGGGCCGGGGTTGGGTGCGAGCTCAGTCACCTATCCCTGAGCTATTCTATTTACACCTATTAACAATATTAATTGGACACATGAGGCTTGGGGCCTGATTGAGGTCTAGGTCACAGGGGACTTTAAAATGTTTTGTTTATTGACAGTTTTTATTAATTTTGAAGGTATTTTTTATATATTTCCTTTTGTACCAGATTGACTAAAGGGAAGGGAAGAGTATAATCAGCCTGCTGGCTGGATCCTTTAGTGTTTTCCCACCTTGCTGTTCCCCAGTGAGTACTGGTACCTGGAAGGGTGAAGTATTGTAATTTAGCCAAAATTGCTGCTTATTTTCTTGTTTGAATTTACCTCTGAATAAGCTTGATTTATAATTTTCAGCCTGAAATATTGTGCACCGTCAGCATGACACATGGGGGGAGAAATTCGGTATCGCCCCATTTGGGGTGCAATTAATGGCTGAGCACAAAGTTTAGCGCCTGGCGATAATCATCACCTCCAACTGCAAACTTGTCCTCTATCGCCCCTGGAGGTGATTTGAGCACTAAATCAGGCGATGCACACCTCTCTTAAGGCGCTAACGTCAAGGAGCGAGGCGCTACCTCAGAGTGCTGGCGAAGTTCAGGTGATGTCAGTTAGCGATGAAACACAGACAGACTGGCGCTGGCCAGTTCTTAAAGGGGAGGGTCGATCTTGCTGTCCAGCCACACCATGCTCATTGCAGCCTTGAATTTCGGCCTGGAGAGACCTGTACATCAAATCTGCTGGAACCACCAATGGATAGGCCCAGGGAAAGAGCTCAGCACTTCAGCGACCGGGTTTTGGTGGCTCTGGTTGTCGCTGTGGAGCGGCGACGGGCAGTGCTCTACCCACAGAGTGGCAGGAGGCCATTGCCACGTGAATACGGAAGAGTCTGGAGGGTGGTGGCTCAGCACGTCTCCTCCAGGAGCCTGGTGCCCAGGACCCACACCCAATGTCGGAAGAAGTTCAACGACCTCACTTGGATGGTCAGGGTGGGTGGCTGCTTTTCAATGCCTCTACATCCCTCCATCTCAACTTCACTCTGTGCCCAGAGGGTTTAAAAACCCCAAATGCCCAACACTCATCCAAGACCTATTGCCATCTCATAAAACACACACGCACATTCCACACCTTGCATACATTAAGGGCTATTCAACTATGGGAGGCACACCAGGCAAGCACATGTCTGCACATTCACTCAGACGCCGTCCTTTTTCTTGCAGGCCAAGCTATCTCATAACAGGCGCCAGCATCAACACATGGGAGGAGGACCGGCTGAGCTACACACCCTCAGCGATTTGGAGGCACAGGTACAGGTTTGTTGCCAGCCAGGTGATAGGTGTCGTGGCCACTGGCGAGGTCAACCCCCTTAGGGGCAGCAATGGTATGTTCATCAGCTTTCTCTCTTCTCTCATTCCACTTGCCCCACACAACACCGGCCTTTTACACTTTCAATCCAACTTACTAAATGTCTCCAGTCCTTGCTCCCTTCCTGCCCCCCTGTCCTGACGCTAAAGCCACTCTTGTACCTCCCTGCTTTCAGATAGTGAACCACCAGCTGAGCAGCCTGTCCCTCAACCTACCAGTGGCAGCGACGCCCCAGGCGAGGAGGAAGAGGAAGCCAGAGCCTCAGCGCCAGCGTCTCCCGAGGGTGCCCATGCCCACACTGGGACCACGCCTTCCCTGGAGGGGAGCAGGGGGGTAGTGGCTGATGAGGACGAAGCTCCAGGACCCAGTGGGCTGCAGCAATGCCATGGGGGTAGGGAAGCTCAGGGGCCATCTCCCCGGAGGGCGAGAAGGCAAGCGAGTCCTGCTGCACTGGACTCAGAGGAGGAGCGCATCATCGCGGAAATGAATAGCCAGGCCTTGAGCATGCACACTGAGCTCATGGGTGCAATGGCAAGGGTGCCCAAAAGCATTGATGGACTGGCTAGGAGTGTGAAGCACTCCGCTGCAGCACAGGCCGACGCAACGCAACGGCTTAGTGCTGCAATTCAGTCACTGGCTGCTGCTATCCAGTCTCAGACTGCTCTCATGCAGACTCAGATTGAAGCCACGCAAGCACTGACTGCTGCCATCGTCGCTGGTTCGGCCACATTGCCCGGGGGTTCTCACCGCGCCGCAGCAGGCCAGCAATCTATGCTCCAGCAGATTGCCCCAGATGCTGAGGTGCTGCCCCGTGGGAGTGCCAGTGTGTTGGTCGAGCAGGAAGGTGCTATCCTCTCTCAGAATGACAGCATTCCTGCTCCCACCACTGTCACTTCCCCATTGCACTTGCCACCTCCTGTAGCCCAGACTGCTGCCGCCCATACAGAGTTCGTGCAGTCTGCAGCCGTGCCCTCCAGGCCCAGAGTTGGTCGAGGGCGTCCTTCAAGGGTATCTGTAGTCTCAGGTTCTGACATTCAGCAGCCTTCCACCAGCCTTGCTGCAACCACTGGTGCCCCATTACGGAGGAGCAGTAGGGTGGGAATGGGGGAAGTGCACAGGGAATGGAGATCACCCTTGAAGGGCAAACAGTAGTGTTACGTCCGTGTAATAATCAGACACAGACTGCGGAGAACGGTACAACGGTGTTTACTCAACGTGGCTCAGACTGCAACTGAAACAACAGATTATTACTCAGCATTATAGGCAGGTGTGGTCACTGCCGGTACTACAGTATACATGAGCTGTAGAAAGTAGTTCCCCCCTTAAAGGTACATACATTACAATTCCTCCCCTTTTAGATTAACAGTACCTAAACACCCATTTAACAATTAAATATCAAACTAATTACAATTAACACTTTTAACATGCAACATTAGCTGAAAATAGTCTATTTATAAATTCAGTCTTTGGGGAGGCTTCCTGATCCTTTCTGGATAGCGCCTTTCCCGAGTGTCTTGCTCTTGGTGCAGAGGCGATTCTGGCCTGCTGTCGTCGGTTGGTTCATCAGCTTCCGATGCTACTGTTTCTGGGGTAGATGCTACCTGTACGTTGGGTTCATCACCAGGTACGTATGGGTGAGGCATGGGGTTGACTTGTTCCTGTGACTCTACGATCTGGTCAGCATGGCATCTCACGATGCTCTCCCCAATGTCCACTGTGTACATTAGTGGGCCCTGCCGTGTGCATATCGTTCCTGGCTGCCATTTTTCTGTTCGGTAGTCGCGGGCCAAGACTGGTTGCCCTACATTGAAGCTCCTTGTTGGCTTCTCATGGATGTGCTGGAATTGCGTACTCCCAACATCTCTTCGTACATTTGGTCTGAGCAAATCCAAGCGAGATCTTAACCTTCGGTTAAAGAACATCATGGCTGGGGCCTGGTTGGTGACTGCATGTGTCGCATTCCGGTAGGCGAACAGGAAATTGTCCACCTTGTGCTGCAGCGGAATGTTGTCATTGTACATAGCCTTTATTGCCTTCTTAAAGGTTTGTACGAACCTCTCAGCCAATCCATTTGTGGCTGGATGATACGGGGCGGATGTGTAATGCCTTACCCCATTCTTTTTCAAGAACCTCCGGAACTCTTCGGACACAAACTGTGGTCCGTTGTCGGAGCAAATCTGTACTGGCAAGCCATTCCTGGCAAAAATGGTCCGTAGGACTGCAATAGTTTTCTCCGTGGTGGTGGAGGACATTTTGATGACCTCAGGCCATTTCGAGTGCGCATCCACGGCTATTAAAAACATTGAGACCATGAATGGACCAGCAAAATCAATATGCACCTGTTGCCATGGAGATGAGGGCCACTCCCATGGGTGTAGAGGGGCCTGTGGTGGTGCATTTTGGACTTTCTGGCATCCTGAGCAGCTCTTCGTCAGGTCCTCGATTTGTTTATCGATTCCCGGCCACCACACATAAGCCCTGGCTAGGCTTTTCATTTTTATCCCTCCCAGATGACCCTCATGAAGCTCATTGAGCACTCTATCCCTTAACTTGGGTGGAATTACCACTCGGGATCCACACACCAAGGTCCCCCGGCACAATGACAGCTGTTCTCTCCTTGTCGAGAATGCTGGCAACAGTGAGTCGCCATGAGCTGGTCATCCCTTCACTGTCAAATCATATACCCGAGACAGTGTCGGGTCATTTCGGGTTTCCTTTTCAATACAAGCGTTAGTTACCGGTAGGTATTCAACTATAGTCGAATGGAATATTTCGACAGGATCCACTGCTGGTGCTTCCTTCGCAGTAGGCAGTGGCAGGTGTGATAGCCCAGCAGCATTTCCATGCTGTTTCGTGTCCTTATATTCAATCTCATAGTGGTGCGCCCCTAGAAAAAGTGACCATCTTTGTAGTCGTTGCGCAGTCATCACCGGAACGCCCTTCTTCGGATTAAAAATGCAGACAAGAGGCTGGTGATCAGTCAGCAAGGTGAATTTCTGCCCGTGCACATAGTGATTGAACTTTTTCATTCCCCACACTAGGCTGAGGGCCTCCCTGTCAATCTGGGCGTAGTTACGCTCGGCTGAGGTTAGTGATCGTGACGCAAAGGCTATTGGCCTCTCTGAGCCGTCCGAGAATTTGTGCGACAGCACCGCTCCAATGCCGTAGGGTGACGCATCACATGCCAACCGAATTGTTAATGCTGGGTTGTAATGGGCCAATACCTCTTTCGATGTGATTAGTGTTTTGCTCTTCTGGAAAGCTCGTCTACATTCGTCACTCCACTTCCATGGCACCCCAGTTTGCAGTAGGGTGTTCAGTGGGTGCAGTATTGTAGACAAATTTGGCAAGAACTTATGGTAGTAGTTCACCAGCCCGAGGAACGACCTCAGTTGTGAAACATTTTCCGGTGCTGGAGCCTTGACTACTGCCTCAATCTTCTCTGGGGACTTATGTAACCCCTCTTTATCGATAACGTGGCCACAATACGAGATTTGCTTTCTAAAAAACTCGCATTTGGGGCGGTTAGCTCGGAGCCCATATTCCTGCAATCTAGTGAGCACCTGCTCCAGGTTGGCAAGGTGATCACTGTCATTTTCGCCCGTGACCAGGATGTCGTCCAAATAACACTGGGTCCCTGGGATCCCTTGCAGGTCTTGTTCCATTGCCTTCTGCCAAATAGCCGGAGCTGATGCTACCCCGAATACCAGCCGGTTGTATTGGTAGAGACCTTTATGGGTGTTGATTGTGAGGTATTTTTTTGATGCTTCTTCTACCTCCATTTGCAGATACGCCTGGGCCAGATCAATCTTAGTGAAGCGTTTCCCTCCAGATAGCAATGCGAAAATATCTTCAATCCGCGGAAGTGGATATTGTACGGTGTGAAGGATCGGGTTCACTGTTACCTTAAAGTCCCCACAGATGCGAACCTTCTTTGGTTCCCCAGGCGTGCTGCTCAATGACTTTTTCATCACAGGGCCAATGGGTGTAGCCCACTCGCTCCAGTCTACCTTGGACAGTGCACCTGAACGTTCCAGACTCTCCAGCTCTGCTTTGACGGCTGGGCGGATTGCATAAGGTACCGGTCTGGCCGTAAAAAATTTTGGGCTTGCGTTTTCTTCAATTTTAATCGTCGCTGTCATGCCTTTTAGTGTTCCGAGTCCTTGCTGGAACACTTCTATCATGTCAGTTAGGATCTTTGACAGTCGCCCAGGTGTGACGTCGTCATCCTTTTTGCCAGCCACAGTCAGTGCCTGTAAGGAATGCCAATCCAGCTGTATTTTCCGGATCCATTCACATCCCAGTAATGGTGGTCCTCCATCTTGCAATACATACAGGTCTAGTTTTGGTGTTTCCTTACCGTTATATATAACGGTCACCCTTATTTTTCCTTTGGGGTAGACTTTTTGCCCCGTGTACGTCTTCAAAATAATTTTTGTGTCTCTCAAGGGTATGCGTGAGAATAGCTGCTCGTAGTCCCGTCGGTTTATGACTGTTAGGGCTGATCCTGTGTCCAATTCCATCTTTACCTGGACTCCTGCTATCTTGAGAGTGACCCAAATGGTTCGGTGATCCTCCGTTGTGATCACATTATGTAGTTTCAGACAACTCAGTTCCCTGCTTTCGGAGTTGTTACCACTCTTTTGTTCATCTGAACTATTCTCCGTCATCTTATGTACATTCTGGTACTTTCCTTTGGTAGGTTTCTTATTGCTGGTTTTCTTTCCTGACCTGCAGACTCGTGCTATGTGTCCTACTTTTCCACACTGTCTGCACACTTTGTCTTTGAACCAGCAATCATTCTGGTCATGTGTTGTTCTACCGCAGCGATAGCACTTCTCTGTTCCATATGACATTTCGTTTGTGCCATATTCTTGCGGTCTCTGTTGTATCTCTGCAGCGCCCCGTGCTGCTGCTTCATATGATACCGCAATGCTGAAAGCCTTTTCCAACGTAAGGTCCTTTTCAGATAAAGGCCGTTTCTGGGTTCCTTCACTTTGAAGCCCACACACAAACTTGTCCCTTAAGGCACCTGTCAGTCCCACTCCAAACTGGCAGTGTTTCGATAGTTTGCGCAGTTCTGTTAAATAATCAGCATTGCTTTCATCCTTATGCTGGTTCCGTTTGTGAAACTTGAATCTTTCTGCTATCAGCAGCGGTGTGGGGTTTAAATGTTCCTTTAGTATCGTTACTATGTCTTCAAAACTCTTTTCCATTGGCTTCGTTGGGGTTACTAGCTTTCGTAATAAACCATACGTCTTTGCACCCATTAAATTTAACAATACCGATGCTTTCTTGTCATCTGACACCCCATTTACCTTGCAGTACACCTCTATTCGTTCGACATATGTAGTCCAATCTTCGACTTCATTGTCAAATGCGGTAATACTGCCACTCTTCGGCATTTTGGGTGTGGTTTAAAATGGCGTCTCCCAATGGCTTAAAATGGCATCTCCCGCGCTTTCCTTCCTCCCCCGCTGCTGCCGACGCCGCTCCCGGCAGTTCGCGTGGCAATGGCGGTGCCCTGTAGGTTTCGCGTGCTTCTCTCTCTCCCTCTCTCCGACGCTGCTTGGCCCCTGAACACCGGCTGCGCCCTATGTGCTCTGACCGCTCTCTCTCTCCCCCGTCGACGCTGCTTGGCCCTTTGCTGTGCTGATCGGTCGGGCTCTAGCCCGCCGCTGTCAGGGAAGGGTCTGCGCACTATCTGTTGCCAGCCCGTTTCGCTGGACCACCTCAACTGGAAAGCCAAGCCTGGCTCTCGACAGCCTCCCCCGCAATTCTCGAGTCTCTGCTGGATGACTGGGCGGTTGCCCGTGGTCGACGCCCGAGTCTCTGGCCTTGACCTCCAATCCACTGATCTCCAGGAACGAATCCCCGGGAGGTGATGCAGAGTTGCAGGTAGGTTCGAACCTGCCTCGTCGCCAATGTTACGTCCGTGTAATAATCAGACTCAGACTGCGGAGAACGGTACAACGGTGTTTACTCAACGTGGCTCAGACTGCAACTGAAACAACAGATTACTACTCAGCGTTATATACAGGTGTGGTCACTGCCGGTACTGCAGTAGACATGAACTGTAGAAAGTAGTTCCCCCCTTAAAGGTACATACATTACAAGTAGGAGGTCTAAATAAATGGTGGGAATGTTTGTAGTCCAGGTCGAGGTTCGTGTGATTACATTTGTTTACTGTTTTGCCGTTTATCTCCATCTTGTGAGAACCAGTTCTGTTAATTCATGATTTGTTGTGTTTGTTCCAATTGTTTATCCTGAATAAATGACACACACAGAGTTTGTTAAAGAAAAAAGTTGTTGTATTCAAAATTTACATTTTTGGCCTTTGGAATCATTCCAGCTTTGGCCGGCAATAGGGGGTGCGGGTTGCTTTCCCTGATGTTGTTCTCCATGCCAGAAGCCATCTTCTGAGTAGGGGCTGTAGGGGGTGGCGGGTGTGGTGCGTGCACCCAGTCAGTTATGCCCCTGACTGTTTGTGCGCAGTTCGAATCGCTCCCACGCCCCTGGGTTCTAGACACCGGACTTAGGTACAGGCAATGATACAGAAAACTTGAGTAGACAGGTGGTTTGGATGTAAGCAAAACCAAGATTTTATTGAACAGGAAAAATTGATAGTCTTGAAAGAAGTTACTAATATAAAATTACAGGCAAATACAAATTTACTACACTTATGCAGGGAATAGGGAACACATGGCACATCGAGGGGAAACAACTATTTTAACAATCCCCTTATTTTTATCCCACCCCTATCCCTAACTAGATTAAGCTATGAGGGGCCAGAATTCATGCTCACCAATTCAAAATCAAAGCCAACTGTTGAAAGGAAATGCAGGTTTTGAGGTTTAGCGCTCTGTCCTCTTAGCTACCCCGTCGCCACGTGGCCTTCAGGAGCGCGGTGCTGGAGCTGCTGCTTCGACACACCTTCTTCTCCTCTGCTATCGTCGTCGTCTCGTCCCGATGGGTTCTCCTCTTCTTCTCCCTCGGACGGTCGTCGGCGGTAACTTTATGTCGATGAGACGATTAGCAATTTTTACTGCTCAGATTTTACTAGCCAGGCATTGAACGCCAGCATATTTGTCATGGCGTGGACAACTGCCTTTATTTGCAGTGTTCAACAAGATGCTTGTCTTCACCGTCCTTAAGGACTTTCTTCCCCAAGCATCAGCTTATAACTAGGCGCTTGCTTTAATTAATTGATACGTTTTTCGCTGCCCTGCTCTGCCCGTATCGAATTATTATCGTCTTCTTCCTCGTCTTACAAGACTACTATACAAGTCCTGAACTACCTGCTCAACCTCGCCTTGCCCCCTTCTGCGGCCTGGGCATCCTGGATGGCTACGGACTTGGGTTTCGTTCCCCTCCTGAGAGCGAGGGCCAAGCGCAGGAGAACAGGGGTGGGGCAGAACAGGGAGCAAGCAAGCCAGCAGTCGCAGCAGGGGCCAATTGCTACCTGGGGCCTTCAGTTATACCCTTTTGAAAACCCTTATCTTCGTGCCAAATCAGGTTAGTTCTTTGTCTTAAGTTTGGTGGGCTAGTTTAAACAATGGTAGCAATCTATACTGACGGTTTTTAGATGGCCGGTAATCGCATCTACCGGCCCGATAATTGACTTGTATTGCCCTGAAAGTTCTTTGATGGGCTTGTCCAGCCTCGATGGCTGTGTTTAATCTGTTTCCGATTATGTATGCAGACTGTTTGATGGCTTTACCTATAGGCCTCACTGAACTTAGATCGGTCTCCAATTCGGTCTAATACATAATTCAAAGTCCTGTCTCATTCCAAAACACAAAGTTTCTCTTTACAGAAAGCCTGCAGCCTAAGTTTCAATTTCTCCCAAGCTGTCTGCGCTGCAGAATCCGTTTTGGAATCCCACAGGCTTTCTGTCACGAGGCACGGACGCCATCTTGGGTACCCTTTTTAATTTTAAAATGTCCATGCGGGGTCCCTTTTATTGATAATAACCTTCGGTGAGATGCAGAAATTTGCAAATCTTACAGGGCCTAGAAGCAGCTTGTTATCAGCCGTTGACGGATGGCCCTTGCAGTTTCAACATTGTGGGCCTCCCTCCCGCCATGGTGCTGCTGCTGATCATCCTGCTCATCCTCCTCCTCCACCTCCTCCTCCACTTCCACCTCCTCCTCCTCAGGTGGTGCACCAATCCCTGGTGGCATTGGCTGGGTCCTCAGGATTGCCAGGTTGTGAAGCATGCAGCACACAACTATGAAGAGGGAGACTCACTCAGGAGAGTACTGCAGGGCTCCTCCTGAGTGGTCCAGACCAGTAGAACCGTTGCTTGAGCATGCCGATCCTCTGCTCAATGATGTTCCTGGTGGCGAGTGTGGTGTATGTGCCTTTAAGAGCAATTATGGTGTATGTGCCTTTAAGAGCCCCAGGTGTGCGTAATGCCGGTAATTGCCACTTGGGCTATATAAGCCTGTGTATTGTGTATATCCTTTAGAAACCCCCCCCCAGACTTGCTTAGTAAATACCTATGAACCAACTCCTGTCTTCAGTGTCTTTATCTACACACGGACACTACAGTGGCGACGAAGTGGAAACGGACTTACCTGCAATTCGGCAGCACCTCAAGGACATCGATTCCTCCAGCGTCCAGAAGACTCAAGGAAGTAAGAGAAACTGTGGTTTCACCAGCTGGCCAAGCTGGTGACAGGTACTGCGCTAATACTTCCTGGGCGTCAGGCTGGAGCTCCAGCGGCGGGCTCTACAGCTGAGACAGGCAGCGAAATCGGAGGCAAGCAATAACGGACTGGGAGGGTGCACTCGAGAGACAGCCGGCGCGGCAAGCAGGTCAGCGTTTAGACCTCCGTCGGGAACGAGTCTCCAACAGTGAATAAACGGAAACCACAGTAAAACAGCGTTGTTATCGGTAGCAGCGGCGGGAAAGCGCGGGAAGCGCCATATCGTTGCTACAGAGAGAAAAAAAAAAGCGCGGGAAGCGCCATATCTTTTCTGAAATGCCTAAATCTGGTAATATTGAGGCTTTTGATGGCGAAATAGAAGATTGGACCACATACGTGGAAAGAGTAGAGGTTTATTGCACTGCAAATGGAATAACAGATGAAAAAAAAGCTTCAGTACTTCTGAACTTAATGGGCGCGAAGACATACGGGCTGTTACGAAATTTAATCACTCCATCCAAACCAAAGGACAAGACTTTTAAAGAAATTGTTGATACCCTGCAGGAGCATTTAAACCCAACACCGCTGCTGATAGCGGAACGATTCAAGTTCTTCAAGAGAAATCAACACAAGAATGAAAGTAACACTGATTACCTAACCGAATTAAGAAAGCTATCAAAGTACTGCCAAATCGGAGCAGGACTATCGGATTATCTTCGAGACAAATTTGTTTGCGGTCTCTTAAGTGAAGGAACACAAAAAAGACTGCTTTCTGAAAAAGATTTAACATTGGACAAAGCTTTCAGTATGGCTGTATCATACGAAGCAGCAGCAAAAGGAGCTGTAGCGATACAACAAGAGACACAGGACTTCGGCACCCATAAAATGACACAGGAGTTCGGAAGATGTTATCGCTGCGGCAGATCCACCCATAACCAGAGGGACTGCTGGTTCAAGGGCAAAGCATGCAGGCAATGTGGTAAGATTGGACACATTGCACGGGTATGCCAGTCTGGACAAAATAAATCCACTGACAGAAAACAAAAAATCAATAAAGAAAAGTACAGGAAGGTACAAATGATGACGGACAATAGCTCCGAAGACCAGAATAGCGATAGCGACTCCGGAAACAAGAGACTAAGCTGTCTCAAATTACATAATGTACTTGCCAAAGAGGATTACCAAACCATTTGGGTTACCCTCACAATAGCAGGGTCCCCAGTTAAAATGGAGCTAGATACAGGATCAGCTCTAACCGTAATAAATCGACGAGATTACGAGAGGCTATTTTCGCATATACCTCTAAAAGACACATCCATTATCTTAAAAACATATACGGGGCAGAAAGTCTACCCCAAAGGAAAAATAAGGGTGCCTGTGGTATACAACGGCAAAGAAATACAAAAGTTGTATTTATACATTCTACAAGATGGTGGTCCACCGTTGTTGGGACGTGAATGGATAAGGAAGATACGTTTAGACTGGCACTCCATTCAGGCACTGACGGTGACCAGTAAGGAAAAAAACAATGATGACATCATACCTGAACGATTAAAATACATCTTGGCCAACGCCAAAGAAGTGTTTCAAGAGAAACTAGGAACCTTGAAAGGCATCACCGCCTCAATAAAAGTGGAAGATACAGCAATTCCAAAATTTTTTAAGGCAAGACCGGTGCCATACGCAATACGTCTGGCAGTCGAGGCAGAGCTGAAGAATTTGGAAAAGGCAGGCGTATTATCCAAAATAGATTGGAGCGAATGGGCAACACCCATCGTTCCAGTCATGAAAAAAACATTGAAAAATAACTCTGAGGAACAGAAAAAAATTTGCATCTGTGGGGACTTTACGGTGACTGTAAACCCGGTCCTTCACACGGTACAGTATCCTCTTCCGAGGATAGAAGATATTTTCGCCTCACTATCCGGAGGGAAACGTTTCACAAAAATTGACTTGGCACAGGCATATCTACAGATGGAGGTTGAGGAGACCTCTAAAAAAATATCTCACAATAAACACACACAAAGGCCTGTACCAGTACAATCGACTGGTTTTTGGAATAGCATCAGCTCCAGCTATCTGGCAAAGAGCCATGGAGCAAGTCCGGCAAGGGATTCCGGGGACTCAATGCTACCTAGACGACATCCTTATAACAGGAGAAAACGACAACGAGCACCTTGCCAATTTGGAGCAGGTGCTCACTAGGCTGAAAGAACGGGGCCGACGAGCAAATCGCCCCAAGTGCGAATTTTTCCAAAATCAGATACCATATTGTGGCCACATAATTAATAAGGAAGGGTTGCATAAGTCACCTGAAAAAATTGAAGCAGTTATAAAAGCCCCAGCACCTGAAAATGTTTCACAATTAAGGTCATTCCTGGGATTAATAAATTACTATCATAAATTTTTACCGAACTTATCAACTATTCTACACCCTCTTAATGATCTTCTACAGACAGGAGTGATTTGGAAATGGAACGAAGACTGTAAACGTGCCTTCCATAAATGTAAAGACTTAATCACATCCGAGAAAATTTTGGCTCATTACAACCCATCACTACCAATCAGACTGGCGTGCGATGCATCCCCTTACGGCATAGGAGCGGTATTGTCCCATAGATTCCCTGATGGCTCGGAACGACCGATAGTTTTTTGCGTCACGCTCATTGAACTCAGCTGAGCGTAACTATGCCCAGATAGACAGGGAAGCACTCAGCCTGGTATGGGGAGTGAAGAAATTCAACCATTACCTACACGGACAAAAATTTACCTTGCTGATTGACCATCAACCCCTCATCTCCATATTCAACCCTAAAAAAGGTGTCCCCATTATGACGGCACAAAGACTACAGAGGTGGTCCCTTTTTCTAGGGGCACACCAATACAACATTGAATACAAAGGGTCAAAACAGCATGGGAATGCTGACGGTTTATCACGCCTACCGTTGCCAATGATAGAAGAGGCACCTACAGTAGACCCAGTAGAGATATTCCACTCTACCATAGTGGAATGTCTACCGGTGACAAATTCTGCCATTGAAAGGGAGACAAGAAATGACCCTACTCTCTCACGGGTCTACGATTTAACAGTGAAGGGATGGCCAGCACATGGCGAACCACTGTTGCCAGCATTCTCGCAAAGAAGAGAACAGCTGTCAGTGTGCCGAGGAACCTTGATGTGTGGATCCAGAGTGGTGATTCCACCCAAACTCCAGGATAAAGTGCTAAAGGAGCTTCACGAGGGGCATCTGGGTGGAGTGAAAATGAAGAACCTAGCTAGGGCGTTTGTATGGTGGCCAGGTATCGATGGAGACATCGAAGACATGACCAAGAGCTGCCTAGGATGCCAGAAGGTCCAAAATGCTCCGCCACAGGCCCCTCTACATCCATGGGAGTGGCCCTCATCTCCCTGGCAAAGGGTGCACATCGACTTTGCTGGTCCATTTATGGACTCAATGTTCTTAATCGCAGTTGATGCACACTCCAAGTGGCCGGAGGTAATAAAGATGTCCTCCACCACCACGGAAAAAACCATCACAATATTAAGGACCATATTTGCCAGGAATGGGCTGCCGGAGCAGATATGTTCTGATAATGGACCGCAATTTGTGTCCGAAGAATTCAGAAAGTTCTTAAAGAACAATGGGGTAAAGCACTACACGTCCGCCCCATACCATCCCGTCACCAATGGATTGGCTGAAAGGTTTGTCCAGACCTTCAAGAAGGCCATCAAGGCCATGGGTAATGAAGACATAAAACTTCAGCACAAGGTGGATAACTTCTTATTTGCATATAGGAATGCAACGCATATGGTTACTAACCAAACTCCCGCCATGATGTTCTACAATAGAAACCTAAGATGCCGGCTGGATTTGGTCAAGCCCAACATCCGAAGGGACGTGGAGAACCAGCAGTTTCAGGGCATGAATGAAAGGCCAACTAGGGCCTTCCAGATAGGCCAACCGGTTTTGGCCCGGGACTACCGTACCGAGAAATGGCAGCCTGGAACTATCTGCACACGATTAGGACCACTGATGTATACCGTGGACATCGGAGACAGCATAATAAGGCGCCATGCTGACCAAATCATCAAGTCATCCGAAAAGGGACAACCTACACCACCACTCTATACATCTAACGATGAAGTAGAGATACCCATATCTACCTCCGATCCGGTGATACTGGAGCCCGATGAACCTGACACTGGCCTTCAAGCCGAATCAGCCTTGCCAGAAGAACCTACTACACCACCAGAAACTACTACACCCCCGAGGCGTTATCCGGACCGAGTCAGGAAGCCTCCTGAGAGACTAACTTATAATTAATTAACACAGCAATGTATATTATTTTGCATATAACATGTAATTAATAATTACTTAAAATATGATGTACTAGTTAGCTAGAAGGGGAGGAATTGTGGTGTATGTGCCTTTAAGAGCAATTATGGTGTATGTGCCTTTAAGAGCCCCAGGTGTGCGTAATGCCGGTAATTGCCACTTGGGCTATATAAGCCTGTGTATTGTGTATATCCTTTAGAAACCCCCCCCCCCAGACTTGCTTAGTAAATACCTATGAACCAACTCCTGTCTTCAGTGTCTTTATCTACACACGGACACTACAGCGAGATGGCTCTCATTATACCGCAGCTCAGCAGGGGTGTTGGGGTTACGAGCGGTGTCATCAGCCAGGTGCAGAGTGGATAAACCTTGTCCCCGAGGAGCCAACCACTTGGCTGATGCGGTGCCTGAAAAAGGTCTGGCACACCAGTCTGGCGCAGGATGAAAGCATCGTGGCTGCTGCCAGGATAGCGGGCATTGATGGCGGGTATGAGCTGTCTGTGGTCACAGACCAACTTGACATTTAAGGAGTGGTCGCTGTTAGGTCCGTGTATCTTGATGTTATGTCCTTCAATAACTAGACAAGAGACTGCAGGGAACGATCAACAGGTGTTCACTGAATGAGGGTTACTCTAGAACTAACTATACAGATTACTACTCAGGGTTTATATACAGGTGTGGTCACTGCCGGTACTACAGTATACAGGAGCTGTAAAAAGTAGTTCTCCCCTTAAAGGTACATACATTACAATTCCTCCCCTTTTAGATTAACACTCATTTAACAATTAAATATCAAACTAATTACAATTAACACTTTTAACATGCAACATTAACTGAAAATAGTCTATTTATAAATTCAGTCTTTGGGGAGGCTTCCTGATCTTTTCTGGATAGCGCCTTTCCCGAGTGTCTTGCTCTTGGTGCGGAGGCGATTCTGGCCCCCTGTCGTCGGTTGGTTCATCCGCTTCCGATGCTACTGTTTCTGGGGTAGATGCTACCTGTACGTCGGGTTCATCACCAGGTACGTATGGGCGAGACATGGGGTTGACTCGTTCCTGTGACTCTAGGATCTGGTCAACATGGCGTCTCACAATGTTCTCCCCAACATCCACTGTGTACATTAGTGGCCCCTGCCGTGTGCATATCGTTCCTGGTTGCCATTTCTCTGTTCGGCAGTCGCGGGCCAAGACTGGTTGCCCTACATTGAAGCTCCTTGTCGGCTTCTCGTTGATGTGCTGGAATTGCTTATTCTCAACATCTCTTCGTACATTTGGTCTGAGCAAATCCAGACGAGATCTCAACCTTCGGTTAAAGAACATCATGGCCGGGGTCTGGTTGGTGACTGCATGCGTCGCATTTCTGTAGGCTAACTGGAAATTGTCCACCTTATGCTGCAGCGGAATGTTGTCATCGCACATGGCCTTTACTGCTTTTTTAAAGGTTTGTACGAACCTCTCAGCCAATCCATTTGTGGCTGGATGATACGGGGCGGATGTGTAATGCCTTACCCCATTCCTTTTCATAAATCTTCGAAACTCTTCGGACACAAACTGTGGTCCATTATCAGAGCAAATCTGTTCTGGCATCCGTTCCTGGCAAAAATGGTCCGTAGGACTGCAATAGTTTTCTCCGTGGTGGTGGAGGACATTTTGATCACCTCAGGCCATTTCGAGTGCGCATCCACGGCTATTAAAAACATTGAGTCCATGAATGGACCAGCAAAATCAATATGCACCTGTTGCCATGGAGACGAGGGCCACTCCCATGGGTGTAGAGGGGCATGTGGTGGTGCATTTTGGACCTTCTGGCATCCTGAGCAGCTTTTTGTCAGGTCCTCGATTTGCTGATCGATCCCCGGCCACCACACATAAGCCCTAGCAAGGCTTTTCATTTTCACCCCTCCCAGATGACCTTCGTGAAGCTCATTGAGCACTCTCTCCCTTAACTTGGGTGGAATTACCCCTCGGGATCCACACATCAAGGTCCCCTGGCATACTGACAGCTGTTCTCTTCTGGATGAGAATGCTGGCAACAGTGAGTCGCCATGTGCTGGCCATCCCTTCACCGCCAAATCATATACCCGAGACAGTGTCGGGTCATTTCGGGTCTCCTTCTCTATACCAGCGTTAGTTACTGGCAAGCATTCAATTATAGTCGAATGAAATATTTCGACAGGATCCACTGCTGGTGCTTCCTCCGCAGTAGGCAGTGGCAGGCGTGATAGCCCATCAGCGTTTCCATGCTGTTTCGTGCCCTTATACTCGATTTCATATTGGTGCGCCCCTAGAAAAAGGGACCATCTTTGTAGCCGTTGCACAGTCATCACCGGAACGCCCTTCTTTGGATTAAAGATGGAGACAAGTGGTTGGTGGTCAGTCAGCAAGGTGAACTCCTGCCCGTGCAGATAGTGATTGAATTTTTTTCACTCCCCACACTAGGCTGAGGGCCTCCGTCAATCTGGGCGTAGTTACGCTCGGCTGAGGTTAGTGACCGAGACGCAAAGGCTACTGGCCTCTCTGAGCCGTCCGGGAATTTGTGCGACACCACCGCTCCAATGCCATAGGGTGATGCATCACACGCCAACCGAATTGGTAGTGCTGGGTTGAAATGAGCCAACACCTCCTTTGATGTGATCAATGCTTTGCTCTTCTGGAAAGCTCATTTACATTCGTCACTCCACTTCCATGGTACCCCCGTTTGCATTAGGGTGTTCAGTGGGTGTAGTACTGTAGACAAATTCGGCAAGAACTTATGGTAGTAGTTCACCAGCCCGAGGAACGACCTCAGTTGTGACACATTTTCCGGTGCTGGAGCCTTGACTACTGCCTCAATCTTTTCAGGGGACTTATGTAACCCCTCTTTATCAATAAAGTGGCCACAATATGAGATCTGCTTCTGGAAAAACTCTCATTTCTGGCGATTAGCTCAGAGCCCATATTCCTTCAATCTAGTGAGCACCTGCTCCAGGTTGGCGAGGTGATCACTGTCATTTTCGCCCGTGACCAGGATGTCGTCCAAATAACACTGGGTCCCTGGAATCCCTTGCTGGACTTGATCCATTGCCCTTTGCCAAATAGCCGGAGTTGATGCTACCCCGAACACCAGCCGGTTATATTGGTAGAGACCTTTATGAGTGTTGATCGTGAGGTACTGTTTCAAGGCTTCTTCTACCTCCATTTGCAGGTACGCCTGGGCCAGATCAATCTTCGTGAAGCGTTTCCCTCCAGATAGCGAGGTGAAAATATCTTCAATCCGTGGAAGCGGATATTGTACAGTGTGAAGGACTGGGTTCACTGTCACCTTAAAGTCCCCACAGATGCGAACCTTCTTTGGTTCCCCAGGCGTATTTCTCAATGACCTCTTCATTACAGGAACGATGGGTGTAGCCCACTCGCTCCAGTCCACTTTGGACAGTACTCCTGAACATTCCAAACCTTCCAGCTCTGCTTCGACAGCTGGGCAGATCGCATAAGGTACCGGTCTGGCCTTAAAAAACTTTGGGCTTGCATTTTCCTCTATTTTGATCGTCGCTGTTGTGCCTTTTAGTGTTCCGAGTCCCTGCTGGAACACTTCTTGTGCGTCAGTTAGCATTTTTGACAGTCGTCCAGGTGTGACGTCGTCATCCTTTTTGGCATCTACAGTCAGTGCTTGTATTGAATGCCAATCTAGCTGTATCTTCCGGATCCATTCACGTCCTAGTAGTGGTGGTCCTCCATCTGGCAATACATATAGGTCAATTTTTGGTGTTTCCTTGCCGTTATATATAACGTTCACCCTTATTTTGCCATTGGGGTCGATTTTTTGCTCCATGTATGTCTTCAAGGCAATCTTTGTACCTCTCAAGGGTATATGTGAGAATAGCCGCTTGTAGTCCCTTCGATTTATGACTGTTAGGGCTTATCCTGTGTCCAATTCCATTTTCACTTGGACTCCTGCTATCTTGAGCGTGACCCAGATAGTTTGGTGATCCTCTGTTTTGATCACATTATGTAGTTTCAGACAACCCAACTCTTTGCTTCCAGAGTCTGTATCACTTTTCTGTTCATCTGCACTACTCTCCGTCACCTTATGTACCTTCTTGTACTTCTCCTGTGGAGATTTCTTGCTGCTGGTTTTCTTTCCTGACCTGCAGACTCTTGCTATGTGTCCTACTTTTCCACACTGTCTGCACACTTTGTTCTTGAACCAGCAATCCTTATGGTCGTGTGTTGATCTGCCGCAGCGATAGCACTTCACTGTTCCGTATGACATTTCATTTGTGCCATATTCTTGCGGTCTCCGTTGTATCTCTGCCGCGCCCCGTGCTGCTGCTTCGTGTGATACTGCAATGCTGAAAGCCTTGTCCAGCGTAAGATCCTTTTCTGATAGAAGCCGTTTCTGGGTTCCTTCACTTTGAAGCCCACACACAAACTTGTCCCTTAAAGTATCTGCTAGTCCCGTTCCAAACTGGCAGTGTTTCAGTAGCTTGCGCAGTTCCGTTAAATACTCAGCATTACTTTCATCTTTATGCTGGTTCCTTTTGTGAAACTTAAATCTTTCTGCTATCAGCAGCGGTGTGGGGTTTAAGTGGTCCTGTAGGATTGACACTATGTTTTCAAAATCCTTTTCTACTGGCTTCTCTGGGGTTACTAGGTTTCGCAGTAAGCCATACATTTTTGCACCCATTGAATTCAACAATACCAGCGCTTTCCTGTCATCTGGCACTTCATTTGCCTTGCAGTACACATCTATGCGTTCAACATATGTCGTCCAATCTTCGACTTCATTGTCGAACGCTGTGACACTGCCACTCTTCGGCATCCCTGGGTGTGGTTAGACTGGCTCAAAATGGCATCTCCCGCGCTTTCCTTCCTTCCCCGCTGACGCTTCTCAGCCCTTGAACACCGGCTGCGCTCTGCGCTTTTTCCTGCGTGCCTCTCTCCACCGTTGACGCTGCTCGGCCCTTGAACACCGGCTGCGCTCTGCTCATTTTCCTGCGCGCCTCTCTCTCCCATTGACGCTGCTCGGCCCTTGAACACCGGCTGCGCTCTGCGCATTTTCCTGCGCGCCTCTCTCTCCCATTGACGCTGCTCAGCCCTTGAACACCGGCTGCGCTCTGCGCTCTCTCATTGACACCGCTCGGTCCTGAACACCGGCTGCGCCCTGTGCGCTCTACCCTCTCTCTCTCCCCCGTCGACACTGCTCGGCCTTTTTCTGTGCCGTCGGTCAGCTCTAGCCGCCGCTGTCCGGGAAGGGTCTGCGCAGTACCTGTTGCCAGCCCATTTCGCTGGACCACCGTGACTGGAAAGCCAAGCCTGGCTCTCGACAGCCTCCCCTGCGATGCTCAAATCTCCGCTGGATGACTGGGGGGTTTCCCGTGGTCGACGCCCGTGCTTCTGGACTCGGCCTTCTTCCACTGTTCTCCAGGAGCGAATCCCTGGGAGGTGATGCAGAGTTGCAGGTAGGTTTGAATCTTCTCGTCGCCAATGTTAGATCCATGTATCTTAATGTTGTGTCCTTCAATAACTAGACAAGAGACTGCAGGGAACGATCAACAGGTGTTTACTGAATGAGGGTTACTCTAGAACTAAATATACAGATCCCTACTCAGGGTTCATATACAGGTGTGGTCACTGCCGGTACGACAGTATACAGGAGCTGTAAAAAGTAGTTCTCCCCTTAAAGGTACATACATTACAGTAGCCCTTGCGGTTTTGGAATACCACTGCATTTTCATGCGGTGCCCGCAATGCTACATGCGTGCAGTCAATGGCGCCCTGCACCATGGGGAAGCCCACTATCCTAGCAAAGCCACGTGCGCGTTCATGCTGTTTGGCCCGGGTCATGGGGAAAGAGATGTAGTGGCGTCTCCTTTTATACAGGGCACTAGCTGAAGTGCCTGGCGGTGCCGAGGGTCTTTTGAGGGCATGTTGTTGTTGGAAGAGAGAGAGAGAGCGACTGGGGGGAAGAGAGAGAGAGACTGGGGGGGAAGAGAGAGAGCGACTGGGGAAGAGAGAGAGCGACTGGGGGGGAAGAGAGAGAGCGACTGGGGAAGAGAGAGTGCGACTGGGGGGAAGAGAGAGAGCGACTGGGGGGAAGAGAGAGAGCGACTGGGGGGAAGAGAGAGAGCGACTGGGGGGAAGAGAGAGGGCGACTGGGGGGGAAGAGAGAGAGCGACTGGGGAAGAGAGAGAGCGACTGGGGGGAAGAGAGAGAGCGACTGGGGGAAGAGAGAGGGCGACTGGGGGGGAAGAGAGAGGGCGACTGGGGGGTAAGAGAGAGAGCGACTGGGGGAAGAGAGAGAGCGACTGGGAAAGAGAGAGAGCGACTGGGGGGGAAGAGAGAGAGCGGCTGGGGAAGAGAGAGCGCGACTGGGGGGAAGAGAGAGAATGACTGGGGGGAAGAGAGAGAGCGACTGGGGGGAAGAGAGAGAGCGACTGGGGGGAAGAGAGAGAGCGACTGGGGGGAAGAGAGAGAGCGACTGGGGGGAAGAGCAAGAACGACGGGGGAAGAGAGAGTGCGACTGGGTGGAAGGGGGGAAAGGGGAGGGGAGGGGGGGAAGGGGAGGGGGGTAAAGGGGAGGGGGGAAAGGGGAGGGGAGGGGGGAAGGGAAGGGAGGAGGGGGGAATGGGGGGAAGGGGGAAGGGGTGGGAAGGGGGGGATGGGGAGGGGGGAAGAAGGGGGGAGAAGGGAGGGAGGGTGGAGGGGGGAAGAGGGTGGGTGGAGGGGGAGGAGGGAGGGGGGAGGGAGGAGGGGGGAGGGGGAGGGGAGTCCCCGAGCCCCACCCCCGATCTCCCGATGTCCCGCCCTCCGATCTCCCGTCCCCCGATCTCCCGATGTCCCGCCCCCCGACTCCCGTCCCCCGATCTCCCGATGTCGCGAGCCCCGCACCCCGATGTCGCGAGCACAGCCCCCCGCCCTCTCAAGCACCGGCCTCCCGCTCTCCGGAGACCCGCCCTCCCGAGCTGGCTTCAAGACCGCCGATTGCGGCTGTGAGAGACGGCTGGCGGGCCCGGTTGCCGGGGTAACCCTTCCCGCTCTCCAAGCCCCACCCGAGCACCGCCCCCCCGCCCGAGCCGAGTGGGGAACAGAGAGAGACGCCGCATCTGCGCTGCTCCTGCTGCGCGCGCTACCCTGTGTATGTCCCGTGACCCTCGTGGCTGACGCCGTTGCCCCGGGTAACGTGACACCGGGGTGGGGGGGTATCTTAGCAGAAGCCGTGGGACAATTACCTAGGCTCGGGCGTGGCTGGGCAGGAGAGGCCCAGGCTTTGAGGCCTAGGTTCTGAGGCCTTACAAAAACGGGGAAAGGTAGGAAAAAGAATCTTCAGGTTAGAGAAAATATTTACAAATGAATGAAGTTTTTTAAAAAACAATTTAATAAAAGCAATTTTTTTTTGCTGGAAATGTATATTTGAAAAGAAAGACGCAGAAAGCGGGAAAATGAATGGAAGCAAGATGGCGGCTACTCACCTCGGTTCAGAACGATAAGGCCCGCCCACACACGCACCGATTGGTCGACCGTCAGGTCACCAAAGCATAGGATTGGTCAATCGTCCCATCACTCGACTGTAGGAGGGCCTGCCCACACGCGCCAGGAACCCGGCGTACGATTGGTCGACCTCGACGTCACTCTATCGCTAATGAGCGGATAATGAGATGCTAATGAGCGGGATGTTGAACGTTTTTTTGGATACCGCGGGTGCAATTTATGTCCGGCCGTAACGTAAATACGCTTACGACCGTTTTGGAACAGTAAGCTTTCTTTTGACGTAATGCACGCGTAGGTACACTCTATAACTTTCGAGTGCATAGCTGGACAGACGCACACCGGAGGACAGAAAGATAGACAGACAGACAGATCGATCGTTTTATATATATAGATAGAAGACTAGCTGGAGTGCCCGGCGGTGCCGAGGCTTTTTCGAGGGCATGTTGTTGGAAGAGAGAGAGAGAGCGACTGGGGGGGTGAAGAGAGAGAGAGCGACTGGGGGGGGAAGAGAGAGAGCGACTGGGGGGGGAAGAGAGAGATCGACTGGGGGGAAGAGAGAGAGCGACTGGGGGGAAGAGAGAGAGCGACTGGGGGGGAAGAGAGAGAGCGACTGGCGGGGAAGAGAGCGAGCGACTGGGGGGGAAGAGAGAGAGCGACTGGGGGGAAGAGAGAGAGCGACTGGGGGGGAAGAGAGAGAGCGAGTGGGGGGGAAGAGAGAGAGCGACTGGCGGGGAAGAGAGAGAGCGACTGGGGGGAAGAGAGGGCGACTGGGGGGAAGAGAGAGCTCGACTGGGGGAAGAGAGAGCGCGACTGGGGGGGAGAGAGAGCGCGACTGGGGGGGAGAGAGAGCGCGACTGGGGGGAAGAGAGAGAGCGACTGGGGGGAAGAGAGAGAGCGACTGGGGGGAAGAGAGAGAGCGACTGGGGGAAGAGAGCGAGCGACTGGGGGGAATAGAGAGAGCGACTGGGGGGAATAGAGAGAGCGACGGGGGGAATAGAGAGAGCGACTGGGGGGAATAGAGAGAGCGACTGGGGGGGGAGAGAGAGAGCGACGGGGGGGAGAGAGAGAGCGACTGGGGGAAGAGAGAGAGCGACTGGGGGGAAGAGAGAAAGCGACTGGGGGGAAGAGAGAGCGATGGGGAAGAGGGAGCGCGACTAGGGGCAATGTGGGGGGAAAGGGGAGGGGAGGGGTGGAAGGGAAGGGGAGGGGGAAAGGGGAGGGGAGGGGGAAAGGGGAGGGGAGGGGGGAAGGGGGGGAGAGTGGAGGGGAGGGGGGAGAGGAGGGAGGGGAGGGGGGGGGAAGGAGGGGAGGGGGGAAAGAGGGGGGAATGGGGGAGGGGGAATGGGGGAGGGGGGGAAGGGGAGGAGGGGGGAGGGGGAGAGGGGGAGGAGGGGAGGGGGAGAGAGGGAGGAGGGGAGGGGGAGAGAGGGAGTCCCCGAGATCCACCCCGATCTCCCGATGTCCCGCCCCCCGAACTCCCGATGTCCCGCCCCCCGATCTCCCGTCCCCCGATGTCCCGCCCCCGATGTCCCGCCCCCCGATCTCCCGTCCCCCGATCTCCCGATGCCCCGCCCCCCGATCTCGCGTTGTCCCACCCAGCGATCTCCCGCCCCCCGATCACCCAATGTCCCGCCCCCCCTATGTCCCGACCCGCGATCTCCCGATGTCCCGCCCCCCCCGATCTCCCGATGTCCCGCCCCCCGATCTCCCGATGTCCCGCCCCCCGATCTCCCGATGTCCCGATCTCCCGATGTCGCGAGCCCCGCCCCCCGATGTCCCGAGCCCGGCCCCCCGATGTCCCGAGCCCTGCCCCCCGCCCTCCCGAGTACCGGCCTCCCGCTCTCCAGAGCCCCACTCTCCGGAGCCCCGCCCTCCCGAGCTGGCTTCAAGACCGCCGATTGCGGCTGTGAGAGACGGCCGGGGGGCCCGGTTGCCGGGGTAACCCTTCCCGCTCACCGAGCACCACCGAGATCCGCACTCCCGAGAGCACTGCCCCCCCCGCCGAGCCGAGCGGGAACAGAGAGAGACGCCGCGTCTCAGCTGCTCCTGCTGCCCGCGCACCCTGTGTATGTCCCGTGGCCCTCGTGGCTGACGCCGTTGCCCCGGGTAACGTGACACCGGGTTGGGGGGAGCTTAGCAGAAGCTGTGAGACAATTACCTAGCTCGGGTGTGGCTGGGCAGGAGAGGCCCAGGCTTTGAGGCCTAGGTTCTGAGGCCTTACAAAAATGGGGAAAGGTAGGAAAAAGAATCTTCAGGTTAGAGAAAATATTTACAAATGAATGAAGTTTTTAAAAAACAATTTAATAAAAGCAATTTTTTTTTGCTGGAAATGTATATTTGAAAAGAAAGACGCAGAAAGCGGGAAAAAGAATGGAAGCAAGATGACGGCTACTCACCTCGGTTCAGAACGATAAGGCCCGCCCACACACGCACCGATTGGTCGACCGTCAGGTCACCAAAGCGCAGGATTGGTCAATCATCCTGTCACTCGACTGTAGGAGGGCCCGCCCGCATGCGCCAGGAACCCGGCGTACGATTGGTCGACCTTGATGTCACATGAGATGCTAATGAGCGGAATTTTGAACGTTTTTTGGATGCCGCGGTCGCAATATTTGTCCGGCCGAACCGTAAATACGCTTACGACCGTTTTGTATTGGT